>NC_091129.1:144693614-145293614 GCF_040183065.1 Periplaneta americana | reverse complement strand
AAATGAATAAATGAATAAATGAATAAATGAATAAATAAATAAATAAATAAGGAAAGAAAGAAGGAAAGAAAGAAAGAAGGAAATACAGAAAGAAGGAAATAAAGGAAGAAATAAAGAAGGGAATAAAGAAAGACAGAAATGAATAAATAAATAAAGAAAGAAGGAAAGAAAGAAGGAAAGAAAGAAGGAAATACAGAAAGAAGGAAATAAAGAAAGAAAGAAATAAAGAAGGAAATAAAGAAAGACAGATATAAATAAATAAATGAATGAATAAATGAATAAATAGATGAATAAATAAAGGAATAAATGAATGAATGAATAAATAAATAAATAAATAAAAATAAATAAATATATATAAATAAATAAGTAAATAAATAAATATAAGTAAATAAATAAGTAAAGAAATAAATAAATAGATAAATAAATAAATAAATAAATAAATAAATAAATAAATAAATAAATAAATAAATAAATAAGGAAGGAAGGAGGGGACGAAGGAAAAAATAAGGAAATAAGGAAATAAAAGAAGGCAGAAATAAATAAATAAACAAATAAAGAAGGAAGTAAAGAAAGAAATAAAGAAAGAAAGAAGAAAAATTCTGTAATGGAAAATATACCAGTACTTGCCGCCCTCACATAAGCCCGCCATCGGTCCCTATCCTGAGTTAGATTCATCCAGTCCCTACCATTATATCCCACCTCCCTCAAATCCATTTCAATATTATCCTCCCATCTACATCTCGACCTCCCCAAAGATCTTTTTTCCTCCGCCTCCCAACTAACACACTATAGATCTACTCATCTCTGGATCCGCCTATACGTGCTACATGTCCTGCCCATCTCAAACGTCTGAATTTAATGTTTCTAATTATGTTAGGTGAAGAATACAATGCGTGCAGTTCTGCGTTGTGTAACTTCATTCTCCTGTAACTTCATTCCACTTAGCCCCAAATATTTTCCTAACCATGTTATTCTCAAAGAACCTTAACATCTGTTCCTCTCTCAAAGAGATTAAAGTTGTTTGTTTGTTATAATGGGAAATATACATGGATTTAAAGAGAGATTCAGGTTAACCTCATCATAAATGAAGGAGATTTTAGACTGTATTTGGACGTTAATTTAGGCAGAGCATTGATAAAATTAATGATTTATCAGTCAATAGAGCGATATCCTACCATTTTTAGTTTCCCCATCTTTTGATGTTTTTGATGAAAATGCACCAAAATGATTTCCTTTTATGATATAGTTTTATGAGGCGCTCACTTTATTAGAACCAGGTCTCAGGCTGGCACCATGTTGGTATTTGGGAAGCGATATGCTTTATCTGATGACCGTTATGTAGCTATTTTTGTTTCCGTGATACCTCTGGAGATCAAAAGCAGACAATACGGCTACTAATTCTCTTTCCTGGAGGTTTTAAGCGCAATGAATTTACTTGCACGGTTAATATGTGGATGTACAGTCTTAGAAAAAAGTTTTATCGCACAGATACTTTATAAATCCCAGAAAGGAGAGAGTGCACATGATCAGAGGACGACCGACCTCGTTCACAAGAGAACGACTAGTTGAGGTACTAAAATTAGTTTTGTTTCGTTGTATGTCTAACCATGCGCATTGCCTCCTTTCTGGGACTTATAAAGTTTCTGTAAGACAAAACTTTTTTCTAAGACTATACGTACATTTTCTGCTCCAGCTGTAGGTACATAAACTTCCCCGCCCTACACGTAAGTTAGGTAGAGTGTTTGAAATAATTAGGAAGTAAAACGAATAACAAATCGTTTTAGTCTCTCTTGAGCTGTAGTTACTTCAAGTGCCTTTGATTTAAACACGCAGCTCTGTAAACCTGTGAATTCATCTCACATTAACTGCCAATACTTTCTCCTTAGTACAATGGAAGAGTGCACAATTATAGTGGAGAATGAAATTGAAATTGCTAATGTAATTTAGGAGGGCTGTAGCCTCGGCCATCTTTAAATCACTAACGATTGGAGAATGTTATTTCCTCTCTGAAGCAGTTCCGAAATCAGAGTAATTGTACAACTACTATTACCATGCAATTGCAAGTAACAATTCTTGGAGAAGCGGTTCAGGGAAAACTATTGTCTATTCTCTGTCCTTTTTCGCATCTCTGGCTTAGCCATTAACATTATTCTCAGCTGAGTGGTTCAAGTGGGAAGGGGCAAATGATCTGCCATTATTCTGCTTCTTTTATGTTTTGAAAACCTAGACTCTCTCTCCCTTTTGTTACAAGAAGTGGGGCTTCAGATGTCGAGTTCACTTTCCCCGCACCCTCTTCGCCACCAACACGGGTACAGAGTGGATGCTGTTCTGTCTTTGTGCCTAACTTAATATCGAAAACATCGATAATCGATATTCCGAGAAGAAAATGACAGGATAACACTCTCCCTTTAAGGTAGGGATGGAAGATATAACTGGTCCTCCTTATAGGTCGCAAACCGCCCTACATTTCAGAAAATAGAAGAAAAGAAGCGGTGAGGATTACGTGGAGCTCTTGCGGAGTTGTTTCAGGCGATCAAATCGCGGATCAGAGCGGAATCTGCGGAATGAATCCGATCTGGGGTATCTGTAAGCACTTGCAGCGTCTGGGCATGCAGACACGTGCTGGCTGGCATAAATAACAACAAATACTGTGTGAGAACTTAACAGTAAATACAAGTACAAGAGCAGGCTACAGCCAGATACGCACATTTGTGGATGCGTTCTACAGAGTGATTTATATAGAACTGACACATTTCTTTCATTGTTTCAAAACGAATTGTGCTAGCGACAACTTATTATACCTAAAATGTAGAGGAATTTTGGGAGATTATTTACCTCTATAGCAAATGTTGTCCGGCGTTGTCAAATCCGGAGATCTCGGTGGCCACAGGTTCCTGGAAATTATTCGGTCGTCACATAACCGAATAAATGGAACCATGCTTCATCTGAGAACCATGTGATGAACAATATGGCAGGATTTTGCACAATGAACGTCTGAAACCAACGACAATAATTCAATCTTTTATCCTTATCTGGTTCCTGTAGCTGATGAACAACCGTAACCCTATATGGCTTTAGGCTCTCTGACACATTGAGTAGGTGTACCCTGTCTCCTGCGACAAACGTCTTAATGATTTTTGGGTGACTGCTCCAGTCGTGCTCTTACGTCAAC
Organism: Periplaneta americana; assembly: GCF_040183065.1. Taxonomy (NCBI): domain Eukaryota; kingdom Metazoa; phylum Arthropoda; class Insecta; order Blattodea; family Blattidae; genus Periplaneta; species Periplaneta americana. The sequence continues at coordinate 145,290,442 of NC_091129.1, read as the reverse complement.
AACAACAGTGGGAAGCCTAGATGAACGATGCTTGCCCTTTTCACTCACCAGAGATCCAGTTGTTTCCAATTTGTTTACCAGTCACAGTATTGTGTTTCTTTTGGGAGGATTGCGAACACCAAATTCTCTCTGGTATGCCCTTTGAGTAGCTGTAATTGAATTCGTAATCCAGTATTGCTTCACAAGGAAGCGTCGTTGATTTAATGTGTACTGCATTTTCACGTTAACACAAAATGTCGAAAACAGCTGCCAACAATAGGAATAAAACATAAACATCTGCGCATCTAGTGACAAGGAATCAAAACTCCAGAACATTCTGCTGTTGCTTTCAGACGTTCATTGTGCAAAATCCTGCCATATTGTCCATCATATGGTTCACAGATGAAGCATGGTTCCATTTATCCGGTTATGTGACGACCGAATAATTTCCAGGAACCTGTGGCCACCGAGATCTCCGGATTTGACAACGCCGGACAACATTTGCTATAGAGGTAAATAATCTCCCAAAATTCCTCTACATTTTAGGTACAATAAGTTGTCGCTAGCGCAATTCGTTTTGAAACAATTAATGAAAGAAATGTGTAAGTTCTATGTAAATCACTCTGTATTTTACATGTGAAAAAGCACCCACGAAGTCTCGTGTTCGACTCTCGATGTCAATGACATGCAGGGGAGGCCCGTCCATATGTGCTACAGTACAATGATAATTTTTGCTCAAATAATGTATTTGCAATACCACCATAGTATCTGATCTGCCATTTGACAATTTCCCGTGGTTATGTTCATGATGCGTTATAGAGTGTTTAGTCTTCGCTCTTCGGTGCCTCAGGGGGTTCGTTGTGCTACTCAAAACTCTACATGAGAATGTAGACAGTTATGCGCATGTGCGAAGCTGAAATCACTGCTCTGATTGGCTATTTTTACGCGGGAAAGTGCTATAGTCAGCTTCAGCACAACGCAGCTTGGAGATTGCAAAAGTAAAGCATAACGAAAGAATGCTTGTTTGTGGAAGAACTCGGAACTATTTACAATGTATTTCTAATTCAAGTGTCCGACTGCTGCTACCCTCTACCTGGTTTTTGAGGTTCCTCCTGAATCAGTCAGCAAGAGACGGAAAATGGCATCACAGAAAATTGATGCCAAGGAAGTATGTGACCGTATAATTCAGGAAACTACTCACCGTTTCCAGTCTTTAAGCTACCTAGACGCAACAAAATTGTTAAGCAGCAATTTTTTTTGGCAATTTTTCGCACAATTTTCCTGAACGCGAACTTGAAGTTGCTGTCAACAGCTATACTGTACTGAACAAAAGTGTGTTAAAGACACAATTTTGAGTTCTATACGGAAGACCAGACTTCCAGAATATAGGTGGAGCTGTTCAATTGTTACAATACATAACATAGCCTCCAACAATTCACAGGAAGTAACGAAGTTGTTAAATATTTTGGTTACAACACCAATGACCACTGCTGAGCCAGAAAGATGTTTTTCTTGCTTAAAACGCATAAAAACGTTTTTAAGGAACACTATGTCCCAGGATCGCCTCACTGCTCTTGTAATACTGTCAATAGAAAATAGTATGAAGTCCAAGATGGAGGGGTTTAACACCAGGGTAAATGACAAGTTCTGCAGTAGGAAAAAACGTCGTTTGGATTTCATATTTCGTCACTAGGCGAGTCTCAAATTAAGATAAATACATATAAGTGTATACAGTAGGCCGATATAGAGATTGTAGCACACTCATTATTTTGACCACCAGCCGCTACTGATGACATGTGACTTTGATCGGCGACTGCAACGTGAAACGTGTCTTTGAGCGAGGAAGCCGTGTCTGCAATATTCATGTAATGTAATTCAGAGTCATTAAAATACATAGCTTCCGTACATTCGACATATGTATCCTGGGAAAGTGACACTGCACTGGCCCGGAGTCGAGTTACACATTCTTCGCTACTGTACTACCTTTGAGTTCTTTTTCCATTTCTTTATTTCACTATTTCTTTTTTCTTTCTTCACTCTTCCGTTTTCTCCATTTCTACATTTTGTTATTTATTGCTTCCTTTTTGGCATTTATCTTCTTTCTCCATTTCTTCATTTCTCTCTTTTCATTTTTATTTTTCATGTCTCCTTTCTCTGTCAATTTCTGGATTTATCTATTTTTATTTTATTTTTTCGTTTTTCATATCTTCTTTCCTTCTCAATTTCTGGATTACTGGATTTCACTATTTTTCTTTTCTTAAATTTAGTAGTAGTATTTATTCCATATTTATAAACCCTATTTTACATATAGTATATTAGGGTTATATTTTAAACTAATCATAACAAATTGAAACTTACAGACTACCATACAATAAATATACACTTTTTCTTAAATTTAATGTCTCTTTACTTTCTCAATTTCTGGATTTCTCTTTTTTTTCTTCTTTTTTCATTTTTCATGTCTCCTTTCTTTCCCAATTTCTTTTTACAATTTTTATGTCTCTTTTCTTTATCAATTTTTAGATTTCTCTGTTTATTTATTTTTTAATATTTCATATCTTCATTCTTAATCAATTTCTGGATTTCTCTATTTTTCTTTTATTCTCCATTCTTCATGTAACCTTTCCTTTTAAATTTATTCTTTCCTTTCTTCATTTTTCGTTTTCTTTCCAAATTTCTGGATTTCTATTTCTTTCATTTTTTTATTTTTTATGTCTCCTTTCTTTGTCAATTTCTGGATTTATCTATTTTTTTCTTTTATTTTTTCGTTTTTCATATCTTCTTTCCTTCTCAATTTCTGGATTACTGGATTTCTCTATTTTTCTTTTCTTAATTTTTTATGTCTCTTTTCTTTCTCAATTTCTGGATTTCTCTATTTTTCTCTTCTTTTTTCATTTTTCATGTCTCCTTTCTTTCCCAATTTATTTTTTCAATTTTCATGTCTCTTTTCTTTATCAATTTTTGGATTTTTCTGTTTATTTTTTTAATATTTCACGTCTTCATTCTTTCTCAATTTCTGGATTTCTCTATTTTTCTTTTCATTTTCATTTTTCATGTAATCTTTCCTTTTAAATTTATTCTTTCCTTTCTTCATTTTTCGTTTTCTTTCCAAATTTCTGGATTTATATTTCTTTCGTTTTTTCATTTTTCACGTCTCCTTTCTTTCTCAATTTCTGGATTTCTCTATTTTTTTCTCTTTTTTATTTTTCATGTCTCGTTTCTCTCTCAATTTTTGGATTTCCCTATTTTTCTTTCCTTTTTATATTTTTATGCTCGACCATGCCGAAATGTAGTAATTATACACCTGGTAGCAGCCCTTTAATGGATCTCATTAAAGTACACCTATTTATTAAAGTTCAGGTGTTCCACCAATCAGAAAACACCATTGTAGCAATATGAAAGCGCAAGTATCGATTATTCTCGGATATGCATCGAAAGACAACTAGGGAAACGTCACGGAGGCTGGAAATCCAATACTGTCGCAGAAAGTTATGCTCTGTTACTATAATAATTAGCGTTAATTGTAAATAATATTCAAATAAATTCAATTTGTCATCTCGTTTTTCAATGTCTAAATCAATTTCAAGGTTATGTCAAGATTAATGTTTATTTTACTCTCTAGATTATATAACTAGGTCAATAACATTGGTTTCTCGGAAAAAATCAATACTTTCGCGTCTGCGCACATCTCACAATTTACGAGATATTGCACAAGGTCACTTCCGCTCCCCAGTCAGATAAGAATAACATGAATACTTATGAATAATTTCAAGTTAGAAATATGGTCGAGCATAAAAAGTCGTATGAATCTTGCCTATAATGGTAATTAAGACGCTCGTATGAAAATGATGAAACTCGCGTCTTAATTACTACCATTATAGGCTCGTTGCATAATGTATTGTATGTCTCATTTCTTCACTTTCTGGATTTCTCTATTTTTTCTTTTCTTTTTCATTTTTTAAGTCTCCCTTCTTTCTCAATTTCTGGATTTCTGTATTTTTCTTTTCTTTTTTATTTTTCATGTCTCCTTTCTTTCTCAGTTTCTGAATTTCTCTATTTTTCTTTTCTTTTTTATTTTTCATGTCTCCTTTCTCTCTCAATTTCGGGATTTCTCTATTTTTCTTTTCCTTTTCATTTTCCATGTATCCATTCCTGTTCAATTTATTCTTTCCTTTCTTCATTTTTCATGTTTTCTTTCCAAATTTCTGGATTTATATTTCTTTCATTTTTTTTTTCATTTTTCATGTCTCCTTTCTTTCTCAGTTTCTAGATTTCTCTATTTTTCTTTTCTTTTTTATTTTTCATGTCTCCTTTCTCTTTCAATTTTTGGATTTCCCTATTTTTCTTTCCTTTTTATATTTTTTATGTCTCATTTCTTCAATTTCTGGATTTCTCTATTTTTTCTTTTCTTTTTCATTTTTCAAGTCTCCCTTCTTTCTCAATTTCTGGATTTCTGTATTTTTATCTTTTTTACATTGTTCATGTCTCCTTTCGTTCTCAATTTCTGAATAACTCTACTTATTTCTTGTATTCTTTCATGTCTCGTACGATCTTTTTTCTTTTCTCTATGTATCACGGCGTGGAGTGCACGTCGTTGCGACCCCCTTGATCTCTTTACACTACCACCTAGGGGTTCACGACCCACACTTTGGGAACCACTGGTTTAGGGGAAATCACTATACCCATACAGGCAGATAGCCTAGGGCTGTATTGCAGCGGAATCTCGAAATGTAGTTTCTGCAGCAAAACAACATTTCCTCTTTTTATACATCTTATAGCAAAGGGATACCTGACCTTTCCTTAGTTACCCTGAGTGTTCCCTTACCTACTATATCAAACCTGAGCTGCCCCAAGAAAGGTTTCGACATTCTTGTGGAAATAATATGCACTATGCCGAGTCTGAAGAGCGGAACACATCATGTATTATGCAGGCTGTCATTGAGGGGAAGAAGAATGGGATCATCTGTCTCAAGAAGCAAAGCTTCGCCCTCTGCGAGTTCAGCTGCTGGTCTCTGATATTTACTGAAGCCAAGGGGATGCATATGATACATTAGTTACTGCCACAACCTGCAGAGTCGTTGCATCTGCCAGCAGACTAGACCTTGGCATATAATTTGTGGCAAGCAGCTAGTTGACTTCAACTCACTACGCTAATAAAACAAATAATTGCATTGTGGAGATTTTAACCGCTTCCACAGTACATTTTGTTGCTTTGTATTGAGGTTATTGCTGTATTAAGATTATTATTTCATACATATTAACTTTTGTTTTAAGATTTAGGCCTATATTTACTTCATTTTGACTTCGTTGGTTCAACTTCTGTTCCTGTATGTCTTTATATTTTTATGTTTCTTATATTTATATCATTAAATTACAACAGTAACAAATATAAATGATACTAGGGAGGAAATTAAATACAGAATACATATGGGAAATGCCTGTTATTATTCGGTTGAGAAACATTTATCATCCAGTCTGCTGTCGAAAAATCTGAAAGTTAGAATTTATAAAACAGTTATATTACCGGTTGTTCTGTATGGTTGTGAAACTTGGATTCTCACTTTGAGAGAGGAACAGAGATAAGGGTGTTTGAGAATAAGGTGCTTAGGAAAATATTTGGGGCTAAGAGGGATGAAGTTACAGGAGAGTGTAGAAAGTTACACAACATAGAACTGCACGCATTGTATTCTTCACCTGACATAATTAGGAACATTAAATCCAGACGTTTGAGATGGGCAGGGCATGTAGCACGTATGGGCGAATCCAGAAATGCATATAGAGTGTTAGTTGGGAGACCGGAGGGAAAAAGACCTTTAGGGAGGCCGAGACGTAGATGGGAGGATAATATTAAAATGGATTTGAGGGAGGTGGGATATGATGATAGAGACTGGATTAATCTTGCACAGGATAGGGACCGATGGCGGGCTTATGTGAGGGCGGCAATGAACCTTCGGGTTCCTTAAAAGCCATTTGTAAGTAAGTAATATATATATATATATACATACATACATACATACATACATACATACATACATACATACATACATACATACATACATACAGGACATATCAAAAGTCCGGTAACACTTTCAATATTTTATTACACAAAAACTACTAATGATAGCACTTTCAAACACACGTCAGTTTAAAGTCAAACTCTCAAAGTTATTCAGCCGCGCTTAATTTTCAGCGACGAAGCGACATTCCATACAAGTGGGAAATTAACAAGCACAACTGTCGTGTTTGGGGTACACAGAAACCTCACAGAATCATTGAACATGAGCGTGATTCACCAAAGGTGAATGTTTTCTGCACGTTGTCACAACGAAAACTGTACGACCTTTCTTCTTCATTGAGGCTACTGTGACTGGACATTCATATCTGGACATGTTGGAGCAATGGTTGGTGCCTCAACTTAGACCAGATCTTCATGACAATTTCATCTTTCAGCAAGATGGGGCTCCGCCACATTTCCACAATGCAGTTCGTGCTTATCTGAATACGAAGATGTCTGATCGTTGGAAGGACGTGCTGGAGTAAGGGACAGATGTTTCTTGACATGGCCACCAAGGTCACCCGATATGACTGCATGTGACTTTTTTCTATGGGGGTAGCTAAAGGACCGTGTGTTTGTACCGCCTTTGCCACGTGATTTAGAGGAACTAAAAACCAGAATTCGAGAAGCTGCCGCCACGGTCACAGAAGATATGTTGTAAAGGGTATGGGAAGAGTTTGATTATCGTTTGGACATCTGCCGAGTCACTCGTGGTTCACACATTGAATCTCTGTAAGATGTAAACAGAACTTTGAGAGTTTGACTTTAAACTGACGTGTGTTTGAAAGTGCTATAAAATATTGAAAGTGTTACTGGACATTTGATATGCCCTGTGTATATATATATATATATATATATATATAATGTATATCATTCTTGTATTAAATAATTAATATTGTTGTTATAAGTGAATATTGTAATTGCGTTGTGTTATATGTTCACATTTTGAAAATAAATGATTGAATGATCATATAGGAATGGGATGGGTGTGGGGAAAAAGGAGAATAACAGAAGGAATATATGGCGTAATGTGAAGATGCGTTTAATTGATATCGAGAGGCAAGAGATTGAGCTCCAATGTTCGGAAAAGTCCTCACTACATTTACAATCAGAGCTCATGCTTAATTGGGGGAGGTGTGACTACATAAATTCTTGTAACAAAGACAGCAGAGCAGGTTTAGCGTGGCTAAGATTTGGGGCATGGAAAGGTAATAAAATTGTCAACGAAGAAGGGGAGCGTCTTTGTCCGCTTTGCAAAGAAAAGGACTCCTATAAACGTATTTTATTAAAGTGTGTCGAAATGGAACATGTACGGAGAAAATATCTACCACCCTCGATGCTAAGTCAGAATAGGAGTTCGCTTGCATGTCTTAATCTCATGGGGAATAGAGAATGGTTAAAAAAGACTGGATTGTTCCTCCTGAAGGCGAGGCAGATTAGAACTACAGCTGTTGAAGTTTGTGGTGCGAACTGAGGAAGGGATACTCAATTGTACACTTTTATGCCTGTTTAGGATATTATTATATAATGTGTTTTGTTTGTGTCTTTTTTATTTTAATCTGTGTGTTCTTTTGGAGATTGGCTGGATCTAACTATAGGTGAGGGGGTGAAACCTACAAAGTAGGACTTATTTTAGGTACAAAGAACGTACGGTCAGCAGACCCGTACATTGGATTTAAGAGAGAATTATGATAATATAACATCTGTATGTATAATATTACTCAATAAATCCATCTATCTACTACACAATGAATGAATAAATGATTAGATGAATAAATGATTAGATGAATAAGTGGTTAAATGATTAAATGAATAAATGATGAAATTAATAGATGAATAAATTATTAAATGAACAAATGATTAAACGATTAAGTGAATTGTGACAATTTAAATCACACAGAGTTTGTGTGCACTCAGAGTTGGTTGCTTGAAGGTTGTCAGCCCACTTTGAGATCTGTGGATATAGAGGGAAAAATTGGATCGGTGTCTGGTAGAGTTCCCGGGTAGCTCAGTTAGTGGAGCGTTGGTACGTTTAACCAAAGGTCCCGGGTTCTATACACGGCCCCGGAACAATTTTTCCCTCGAAATTATCCAAATCAACTTTACAGGGAGTTATACCTGAAAGCTTGACTTGCAATTTTTTTCTAGTTTAGACTTATGCTACTTCCTGTAAAATATGCGATACTTTTTTAAAACACCCTGTATATATGCACTACAAAATTTTGATATTTGGTTACAAATACAAATACAAATACAAATACAAGACGAAATATTAATTCAACATTAGTAGAACCTAAATGTCTCACATCTGCTGGTCTAAAGCATAGCATTAATTTTGGCCCTCGGTTGTACAATGCTTTTACTAAATTACACCCAGAACTTCTAACATGTAACCCACTAATATATAACAAGAAAATTAGAAACGTGTTAATATCTTCAATTTGATTAAATAAATTTATAGCCTATGTGTATGAATTAATCAACCTATATTATATTTGTATTCTATAATCCTACTTATCACGTGCGATATTATTCTTCTCTAGTGCTAATATTATATTATATAATTCCATTGCCGCTGTAATTTAAATTTTAGTTCCTATTTTATTTTACTTATTTATTTTTGTTATTATTTATTTTATATATTTCTCTTATATTAATATTGTATTATATAATTTCTGTAACTATAATTTAAATCTATTTCCTATTTTATTTTATTTTATATTATTTTATATTCTCTTATAGGCCCATTAATATTATATCTGAACTGCGACCGAACACGAGCGCTGCTCATTCGGTCTCAAATTTTGTATCTCCTGTTTTATATTGTTTGTATTATTTTATTTCTATTTCTCTTGTTTGTTTGTAATTATATTCTTTATTCTGTATATTTAAATTTAAATAAATAAATAAATAAATAAATCTATACTAATAATAAATCTGTAGCCGGAATTTTTCTGGTAATTTTCGATTTTCCAAAAATAATTGGTCCTAACATATATAATTAACCACCCTGAAACCGAAAATCGCTTTTTTGAAATTTTTGTTTGTATGTCTGTCTGTCTGTCTGTCTGTATGTTTGTTACCTTTTCACGCGATAATGGCTGAACGGATTTCGATGAAAATTGGAATATAAATTAAGTTTGTTGTAACTTACATTTTAGGCTATATGGCATTCAAAATACATTACTTAAAAGGGGGGTTATAAGGGGGCCTGAATTAAATAAATCGAAATATCTCTCTTATTATTGATTTTTGTGAAAAATGTTACATAACAAAAGTTTCTTTAAAAATAATTTTCGATAAGTTTTATTCCTTGAAAAATTTTGATAGGACTGATATTTAATGAGTTTTAAAATGAAAATAACTGCCATCTAAGGCCGTGTAATGAATTAAAAAACAAATTACTTCGTCTATAAGGGACCTTGGACAGCAACAATCGAAACCTATGAAAGATAGCTTACAGAGAATGTTTCTGTGTTTGTATGAAGTAATATCGGAAGCTGAATTAACCTATTTGTATAATTAATTATTTCACCATTGGAAAGTGTAGTTTCTGTAGATGGATATAATGCTATAATGTTATTACAGTAACTTCTGGTGTAATATAATATAATATAATATAATATAATATAATATAATATAATATAATATAATATAATATAATATAATATAATATAATATAATTTATTTCAAGGGTTCAGAACCATAGTGGGCCAAACGCCATTTACTGAATACGTAGAAAATAAGGGTTAAAATTAAGTTATTACCATAATTCAATGGAAACCTATAACAAGTAAAATAAAATATACACATTAAATCTAAATGGTATGTCAATCTTCATTAAACTATGGTTGCATGTAACAAAAATTAAGAAACATGTTAAAGGAATTGTCATTGCACCAAATGAGTGGTCTCTGGACCAAAATGATCGCATTTTAATTATTTAGATGCAATTTAAATTAAGTAACATATTAAACGATTTATCCTTCTATCAAACACGAATGTTCCCTGGATCAAACGTCCTATTTTAATTATGTAGTTACTTTATATTTATTTCTAACGGGTGCAGCGGAGCGCACGGGTACGGCTAGTAAATAAATAAATAAATAAATAAATAAATAAATAAATAAATAAATAAATAAATAACTTGAAATGCATTTATGTAATCGTAGAATATGATTTGAAACTAAGGAATAAAACATGCAAATATGCTAAACCCGCTCCCTAGTGATCAGTAAGCCTGAGTGAGAAGAAATGTGAACAGCTAGCACAAGATGGGGCTGCGTTGCACGAGAGCTCCCGCAGGCTGACCTGCACATTGTTCACAGTGTCATCGAATGCCCGTTGATGAGAATCCTGTACGCGCGTATGTAATGAGTCCATTACTCCAATTAATAAAACTGCTCGCATGAAACTGAATATCGGTGCACTGTCCTGCCATGAACTCTGATTAGTGGCACGCTGCATTTATGGGCGAGCGTCTGCGTAACAATAACTTCCCAACCTGTAATTGCCAAAGGCAATTTTTCCGAACTTTCCGTTGATGTACGGTTAAACGTGATGAATACGCGAGGTATACAATTCAGCCTCTGTTTAATTTAGTTAATAAACGTAGTGGGCGAACATGCAAAATCAGAGCGCAGTGATTATGAATATTTCTTTAAAATGCTAGGCTACCTGTGGGAATTATTAGGAATAAAATAACATGGATTTACTATTTCAGTCGTGTCAAGTTTTTAATATAGATAAATATTGCAATTCTCGCCTAAAGTCACGCCCATTCTTCTCAACGGGGAAGTTGTGTTTTACTTCTGCTGGGGCTTAATGTATCTCGTTGTCTTTTATTCTTTAAACCAGTGATGTCAAAGCAAGCGCATTTTTCTGACCTTGACGTCGTGCGCGGGCATCAAGCGCTAGGTATGGAAGGAGGAAGGATTATGTAGCCTAACAGTCTTACTAATAAACCGTGTATAGTTTTTATACGAGACTTATGCAGAGTTGAGACAGAAAACGTTACTAATAAACCGTGAATAAGCTATGGACGTATAAACAGGCTGTAACTATACAATGGGAATTGCTTTGCAGTAGTTATATACACGAAACCTCTTGTTTAAGCGTTGTATATAGGGAAAAAATGGCAGCCCCTCTAACAGCTGTTCGTATCGACTGTCATTTTATGATGATGTTTACCTTGTAACCACAGAAGAACATACCAAAGATCATAGAATTATTAGAATAATATTGCTGTAGCTTGTACTCTTTGACCAAATTGTAGTGTGGTAATCGATTAGAGCCAGTTATACTATCAATATTTAACACGCCACACTAGAGCGCTCTTCCGGATGCAGAAGAGAACCTCAGATATTCTATTACCTTTCGTAACGAAGTAATGACGAAACTATGACGTAGCTGTGTAACAGTTATACTGTTATACACGACATATGTAGTGATTATTAGTAAGGAATTTACACACGACTTATAAACGAGCTACTCATTGTATAAGTATAAGACAGTTAAACGTCTGTATATAGAGTTTTTATTAGTAAGACCGTATATGAATAAGCAGCCTGTTGGATTAAGGAAACTGTAGTGCACAAACTTCAAACGGAACGCGAAATTTTATGTCGTTATTTTTATATGGCTTCTTTCTGTTTGATATTTTATTTATTGTCTGTAAAACAAAAGTACTAACACCAATTTCTTAATATTGCAGCTGTGTTTTAAATGTTAATAACATAATAAAGAGTTAAGAAAGAATATTCGGTCAAGTTTTATTACTCTACTGCCACTTCCAACGGACTCCTAACGAATATTCACACGTTTATCACTGGAATTGTGGCGCTGGAAATCAATTTAGAACACATTTATCTCAGCCACGACACATTTCAATTTTTATTATTCAATATAAATGCAATTATCACTACAATGAAACAATAATTCTTGCAGATAACACAGAAACAACTTCGGAAACGTAATTAACAGAGTCGCAGTTTCACTTCACTTCCACTGGATGACTCTTGAGTTCCAGTAGACGGCAGGCTATAGGCGTAGCAGGGATGCCAATATCGGCAAACGAAATTAAACTGTGAGGAATGTTACAACAGGTGTTAAACGTTAGGAATGTTACAATAGGTATGTAGCACGTTAGGTTAGGTTAGGTTAGGTTAGGTTAGGTTAGGTTAGGTTAGGTTTTGTTAGGTGTGGTAAGATAATATGAATGGTTACCACAGTTGGCGACATTGCAATCATTCTCCCACTCCACCTCAAATAACGCCACAATGACGGAATATGGCCGCCTTCTTCCTTCAAGTACGACGATTTTCCTATATAAGTAAGGAACCTATTTAGGGCGGGATGGGTGGGACCACAGCTCTCCCAGTGATCACATCGAGTTTCTACTGCTCCACACTACAAAACTAAAGTATTTTCAGTGTTTGTTTTTAATTTCCTATGCTGATAGTACATTAATAAAACTTCACCGAATATTCACATAAATTCCATTGTAGTACAATTGTACTATACTAAATGAATGAAACACATCATTCATAAAGAAAGTGATATTCCAAAGAAAGAGACTGAGTATGAAATAGTAATATATATTATTTTAATGTACCGAAGTACATATGATATTTCCATGCAGATATTCTGCGTCATCATACGATGAAAGAGTAATGGAACGGAGAAAAATTCTCTCCGGCGCCGGGATTTGAACCCGGGTTTTCAGCTCTACTTCCTGATGCTTTATCCACTAAGCCACACCGGATACCACCCCGGCGTCGGACAGAATCGTCTCAGATTTAAGTTCCAACTCTTGGGTTCCCTCTAGTGGCCGCCCTCTGCACTACGTCATAGATGTCTATGACTTCTAGAGGGCGGCCACTAGAGGGAACCCAAGAGTTGGAACTTAAATCTGAGACGATTCTGTCCGACGCCGGGGTGGTATCCTGTGTGGCTTAGTGGATAAAGCATCAGCATATGATATGCATAAATCACTTCGTGATTTAAGACGGCGCTTATTCCGTCGGATCCCGGCCAACTAGTCACTCATAACGAGTGCACCTCAGCACATGTGTGGACTTCGGTCCTACGTTCATAGACATCTATGACGTAGTGCAGAGGGCGGCCACTAGAGGGAACCCAAGAGTTGGAACTTAAATCTGAGACGATTCTGTCCGACGCCGGGGTGGTATCCGGTGTGGCTTAGTGGATAAAGCATCAGCCCGTAGAGCTGAAAACCCGGATTCAAATCCCGGCGCCGGAGAGAATTTTTCTCCGTTCCATTACTCTTTCATCGTATGAAATAGTAAGTTGGAATTGATATTGATGGCATCTTTAGCTTTATAAAAGTAATCAATAAACTAATCAAAACAATATTATAGTACAAAGCAAAGTTACCTAGGTATATGTTTTAACTGCAACTAATATTCCATAACAAAACTCTTATCGCAGTATGCTCTTAAGGTGATATTGGTGCGCAACTTTCTGTCATCAGAATATTAAATTATTTTCTCGAAACCTACTGAAACTATAGAGCTGACGTTTTTACAACACATGAGCACATATATTTTGTTTATGATGTAACAGTAGTTGCTTTGTTAATTCATTTCCTTGCAAACATTTTCCATGCGAATATTTTCAAAATGTTCAATAGCCTACATTATCTTCAATATTACGTATTTACGATATATTAGATTTACGAAAACATTGTTTCAGTACCTGTAAGACTACTAAATAAACATATTTGAAAATGTCACTTTTCTGTAAAAAAAAGTTGAGAAAATATTCATTTTGAATAAAAAAACAAACTTGTGAAAAATGAACATTAAAATTAAAACTTAATTCTTATAATGCAGTTATACTACTCTGACAAATATAAAAATTAACATGGATACAGTTTTAATAAGTTCTCTTCCCTTTATCTATTGGATCAGTGCTGGGCATCCCTGTATATAGCTCGACCAAGCGACATATACTACCTCTTTCGTCGGTCTCCTTTCCGTTGTAAAGCGCTCAGACTCTTCTGAGCTCTAAAGCGCGCGCTTCCGCCTATGGGCATGTCCACCACATGGCCAGAGTCATATTTTTCAAAGTATTGTATTGTTTTAAAATTCTTATAGGAATGTAAGAGTAAGAACGATAAAAATATACATAGGCCTACTTGAAGATGGTGGAGTTTGGAATGGGTTTGTTGTTGCAGACATAATGTTGATGACGATGACGACGACGACGATGATGACAATGATGATGATTATGATAGCCATATGACAAGTGTGACAAATAGGGACCGTATTTGTCCCAGGAGGCTATCTAGTGGCTAGAGGCCATTTGTTATCTCGTGAAACCAAATGCATACGTGTGCGGTAGCTTAGACTATAGTAAAAACCTTACAGTAGGTCAAATGAGCTAGCTAGCTACAAATGGTAGCGTGGCGAAAGAGAAAAGCTTCCTGTTCCACTTTTTTCTTTCCCTAACGCGTAGGTAGGTTTCACGAGATAACGAATAGCCTATACCAGCCGTGGCGAAAATGTGATCGTGCGCCGAGCCACTGTGTAACCTGCAACGTGCATAGCACCTGTGGAGGGAGGCGGACACCCGAAGGGGAAGTGAAGCAACTGTATGACTTATTAACTGATTTCCATTTTCCTTACGTCAAGCACTTAAATATAATTTTATACAGTATAAGGTTACAAATTAATATTTAGTACGTACAACGAAGAAAGAAATGAATAAGAAAACATAGGACACATTATCACATCCTAAAATTAACTGTCTTCAGAATGTGTCTGCGACAGAGTTTCAAAATCAGGAATTATGTCACTTACTGCCAGTCGTAGTTGATCACGAAGGTATTTGTCTGTCAGTCGTGATCTAAATTTGGTGTTCACTATTTTCATTGTTGAAAATAATTTTTCACAAACGTAAGTTGCAGCGAACATGGCTTCAACAGAGGAAGCAAAATAACGAAGCTTCGGATATTTATTTTTTTTGTCAAAGATTTGAAAAGTTCAACATTTGTCAAGTCCTTACATCTAGCTTTCATTGTAACATTACATTGTAAACCTCTGAGTTTAAATTGAAGATCTAACCGCATTATTCGTACATCTGCTGAAAAAGGATCGACATACAGACATGATGATGATGATGATGATGATGATGCTTAACCTTTTAACGTTTCATGAGTGACATGTAGTATAATGCCGTTTTATGTTATACAAGCGTTTTCCTCGTAATACTTGTGAACAAATCATACATTTAATATTCTCATCATATTGGCAGCAAAAAAATGCGTCCTCCCATCCTACATGAAACTTTCGTTTTTGTATAGGTACACGGTTTCGAGAGAGACATTGCGACGATACGCCACTCGCAGGTTAGAGACAAATACAAATGGAACGGATTTTGACTCCAGTGAGTGAGAGGGTGGGGGTTGGGGGAGGTAGGAAGCAAGAGAAATGCATAGCTATCATTGCGAGCCACAATGTGCTCGCGAGTCACATTTTCGCCACGGATGGCTATACTACGCTTTTCATTAGGTGCGACTTGATATCCGGCCGAGATCAGTAGTATTTTTAAAGACGATAAAATCATAAGATAGCTTTCTTCTGGATGAAAAGTAATACTAGAAGGACAATATCGCACAAAAGAAGTTTCTGAATAAGAGGACTAGGCGAAATGTACCGGTAATTTATAGTCCATGCCAAAATCAAATTCTGAAAGTGGCATAATGAACTTAAATACGCGTAAATAGTGGGATTATCCGACACATCAACTATAATATGCAGTTCCTATGGTTCAATATGAACTGTTGAACTCCGAAACTTATCTTTGTTTGTTACAGTATGTGGGTTCTTGAGTAATGAACCTAGTTCCGCCTGCTCTTGACATTTATGGCTTTAATGGTATGAGCATTGCTGTAATGACTTCACTATACTGACTGTCCGATTCAGTGCACATGCAATCACGTGATCTCATCTGGTAATCTGCTTTTTAATTGAATGCTGGTCACACAATTGCTGGTAATTAAAAACGATTTATAATTAAATGATGAAATAAATCATAAAAACATATTACTCTTTCAGCGCCCAGAAACCGACTAACATTAATTTGTTCAGGAGATTACGTGACCATGTGTGCTGAAGTGCTCTGAACCGACCCGTCTTTGTACCTGGCTTTGGCGATAAAACTTCGGATTTCGAGTATTATACATATTATGTAGAAAGCTGAGAGTTTACTGTGAAAAAGAGGAGTTTCGAGGTGATTTGTTAACGAACTCCGGAGTTTAGAAATTTCATTACTGTCACTGATAGTCTAGTGATTAAAATGCTGGTGATTCTTTAACTCGGAACTTCGAAGGTTCGAGTCTCCACGTACAGCTCTTTTATTATTTAAGTTGAGATTGCTTTCTATCTTTAAATTGATTGATTAATTTCCACTGAAATATTAATTGACATAGTATTTACCTTCCTTAATATTTTGTAATAAATCAGTTTTCATCGAAACATTGGCCTAATCCACATAGGGGTTACTTCACTTTACATTTTTGAATTAGTTGCTGAATATTAACGCACATAAGGCAAATGCCAGGTAGTCTTTTAGCGAATCCTATGGCCTCACCTCATCTCACTTCATCTCGTCAAAATATTGTAAACAATTGTAAAAAATTGTAGAAAATTGCAAAATTGTAAAAGTTTGTAAAAATTAATCCCAAAAAACTAGTTCGATTATTTAAAATGTGTCTCAGTGAAACTTACAGCAGAGTCCGTATAGGCCACTTTCAATCTGATGCTTTTCCTATTCACTGCGGGCTAAAGCAAGGAGATGCACTATCACCTTTACTTTTTAACTTTGCTCTAGAATATGCCATTAGGAAAGTTCAGGATAACAGACAGGGTTTGGAATTGAACGGGTTACATCATCTTCTTGTCTACGCGGATGACGTGAATATGTTAGGAGTAAATCCAAAAACGATTAGGAAAAACACGGAAATTTTACTTGAAGCAAGTAAAGCGATCGGTTTGGAAGTAAATCCCGAAAAGACAAAGTGTATGATCATGTCTCGTGACCAGAATATTGTACGAAATGGAGATTTATCCTTCGAAGAGGTGGAAAAATTCAAATATCTCAGAGCAACAGTAACAAATATAAATGATACTCGGGAGGAAATCAAACACAGAATAAATTAGGGAAATGCCTGCTGTTATTCGGTTCAGAAGCTTTTGTCATCTAGTCTGTTGTCAAAAATCTGAAAGAATTTATAAAAGAGTTCTATTACCGGTTCTGTATGGTTGTGAAACTTGGACTCTCACTTTGAGAGAGGAGCAGAGATTAAGGGTATTTGAGAATAAGATTCTTAGGAAAATATTTGGGGCTAAGAGGGATGAAGTTACAGGAGAATGGAGAAAGTTACACAACACAGAACTGCACGCATTGTATTCTTCACCTGACATAATAAGGAACATTAAATCCAGACGTTTGAGATGGGCAGGTAATGTAGCACGTGTGGGCGAATCCAGAAATGCATATAGAGTGTTAGTTGGGAAACCGGAGGGAAAAGACATTTGGGGAGGCCGAGACGTAGGTGGGAGGATAATATTAAAATGGATTTGAGGGAGGTGGGATATGATGATAGAGACTGGATGAATCGTGCACGGGCTAGGGACTGATAGCGGGCTTATGTGAGGGCGGCAATGAACCTGCGGGTTCTTTAAAAGCCATTTATAAGTAAATTGTAACCTTGTAAAATAATTCTGACTTGTTCCACATCTTAAAGCTCCATTGCTAATGTAAGATCTATGGAATATAATAAATGAAAGTGAAAAACACAGTCTACTTAACTTTATATTTTATATTTTCAAATTAATTTATTAATTTTCACTTAAATTAATACACATAGGATTTACTTTACTTTATATCTTCAATATTGTTTCAAAGTTTAATTCATTCACATGGATTTACTTTACCATTGTATTTGCCTGTTCCAAGGCAACTATAGCGAAAGTTCACTGTCTCCCAACCTCAAACATACGTACTTAATCTTGTTTTTGCACAAAATCTCGTGTTAAAATTATGTCGCCTTGACTGTGGGATTCAAAATGGCGGATTGTTCTGTTTGTATAATAAATGCTCTAGACGAGGTATGCTCAAAATTGTAAAAGCACCGATTACACGGATGATGCTGCACTGCATAACACATACAGTGTACGAACTGGGCTCCGCAACTACATTGCAGCACAGCCTGTGGCATTGCTTTCATACTCTCACAAATACGGATAATAAACTGAATTTGAAAAAGAAAAGAGTATGCACTGTAATATTCAGTTATTACATATTTATTGTATTTAATATAGTAGTATGGTATTATTATATCATAGATGTCATTTTCATATTCCACCATACTTTGCGGTCTATTCAACATCTGCATTCTTTTCTGCAAGTAATCGGGAATCTATTTCCAACGAATTTACTGCAGTGCTCTAAAGATGCTCATCTGTTAATCGGGATCTATGTTTGGATTTAGCGATCTTCATTCTTTAAAATAATTCTTCGCACACATATGTCGAAGCAAATGTAGCTAACATAGTGGCCGCGAATAAGCTCATCTTGGGATATTTCGTTTTGTTCATTTTTTTTAATACTTCTATGCTTGTCAAGTCATATTCTCTGCATTTAGTTCTGAATTCTACGTCACTTTATAAATCAATTAACTCGTCCTGGAACTGCACAGATTGTACCTAATTTACTATGAAAGGATTAACAAAAAGATTAGTATCACTCTCCATACGTCTAAAATCACTAAATCTATGTTCTGTGAATTCACATTTGAGTTGTTCCAGTACAGAGATATAATTAACTATATTTTGTTCAGGAACCATACATCTCTTTACAAGTCCACCATCCGTAAAGGGTTTAGTGCCTTAGCTAATTCCCAACACACTACATTTGCTCCTAAACACAGACTCTGAATTATTCGACTCTCTTCAATGTTTGGCCTTTCATGAAGTGCTTTCAATTCTTGAAGCTGTAGTGCTTCTGAAAAATTATTTTATCATAACAAGTATTTCTGTTGGAATAATATCATCACAATAATAATAATAATAATAATTGTAACAGATCTAATAATAATAATAATAATAATAATAATAATAATAATAATAATAATAATAATAATAATAATGTTGGTATATGAATACATATTACAGAAAACAGCTTCCCTGTCACTTCGGCATGTTCTGGGTGGCAGAGCGTAGGCCTTTAATGTAGTTTTATGTTGCCCAATAGTATTCCTGACAGTATCTTACAACATAGTTTATTAAACACTTCACGATTTCACCGAACGCGGAACAAAAATAGTTTTTCTCCCACACTGTACGGAATGATCGTTTGCTTACAGAAGGTTTTGACTGTATCATTGTCCCGCACTGTTCGTACGTTACTAAGTACTTGAACTGCCTTCCGCAGTCATCCGTCGAGTTTCGAACGAGGAACAGCACGCTCTACATTCGAAGGTTGTGATTACTAAAGCTCGGAACTTGGGGACTTGTGTGCCGTGCGCTTGAGTAAGCTTACAGGTACAGCGTACACAAAGCTCAAGCTGCAAGTGCTCAGGGACAGTCGTGTGTACTAAGAAAGTGGTCACATCGAATGGCAAAAAGACGAACGAAGAAATTGTGTCATGTCGAAGCCAATGACATTAAGAGAATTACAGGTAAATGGTCTGTCTGAGGAATGAGAAAATACGTGTTATTCGAATGGATGTTATGGAGGTTTGAAAATACATTTCTTAAATTTTAGGTACAGA
Organism: Periplaneta americana; assembly: GCF_040183065.1. NCBI lineage: Eukaryota > Metazoa > Arthropoda > Insecta > Blattodea > Blattidae > Periplaneta > Periplaneta americana. Next base: position 145,270,610 of record NC_091129.1, on the reverse strand, counting down.
ATTTCGTGGAGGAATTCTGAGAAGATACATTAATTATTTTCTTCTAATGCAGAGTTTATATTTTGTAAGTTGTGCCACACAGAAACTAGAGCTGGAAACGGGCATTCATTGAAAGACATTGCAGTCCTTTAAATTGATGGAAAATTTGTCCATTGCCATGGATCAAGTCGTAGAGGGACCTTCCCTAGTAGTGATACACTAATTGAAAATTATTTGCGAGAAAAATTTAGGATATACTTATCTTTCTCAGATACGAGATCTACTGAAAATCGAACAGGAAACAGTGACAGTGAAAATATTCAGTATTTTATTCAGGCCCAAGACTTTATAATAAAATTTCAAACCATTTTCCAAATTTGAAATTTTTTAAAATTGAAACTTTTAAAAAAGAAATTTGTAAAATTATCCATGATATATAATAGTAACAAATGTACTTTTTTACCTTTTATTTCTATCGACTATATTCATGTTTTTATTGAATATATATCACTGGCTTCTGTCGGATTGTCAATTTATATTAAATGTGTATTTTTCTCTCGTTTTCTCTTTCTTCTTTATTCTTGCTCTCGTGTTATATTTATTGCTTTGAATTAAGTTACTTACTGTATTTAGTAAACCGTCCTTGTAAATTTTATGTTATATTATTCACTAAGACCACACCGTACACGAGCCTGGCTCTTACGGTAGTGGCTAGAAACATTTTTATTTTATAAATGCAATTTGTACTCACTAGGTAGCTAGTTAAAATAAATAAAATAAAAAAAATTAAGTTTGCTCCCGTCACTTCATGTGACGTGGAAATAAGTTTCCTTCGTTTCAAATCATGTTTAACTAACAGACGAAAAATTTATGGGTTCGAAAATCTTCGAATGCATGTAGTCATACACTGTAATGAAATGTACAGAGCAGAACTGTAAATTTGATGTATTTTGCATGTTTATTTATATATGTGCTATAAAATTACGTGTTTCAACCTATCATAATATTATTATTATTATTATGTTGTTCCAGCCAGGAACCACTTTTATAGCAGACCTGACAGTACCTCTGTGCTGGAAGCGGGAGTTTGTTGACATTGAAGTCCGGTCGCTTAGCCACGTTCAAAGACACAAGTCCCCAAGTTCCGAGCTTTGGTGATTACAGAACGTAATCGGGAGTCAGAGAATGAGCATCCCTGCTGTAGACATACCTTTGCTGCTTCACTGGGGACAAAGAAAAGAATCGTTTAAAAAGTTAGAGAATACATTTGAAAATATCCTTGAAAGCTCGAGCGGTGGCAGAGTGCGTATTTATAATCCTACGCGTACAATCCACCCTCTGGCAACACCTACTTCATTTTATTTAGGTGTGGTGACCAAGCGGGGGCGTGAATAAGGGTAGCATCCCCATTTATACTACATGATGCGTGACGTATTCATTCATTTCACAGAACTTTTGTGTCCCCCTCTTTTGAGTTGCAGCCTTCCTTCTCTCTGTCACGCAGAAGATATTAAACGCTCTCATTACTATTCCTCCTGTTCACCCCCTACCCTTCACGCCACTCACATAGTGGACGTCCGTGACGTCACCCGACACCATATGTCGTGTCTTTCAGACGGAATGATGGGGATTATTTGAATATTTTTACCGAAATGCGACTGCCATGAAACAGATACCCCAGGTTTCAGCATCTCTCTTCCCCCTTTTAATTTTTTACTGTGAAAAAATAATATGCATTCATCCATTCCATGGCTAGTGTCGCTTCCCGGTGTAACGACAGAAGCAGTAGATATTGGATACATTCCAAACGTTTTGTTCTTATTTTTTTATTAAAATCCCGCCGTCCTCTTCCCCCTCCCTCTTAAACCCGTCAACGCTTGTGCATATCATAGCGAGCGGGGAGTTAATTTTTTAAGCAGGACATTTATGGTCATATTAATTTCACTTCCCTTTTTTTTTTTTTCGTCAGCGTTTTGGTCACAACTGGAACAAGCAAAATGGAATTAATGTTGTGTAACATGTAATGCGCAAAAAAATTTCTTAAAATGTTGTTAATCTTGCAAGTATGAGTGGATATCGTGTTAGCAGGCAACAAGAATCTAAAACTGGTGGTGAATTTTCGTACTATGTGTCTCACTTACAAAGCAATTTGTCTCTTAGTTTTGGAGTGCCTTACGAAGAGATAGGCTCGAATTATTTCAGGGCAATGAAAGTGATAAAGAATTTTCTTTACAAGTATAAGCTATTACGTAGATTACATAGATCTATTATGACTACTACTGTTATTGCTACTACTACCACAGTCTACTATATACAGTCACGAAGCTTGAGTTTTGAGGGTGCTAGAAACAATAGACTGTGACCGTACTATTTTGCATTGCCTGTAATGAGGCGATATTAGCGATCCTAGTGGTGAGCAACTATCTAATGTTTGCATATTTACTACATATTGAGCTTCGCGACTGTATATACTAGACTGTGCTGCTATTACTTCTGCTATTTATCTGCTCCTGCTGTTATGTATTACTGAAGTAATATTACTACAAACGCTTTTACTATTAAAACTACTGCTACAGCTACTCAGGCTGCTACTGGCTCTACAACTACTGTTGATACTGCTATGACATACTCCTACCACTACAGCTGCTCTACTGTAGCTATACTAGTTCTGATACTACTACAGTAGTACTACTACTGGAACTACAACTGTTACTACTGGAACTGATACTGTTAGGCTGCAACTTAAATTTTCACTGCTGCTATTAAAACTGTTTCTACAATATTGATAGGTAAGGTAATAACTGCCTCCCATTGGAGGTAGCCCAGAAGGACTCAGTATACTCTCCTACATGAATTTTGCAATATTAAATGTTTACATAAATTTTGTAGAAAGAAAATTAAAATAAACATATATGAATAGAAAGTGAATAAAAAAATTAAACAGAGTGAATATGATGACTCAGAATTTGGCAAGAGCGTTTCAAAACTGAAGTTATGATGTCAGCAGTAAGTGTCTGTGGTAGTTCAAAAGTCTTCCTGAAGCTTTCAAAGAACTTGGGAATCACACCACGAGCTCCAATAAGAAGACCAATTACCTCAATGTCTTCAAGCTGGTATTTTGCTTTGAAGTAATCAACTGTCGGCAGATAAATGTTGATCTTTTCTTGATTGACATCCTCCGGCTGGCTACTCCCCGTTCAATCCTTATGGCAGGATCAATTATATATCCTTTCTTGGTAGTCTGGGAATACGCTATGATGTCAATACGTCTAGAGGAGCCATTAGTAGCAAGGTAAAAAACTTCCTCTTCTACTGTCCAAGACTTTTTTCTCAAAGCAGTTGCAATTAAGGATCGAACATGATGGTGTCTGGCATTTCGGAGGAGTAAACCTCTGTTACACTGACCTTGGACGTGGGCAAGGGTTTCAGTCTCCGGGCAGCCATGTCTGCACCGGGATCCGTCCAAAGAGCGACCAGGTACTCTTCTAACTTCTGCTAAATTGGCATTCATTTTGAGGCAGGTTACCCATTCAGATGTAGATAGTGCAGACGTATTAAAAATCCAGGCTAATGCTTTTTTATAGTTGGTTATTTTACGACTTTTATCAGCTGCTATGCCAAAATGTTACATACGTTTAATCTAGTGTGACGTTGTACTAAAGTAAGATTATATACTGAATTAATAATTCTCATGACTTTTACATAATTGGTAGTTTCGAAATGTAAATCTCAACTCGAGCGCATTTTTCTTATTATATATATTTCTCATTATATAGGCCTATATAATGTAAATCTTTTTTTTTGTTCATATGAAAAATTGTAACCTAAATATTTATATGTGCTAATACGTTCTAAATTTTATCTTCAATACAAATTTTGCTTGTTAAGTGTTCTTTTCCATACAATGCCATTATTTTGGATTTTCCACAGAAATTTCCATATTAAAGTTTTTTGCAACATCATCTTCATTTGTGGCTAATGATACCTGATCATCTGTATCGATTTTAGTGTATCTATTAATGGGAATGTATCATGTCTTTTGGCCGCCCATGAAGTAGTGCAATCTGATAATTAGAGCCCGGAATTCCATGCGCTACCATTTGACAAAATACGCACAATGAAGCCAAGGAACATAAAAATATGCACTATCAAATTTGAGTTCTACATTGTTACATTTTTATTTTATTTTGAACAACGTATTACAACTAATTTCTCAGATTTTCTGCACTTCAGCTCACGTGTTTATGTGAAGCACGTTCTTGAACATAGAAAATTATCTGCCTACGTTACAAGAAGTGACAGGTGCTTACTTAAGCGAAGAAATTTGCAAAAAGATGAGATCGAATTGTCAGTATTTTTCATTTGCGCAGGACCGTGACCCCCATTGGGATGCGACACTAGCGAGCGCCCCAAAATACAAGCGTGCTTACATCTTTATTACAACAATCACAATAAACTACATCACCGCCTGTCTTCAGAAATTCCTTTCCCTCAATCCATTTTGACACAAGATTTCTTCTTGCAGTTCTTACAGTAGCTATAGCTATAGTACTTCACAATTCGATACAATAGTAATATGCGTTACAAGAGCGGTATGTTGACGTTTTCATGGTCGAGGAAAACATTGAAAAAGCGAAACGTAGTTGAGCTTTTTTAATTTCCGAGAACATGAAAACAAACATACCGCTCGTGTATCGTACATTATTTTGTGCGAAGATCGTTTATTACATACCTGAAAGACTAATTTCTAATTAGTTGCAATGAAATCTCCATGTTGGTTTCTGTTTAATGACGGCAACTTCGGAAAACCAAAATATCTTTCTTCAACATTGTTGCTATAAAATGTTTTCTGTGTTTACTATACTCCAGCAGGCCGTGATATACGTCTGTCTTTTTTTTTCCCCAGTCTGTAAATGCGAACTTAAAACAAACGGTAAGGTTATGTAATGATTTATTTTTCATTTTAATATTTTAACAATATTATTTACATAACATATTGCAGTAATAACATCGGCATCTGGAATCTTGTTGATTTTTTTCACGGCTTCCTTAATGTTACTTGTATCAGGAATGCAGTAAGTTTCGTGGAGTAGTAGACTTTATTTAATTTTTGCAGATATTTAAAAACAATAATTAACATTGCAATTTAGGTGAAATTGCAGCGGTAAGTTTCCAATTTATAATAATTATTACTATGTTAAACGTCTCTAAATATAATATGTTAAAAGCCTAAAGCAGTAAAATGAATATGGCGCTTAAGCGGTAAGAAGAGGGAAATTGTTATGTGTGTTACGTTGGGAATACTGAATGTGGTATTTCACACTTACCGCGTATTGGTTCTGTGCGGAAAACAATCAAATACGCACGATCTCGCACAAAAGAATACTAAAGTGCAGTTTGCAAGCTTGCTGCTTCTGCATTTCTTTGAGTATTTTTACCTCTGGTTTGTAACGAGCGAGAGTTGGGGGTTGGAAATTCCAGTAGGGAAGGTATAGTTGAAAATCCAAAGACTAGTTTTTAGGTAGAATGCCACGAACCTACATTACTGGTAGTTTTATTTTATTTTTCCTCTATAGGCAAATAACGTGGAAACACAAGATTCTACGAAGCAACATTTATAAAAGGCACTATTATGCAAGTTAACCCAATGTATGCACTAGTTCCAGAAAAAAGGACATGATGTAATATGCGCTATTAGGTATAAAAATCTTCAAAATATGCATTCTGCATGAATTTAGTTCCAAAAAGGCCAAAATATGCAAACATGCACCGAAAAATTATGGTTATTTGGAAACTATAAATCAAAAAACCAAAAATTTGCGAAGTTTAAGAAGTGTAAATAGCTTATATAAGGACATGCATTTGTATGGAAATCCGGACTTTAATGATAACAGTGAAGTATGCTATCAATTCATCATCAGTAGGGCTAGGATTTTGATGAAATTGTATCTTTTTTTCCAGTAAGCCAGAAACATAGCTGCTTTAGTATTTATATGTTATGTGATAAACTGGGTGTTTTAAGACATATTTGTTAGAGCTTTTTTTTGCATTTTTTCCCTGTTTTAACACATAAGAATATATTTTGTTTTATTCGATAATTTTTTAGGCATTTTAATTTCATTTTGGCCATAAATTCCCATTATTAATGTAAAATAATGTTTATGTTCTTTGATATTTTCTCTACATATTTTGTCCATTAATACACATTATTTTGTATAATATTTCTACACAAATATTGCCATTTTAACGCAGTACACCCCATGTAATGGATCAGTACAACCACCCCTTCAATAAAGACTCCTCTATACCTGCTAATTCCGGGTAAGAGTGGCCTTGTGGTAGACTACATGGAAACTACATCAGGTAAAATAATTAATTAAAGTGGACTACTTAGAAAAAAAATTATGTAAAATTAAATAAACTTAAATGTCGGTACTAGAATTTAATTTAATTACTAGTCTAAATAATTGTTCACACCTGTGGAGTAACGGTCAGCGCGTCTGGCCGCGAAACCAGGTGGCCCGGTTTCGAATCCCGGTCGGGGCAAGTTACCTGGTTAAGGTTTTTTCCGGGGTTTTCCCTCAACCCAATACGAGCAAATGCTGGGTAACTTTCGGTGCTGGACCCCGGACTCATTTCACCGGCATTATCACCTTCATTTCATTCAGACGCTAAATAACCTAGTTGTTGGTACAGCGTCGTAAAATAACCCAATTAAAAACTCTATGGGCCATATTCATAGACATTCTTAGCGAGGGCTTCCGGTGGATGATCAGCGAACTAACGTTTTTCGTATTCATAAACCGGTGTTAGCGATATGATGTGATATGAATCCTGTACAAGTAACCAGTCGATAGCCGGGGCTAGTTTAGCACGCTCAGAGCGTGGGCTAGCGAAGTGTCTATGAATAGCACCCTAGATATTTAGTATAAAACCTCTTTTCCTACTAACAAGGAGAGGACACGCTCTGTATATCACCGAATAGAATAAGATTGTGTGAGATGAAAGTACAAGAAGTACTGTTTAAAGTCATACCTGGTATGGGTGGCCAATGACCCCTTGTTTTGAAAATACTGTATGTATATATGTATTTATTCACACTGCAATGGGTATGGGTGGCAGTGGTAACTAATTACACTCAATAATGACAATAAACTTGTTAATTAAAAATACACTTAATAATAATACCAATAATTAATACAAATAATTAATACTAACAATAATAATAATAATAATAATAATAATAATAATAATAATAATAATAATAATAGGGAATATCCTAAATTAAATGAAGCACGATCACTTAAAATAACATTTAAAATAAATGTAATTTGTATCTTAAATCTAAGTTCGAACTAAAACCCACGAGTATGATATGTTCATATCTGCACAAGTACCTTTCCACATTACACTCATTTCGCTGTCAACTCACTCACTGCACTGGAACTACGACACATTTCACTGATTCTATCCTGATTTCACTAACACTTCAAAAACATTTCACTGTTCAAATGCTTTGCACTGCCACTATAAACTATAAAGCTTCCCTGACAGGAACACGTTTCACTTACTCAACACACTTCACTGACACAACACACTTCACTGACACAACATAATTCTTCACTGATACAACACTTCAATAACAAAATATCAATTACACCCTTTAAATACTGTGTATAATTATCATCTATTAGTAAAGTCCTTAAGCCTATTTTAAATACGTTTTTGGTTATTGGTAAAGCCTTTAGTAAGTCTGCAGGTAAAGCATTCCAGTCCCTGATGGTACGATTGAGAAAAGAAAACTTTCCAGTGACCGTCCTCTGTCTTCTTTCCCTCAATTTATATGAGTGGTCGTTCCTTGAAGAGTTCCTTGGCTATTGTGACATACTTCCGTTAGGTGCTTAATAGGGAAGCATTTAGACTTTGTAACAGCGTAGCCCATATGGTTGGATGCTGAGTTGTTATCCAGGCAACATGAGTTCGAATCTTGACTGGTCCTATATTTTTTTCTTTTAATAATGATTAATATTGTGGTCACAGTAATCTATTTACATACATCATATTTCTCAATGTATTGAACGCTTCATCATGTTTTAAACAAATTATAATTAGCTAACATTGTATTGTAAAGGATAAACAATGAAATATTGCTCACGCAGGCAGGTAAGATGTGTCACTGGTGTCTGTTCTGTTCCTGTAGCAGCTATTCAACTGCATTGTGTCCCGATTCATTATGATAAATATCATAAAAACACACAAAACATACATATTTCCTGCACCATGCACAGCAAAAGAAAAAAGGTTGTCCACAGTCACACACATTTTTCCGCACTTCTACTGCGAAACAGATATTCACATTCACAAACACTTCTCATTCGTTTATTAATTTTGATGCATACCACGCATATTTCAACATGGCTTTGAATATAGGAGCTGACAACTGAAAGTGAATTAAAAGAATTAAAAAATTAATAATAATAATAATAATAATAATAATAATAATAATAATAATAATAATAATAATAATAATAATAATAATAATAATAATAATAATAATAATATCAAGCTTTAAAAAATGAGAAGGTATTAGGATTCGAACTCAAGTTGCCTGGATGATAACTCAGCATCCAACCATATTATGATCTACGCCGTTACACAGTCTAATGTTTTCCTATTAGACACCTAACGGAAGTATGTCACAAACAATAGCCAATATTTTCAAAACGAGGAGTCATTGGCCACCCATACCAGGTATGACTTTAAACAGCACGTCTTATACTTTCATGCCACAAAATCTTATTTAATTCAGTGATATACAGAGCGTATCCTCTCCTTGTAAGCCAATTATGCAAGATCAATTTTTAGGGCATTTTAAGGGCATTTTTGGAAGATATTTAGGTTATAAATGCATTGTTTTTAGGTAATTTTTCATGATTTATAGGTCATCAAAATCCTAGCTCTAATCATCTTCATCATCATGATCATGATCATCATCACCATCATGATCATGATCATCATCATCATCATCATAAACTATTCAGAGAGAACTAGAGTAAAGAAGTTTTTTATATGCAAGGTCTTTGTTTTAAAAATTACATTACCGGAAACTACTTTAAAACTCAGACACTCCAGTTGACTCCCGGAGATCTGGCAACCATGGTCGGCGGAGAACGACCAGGACCTCGCCCCAAAACTTGTCCGAAGCCAGAACAATACGTGGAAACAGTTGTGAATACGTGAGCAAAGTAGTGCGAGCCAATCTGCCTCGACGCTCAACTTCTGAATAAAAGCGGCAACAGGAAAAACCCCTCTGACGGTGGAGATCCCCTGCTTGTGTGCGGTCAGGTCCCGACCTCACCTGCTTTGTTTTGATGTGGTTTATCAGAGCAAATACACTTCACGGCCAACAGTGGAATTTGTGAAACTGTTGGATTGCTGTTTAAGTTCCACGTTTAATCCCAAGTATTTATGGCGGTTTATATATTGGACTTCATTCCGCTAGACCGCAAGCTCTCCACACGGAATCATAAAGGGTAACTTCGCTCCCTCCACCCCCCTCTGCTCTTACTCTGAACGCGTGATAATTCTCGAAGTTCGTATAAAAGTTGTGAATGTGAGAGTTTTGTTCGACATGCACTCTGGGAATGACCACCGCAGCTTTCCTTGCAGTGAGAACTTGTTCCTGTATCGGCCAGAAATATGCTTTTAGTGTAGAGAGCACTATTTCTGCACGAGGCAGTAACCACAATAAACTGAATATCTATATATATAATTTGAACTGGTAATGGAAATTACGGGAAAACGGCTGAACGGATTTTAATAAATGGCCCCTCATTTTGAAGCTTGGAACCCATAGTTTTTCGGAAAAGTAGTAGTTTTCAGTGAAATGTCAATTTTCCTACATAATTTTCCTATTTTCCAAAATCCATCTGTTGTCAATTTTGAGAACTAATTTTATCGAATCACGGCAGACTTGATTGAATTTCAGAACAAAACACAAACTACAATAAACAATAGGCTATTATACGAAGGCCATGACCAGCAGGATTGCCGACATATTTAGAGCGCAATTCAATTTGTTATTAAAAACTGATTCTGCAGTGTATAACAATTTTCTGAGTACAGCTGTGTATTGGATATTCAAATCTACGAAACTTGGGGTGGTTTGATGACATTATTATCATTAGAAATTAAATATTATTATAGTTAATATCATGATGCATCTATTTTTCATTAATTGTACATAATATTGATGCTATATTGATGACATGAAAGTGAAACGTTTTGAGGTTATGTAAGTAAATTTAGAGAATATCTTAATTTAGATCTTCATTTCTATAATTTACTGAGTGGCTGCTATATATAACTGCGAAACTTAAGTAAGATAATAATATTGTTATTAAAAATCAAATACTTTTTAGCCCAGTGGGGTTGGGTCTTTTTCATATACCTAATGGTGGTGTAGTGTAGATATTGATATGTGACATTGTCTTCAGTATTGGCTCGACAGAGCGCAAAAATTACAGTTCCTAAGGAAAGATCAAAAGGTATTACTTACTGATAAAATAAGAGGCCTAGAAAATTTTGTAGTCTCCAGATCAATTCAGCAAGATCTCTTAGTAGGATAAAATGATTTTACGCTCTACATTTCAAGTTCTACATGCAGCAGCTATACGAAAATGCTATTGTTCGAAAGCTTAGCAAACCTGACATTTTTTCAACTTTCGCCTACAATCCACAATGACCTGAAATAGCTACTACTATCGTCCTGATATTGATACTTGCGTTTTCGCGTTGAAACTCAAAAACTGAAGTTGGATAGGTTCAAGAGAAAGTATTTGGCCTAAAAAAATCCATTCAGAGGGAGTATGTTTCATTATTATGGAAGCAAATATCTATTAAAAAGACAAGTATTCTTCATTGAAAATAAATCTGAAACATTTTTATTTGAACGTCTAAAGAACTTAGTTTGCAGCAGCATTTGGTGCACAAGCCACTAGTTGAAAATAAATAGAACAAATATAAATGACACTCGAAGGGAAATGCCTGTTATTATTCGGTTGAGAAGCTTTTATCATTCTGTCTGCTGTCAAAAAATGTGAAAGTTAGAATTTAAAAAAACAGTTATATTACCGGTTGTTCTTTATGGTTGTGAAACTTGGACTCTCACTTTGAGAGAGGAACATAGGTTAAGAGTGTTTGAGAATAAGGTGCTTAGGAAAATATTAGGGGCTAAGAAGGATGAAGTTACAGGAGAATGGAGAAGTTACACAACACAGAACTGCACGCATTGTATTCTTCACCTGACATAAACAGAAACATAAAATCCAGACGTTTGAGATGGGCAGGGCATGTAGCACGTATGGGTGAATCCAGAAATGCAAATAGAGTGTTAGTTGGGAGGTCGGAGGGAAAAAGACCTTTGGGGAGGCCGAGACGTAGATGGGAAGATAATATTAAAATGGATTTGAAGGAGGTGGGATATGATGATAGAGACTGGATTAATCTTGCTCAGGATAGGGACCAATGCAATGGCGGGCTTATGTGAGGGCGGCAATGAACCTTCGGGTTCCTTAAATGCCAGTAAGTAAGTAGTGAAGTGTACGCTCAACGGAGCAGAAACTTAGACAATAATTGGGGTACAAGAAGGACAATAATTAAGAGCCATTGAAATGGACTTCTGGAAGAGATCAGCTAGGAGGTCAAGAAGAGAAAAGTCAAGGAATACAACAATAAGACAGATAATGCATGTAGAGAAAGATAGATGTTATGAATGGAAAAAGATTACAATTGTATGAATATGTTAAAAGGATGGAAGATGGAAGAATACCAAAGGAAATAATGCGATGGGAACCAGAAGGAAAAAATAGGAAAGAAAGTCTTAATGAGAATTGGATGGACAGTGTAAGAAGAAATATGCAACTGAAAGGACTGCAAGATTCAGATACATTACATAGGGAGCAATGGAGGAAATGAATTAAATGAACAACATGATACTTTGTTTGGTTGAGGGAAAACTACAGCACTATAGAAAGCCCTACACCAGGCATGTCAATTGATCCCACAGGAGCAAGGGTGCGCTTTAGAGCCCAGGAGGGCCTGAGTGCTTTACAGCGGAAAGGAAAGAGACAGACGAAAGAGGTAGTATATGCCGCTTGGTCGAGCTATATTCAGGGATGGCCAGCACTGATTCAATAGATAAAGGGAAGAGAACTTATTAAAACTGTATCCATTTTAATGTTTAGATTTGTCTGAGAAGTATAAGTGTATTATAAGAATGAAAATTTTAATTTTAATGCTCATTTTTCACAAGTTTGATTTTTTTATTCAAAAGAAATATTTTCTCAACTTTTCGTGTAGAAGAGTAAAATTTTCAGGTATAGGCCTATTTATTTAGTAGCCTTACAGAATGTTTTCGTAAATCTAATATACCGTATATACGCATTACTGAAGATAGTGTATTGAAAATTTTGAAAATATTCGCATGGAAATTGTTTGTAAGGAAATGAATTAACAAAGCAACTACTGTTACATCATAAGCAAAAGATACGTGCCCATAATGTTGTAAAAATGTCAGCTCTATAGCTTCAGCAGATTTCGAGAAAATAATTTAATATTCTGATGATAGGAAATTGCCCACAAATATCATCTTAAAAGCGTAACGCGATAAGAGTTTTGTTATGTAATATTAGTTACACTTAAAACAGATACAGTACCTAGGTAACTTTGCTTTGTACTGTAATATTGTTTTGATTAGTTTATTGATTACTTTTGTAAGGCTAAAGATACCATCAATATAAATTCCAACTTATCATGTCATACTCAATCTCTTTCTTTGGAATATCACTTTCTTCATGAATGATGTGTTTCATCCACTTAATACATTATAATATTATACTACTTTGGAATTTAAGTGAATATTCCTTCTTAACTCTCTATTATGTTATTAAGATTTAAAACACAAGTGCAATATTAAGAAATCAGTGTTAGTACTTTTGTTTTACAGACAATATGTATGTATGTATGTATGTATGTATATGTATGTATGTATGTATGTATGTATGTATGTATGTATGTATGTATGTATGTATGTATGTATGTATGTATGTATGTATGTGTGTGTGTATGTATGTATGTATGTGTGTATGTATGTATGTGTGTATGTATGTATGTGTGTATGTATGTATGTGTGTATGTATGTATGTGTGTATGTATGTGTGTGTATGTATGTATGTATGTATGTATTTATTCGCACTGCAATGGGTATATACCCGGTGGCAGTGGGAACTAATTACACTAAATAAAGACAATGATAAACACAATTAATAAAAAATACAGTTAATAATAATACTAATAATTAATACTAACAATAATAACAATAATAACAACAACAACAACAACAACAACAACAACAACAGGGAACATCCTAAATTAAGTGAAGCACGATCGGTTAAAATAACATTTAAAGTAAATCTAATTTGTACCTTAAACCTATGTTCGAACTAAAACCCACGAGTATGATATGTTCATATCTGCACAAGTACCTTTCTATGTTCGAACTAAAACCCACGAGTATGATATGTTCATATCTGCACAAGTACCTTTCAACACTACTCTCATTTCGCTGTCATCTCACTCACTGCACTGGAACTACGACACATTTCACTGATTCTATCCTGATTTCACTAACACTTCAAAAACATTTCACTGTTCAAATACTTTGCACTGCCACTATAAACTATAAAGCTTCACTGACAGGAACACGTTTCACTTACTCAACACACTTCACTGACACAACACACTTCACTGACACAACATAATTCTTCACTGATACAACACTTCAATAACAAAATATCAATTACACCCTTTAAATACTGTGTATAATTATCGTCTATTAGCAAAGTCCTTAAGCCTATTTTTAAATACATTTTTGGTTGTTGGTAAAGCCTTTAGTAAGTCTGCAGGTAAAGTATTCCAGTCCCTGATAGTACGATTGAGAAAAGAAAACTTTCCAGTGTCCGTCCTCTGTCTTCTTTCCCTCAATTTATAAGAGTGGTCGTTCCTTGAAGAGTAATTTGGCGGTTGCAACCTATTTTTTTATTTCTCTCCAGGCAGGCTCACCTCTGTATGTTTTGAACAGTGCGCATAATCTAATTCGTGTTCTCCTGTCCGTGAGTGTGTCCCATTTTAATGGTGAATTATTCCGACAATACTTGAGAGCCCGTTTCTGAATCTTTTCCAGTGTCTTAATATGTTCTAGTCTGTAATAATCCCAACATGCAGCATCATATTCCATTACTGGACGTACTAATGATTTATATGCAATCTCTTTGGATTTATCAGAGCCTTTTCTTAGTACCCTCATCACAAAGTGTAACGCTCTCCATGCTTTTCCCGCTGTGTCTGTAACGTGTTCCCCCCCCAGCCAAGATCGCTGCTAAATGTTATTCCGAGGTATTTACATTTGTTAACTTCCGGAATGGTTTCACCCCCTAACGTATACGATGCGATTATTTTATTTCTTTTCCTTGTAAAGCTGATGGCTTTGCTCTTTAAAGAATTTATTTTCATTTTGTTGGCTATAGCCCAATCGTTTATTCTATTGATGTCATTCTGAAGAACAGTAGCATCTTCATAACTTTTTATTTCCCTGTATACCATACAATCATCCACGAATAAGCGAACCCTAGACAAGATATTAACTGGCAGATCATTTACAAAAGCCAGGAATAGAAGAGGCCCCAGACACTCCCCTGTGGGAGATAATATTAAACAGAAGGAAGCGATATAAAAATAACGACATAAAATTTCACGTTCCGTTTGAAGTTTGTGCACCACTGCTTTCTTAATCCAACAGGTTGCTTATTCATATACACAACCCTTTCTCTTTCTATACTTAGTACTTGCTGCCCAGTGGCGGTTCCTCGGGGGAGGGAAGGGAGGAATGTCCTCCTCACATTTTCTTCTTTTGAAAGTAAATATCAAATAAAACATGTGCCTTGAAATTCGAGGAAGATTCGATAATTTTTAAGTTCACAGCTATAAGAAAACCTCGGTTGATCGAGTTTTAAACGACGCGCGCTCATGTGCTGTAGAAAACTGTGAGAAAGATGCGAGATTGTCTTTGTAGAGGAAAGGCACTCCATTCCTCCTCTATTGCAGTTAACACACACAGAGTCCGAACACACATAGACAACAGCGCACTAGCGGCCAGAGAAAGAAGCAGAGTTTTAAAGCAAGTAAATGAACGGAGAGGGAGGAGATCCTCCTCTGAATCAGTCATGGGCGGGAAATAGAAACTGACTGGTCGTGCAGCAAGCTCGCTACCGCTGCCATCTAACGATGCTGCATTCAACCAGACTATAACACATCTAGGAGGAGACACAACAAAAACAGTTTTAACACAACGCTATGAAAGACACCATGTAAAGTTTTTTTTTTTTAATTATAAATCAAAAATATTATTCATTGCACTTTATATAGGCTGCTATTCATGGTTTGAAACTTTTGTGGATATTTGAAAGCTAAAGTCGGGTTTATGTAAAACAAAGAGGAAGTAGTTTTACGTAGTTGGGCCCTGAAATTCACTTGTATTCATTGTTTATTAGACAGGGCAACAGTCAAGTTGTCAGTTTTGTACAAATATATTTGAAACTGAAAGTAGGTACTCCAAACTACATCATTTTTAACATAAAAAATTAATCGGTCACCGGCAGCTTTGAACAATAATGATAATATGACTTTACAAGAACTGACATTCTTCAAAAGTATGTGATACTGAACTTGTAAAATGTACATGTGGCAACACAGACCACGTGAGTGGGTGCAGTGTTCTCGCTTTCCTCAGATTATTTCCCATTCCCATTCCCATTTCCGTAAAACGGTTCCGGTTACGAGTTAGTAGCTAGTCTCTTCCAGCACGTGTGATGCTGTAGTGTGCTCGAAAAAATGCTACGAGGTTGTGAATTTCCTTGTAATTGTTAATTTGTGCAATTATTCAACAATGAATGGAAGTGAAATCAAAATATATTTTGGACAATTTAGGAAACTCAGTTTACAAGAACAGATTATTGTTATACAGAAGGGAAGGCCAACCCCAACACTACCTGGCCTTACATGTATGCATGTAGGCTAATTTGTAGCATGTTTCATTCAAGAAGGTGTCATTTAGTGCTGTTAATTTCTTTCCTCCTCTTAAGAAATATGCAGGAGCCGCCACTGTTGCTGCCCGCGCACGACGTCAAGGTCAGAAAAATGCGCTTGCTTTGACATCACTGCTCTAGAGTCTAATACATTATTTTTGTCATTATTATTATCATGGTTATTATCATCATCTATTATTATTACTTTTGTCGTTATTATTGTTATTATTATTATTATTATTATTATTATTATTATTATTATTATTATTATTTTATTTTTTTTTCATCTGCACGGCAACGAGAGAGCCTGGAAACGCTCTCAGAAGAGAGAGTCGGGCAGTGCGTGATGAATACAATAATAATAAACGAACTCACGGTTGACGGCCTCAGAGAAGAGGGAGAAGGAAAGAGAAAGCGAAATTGAGGAATACGTGGAAATGAAATCAAGGAAGAGCTGCAGCAAAATAAGACTCAGCACAAAAGATTGTGATGGATTGAAATGGAGTCGTAAAGCAGAACATCAGCATCCGTGGGTCCCGAAACAAATATGAATGGGCCCCGGTGAGGGGATGCCATATTTATTCACGAGCCGCACCTTGAGTAAACACGCGCAGCTCCGGGCCCAATCTTATATTTTCTTATGCAACCCCATTCCGTTTCAATCTCTGAAATCAAATTCAGGGGTATCAGGGGCGAAACTGATTTATTTTATCTCTCTTGTAAAATGAATCTTGTTTTCGTTCTGTGAGATTTGTGGTTCCGGACATAAGGAACAACACTGAAACCTCAACCGAAACAAACAGGACGAATTTATTCTGAAACAGAAATAGATAGACTACTACACAGCAGAAGTTTTGGACCCAGAATATATGATGAATTAATATTAGAGATTACCTTGAGCTAAGTACACTTAACGCACACATATTTAAGAAACAAATCAGATTAATTACTTAATTGTTTAAGCTAATTGAGTTAAAAATTGATACTCTAATAGTTATGTACTTTTGTATTTTCTATTTGTATATAGATCCTATTATTACATGCTGTATTATTTTACCTTTTATTAATGTTACTAGCCGTACACGTGCGCTCCGCTGCACCCGTTAGAAATAAATATAAAGTAATTACATAATTAAAATAGGACATTTGATCCAGGGAACAATCGTGTTTGATAGAAGGATAAATCGTTTAATATGTTACTTAATTTAAATTATATTTAGATAATTAAAATGGAATCATTTTGGTCCAGAGAGCACTCATTTGGTGCAATGACAATTCCTTTCACATGTTTCTTAATTTTTATTACATGCATCCATAGTTCAATGAACATTGACATCATTTACATTTAATGTGTATACTTTATTTTACTTGTTATATGTTTCCTTTGAATTATGGTAATAACTTAATTTTAACTCTTGTTTTCTACGTATTCAGTAAATGGCGCTTGGCCCACTATGGTTCTGAACCCTTCAAATAACTTAAATAACTTAAATATATTATATTATATTATATTATATTATATTATATTATATTATATTATATTATATTATATTATATTATAGAAAAAGTGTAGTGATAACGGATGTACCCCGATAAGTAAGTTTTCAATTTGTTATGGGGGCTCTTGAATCTCAGGAGGAACAAAATTTATTTTACAACAGGGCAACATAATCTGCTTGGCTCATTACCCAAATTTTTTGCATTGCATTTAATGCATATGTATTTTATGTATTTTAACTCGATTCAATTGAGCATAGTTAAAATTTGGATTATAAAATAATGAAATGCTAAGCTAACATATTATTACTGCATATTAAATCAATACACTCTCGTTGTTCGTTAATTCTCTGAGATAAACATTATTTTAAGAAATACAGGAAACGAAGACACAGAATAGCCTATCAAGTTTTCTGTGCATAAGAAGCTATTTTAATCTTACCTGTCCTCAATTCACTCAGAAGTTACTGTAATAACATTATAGCATTATGTCCATACAGAGAAACTACATTTTCCAATGGAGAAATAATAATTAATTATACAAATCGGTTAATTTAGTTTCCGATATTGCTTCATACAAACACAGAAACATTTTCTGTAGGTTATGATTCATAGCTTTCGATTGTTGTTAACCAAGGCCCCTTATAGACGAAGTCATTTGTTTATTTCATTACACGGCCTTAGATGGCAGTTATTTTAATTTTAAAACTCATTTATCTCATTAAATATCAATCCTGTCAAAATTTTTCAAAGAATAAAACTTATCGGAAATTTGTAAAGAAATTTTTGTTATGTAACATTTTTCATAAAAATCAATAAACGAGATATTTCGATTTATTTAATTCAGGCCCCCTTATAACCCCCCTTTTAAATAATGTATTTTGAATGCCATATAGCCTATAATCTAAGTTACAACGAACTTAATTTATATTCCAATTTTCATCGAAATCCGTTCAGCCATTATCTCGTGAAAAGGTAACAAACAGACAGACAGACAGACAGACACAGACATACAAACAAAAATTTAAAAAAGCGATTTTCGGTTTCAGGGTGGTTAGTTATGTATGTTAGGACCAATTATTTTTGGAAAATCGAAAATTACCAGAAAAATTTTGGCTACAGATTTATTATTAATATAGATTGTGCTCAATGAACTCTCTTACTTTTGTGATATATTTTATATAACTGATCTGAACTGTGCCCGAGCACGAGCTTCTGCCCTTTCGGGTTGCAATGCCTAATGTAGCTTAAGTGTAAAGTATTAAGTAAATAAGTGAATAAATGAATAAATAAATACAGTGTATACAAATATAATGAACATAAGGCAGAACACCATGAGAATATAGTACATCTTGATTACACAACTTTTAACACTGTATCACTTAGGAATAATATTAATAACACATATTTTATGTTATTACTTTCTCGTGTTAAATTCTATCGTACCTGATTTACATGTTTCGATCTGTTATTGGTCTTCTTCAGAACTAGTCGTTGCTGGACTTGGCACCTCTTGTTTTGTTTCCTGTGGGGGTGTGTTTGTGTAGTGTAATGTGGAGTCAAATAGTGTGTGTGTTCTGAAATTGAGTTGTGTGTTGAGAATTTCATTAGGGTGTGTTTTTGTGTGTCTATATATTTCATATTGCAGAGTTTCTCAAACTTTTTTGAAGTGGGGACCACTTTATAAAGTCAGAACAGTTCCGCGGACCATCTTAGTCTTGTTCCCTTCGAAAGCAAATTTAGGCCTATCATTTTCATAGCATATTTTGATACCAGTACACATATATTTTAAAATTGAATTAAGGTTCGGTACTTTGGTCCTCTGGTATGAATTTGGCTGGGTTACAGGCGCGACGCCAGATTGCAGGGAAAAGATGGCGAGAAACACCACGTGTATAGTGCTTTAAATCCCTCTTTTGTTGCTGAGAGTAGAGTGGGAAGTCGATAGACGGGTAGGGTAATACATTACATAAAATGTCAGTACTGGGAGAAAAAGTGAAAGTCGATTGCCATGTGTCATTTCCAGACTCTGAGATTTTAAGCTATAGTGTTATACGCAATTCCTTTGAATTTTATTTTTTCTTCTATCTTGACTGAAGGACCACAAGAGCAGATCTCGAGGACCACAGGTGGTCCGCGGACCATAGTTTGAGAAACACTGTCATATTGATCTAGTGTGTTTAGTTTCTGGCTTTTTGGTTGGATGTGTAGAATTTCCATGTCTGTGTTGATGTCTCTGTACGTGTGGTTAACATTTGTGGTGTTCTGCATATGTGGAAGTGTTTTGTAATTTTGTTATGGCTGTGATGTGTTCTTTGTAACGTGTTTGAAATAATATGCGTCTGTCCTATGTAGAAGTTATTGCAGGTGTTACATTTGGGTTTGTATACGCCTGTATGGTTGTATTTGTTTGTTTGTGTTGTTTGTGTGTTGCGATGTTTTTGTACAGTGTTGTTTGTTCTGTATGCGATGTTGTAATTTAATTTCTTGAACATACCATATGAAAACAAGAACACACAAGATTGCAACCTCATTCAAACCAGGAGATAATGGGGTAAGGTGGCCAGTTCCTTTCCCCCTCCAGTGCATACATCTGACTAGTTAAATATTACACTAATCAGACTTCAGTTGTATAGAAACAATTTTTGCTGGTTGAATGGAAGAGAAGGTCTTACGGCCTTAACTCTGCCAGCTAAATTAAATTTATTATTATTATTATTATTATTGTTGATATTATTATTATTGTTATTATTATTATTATTATTATTATTATTATTATAATGAAGCTCACAGTTAAGTTATGGCTACTTTTTCTATCAACAGGTGAAGTTATGGGGACATGGAGGTAGAATTCACATGATATTTTGTCTTCAGTACCAGAAGCTGATGTTGTCAGCACGACGCTTCGGCAGGCCATTTACCCCGGAAAAATCGATTCTAAATTAGATAGGTTGAGTGCATTTTGGAGCCCTGGATGTTATGATGAACCAGAGACCGTTGCTGTTTCATCAGCAGACGGTAAGTAATTTTGCTTAACTCTTTGGGCAATATGTTCAGTTTCTAAGTACTGGTATATTTTATACAATTGATTAATTCCTCTGTCATATGTAGGGAATGGATTTCTAGGTCCTAAAAAGAGAGATTTAGGACCTTATAAAATTCAATTTAGAACTTCTAGGAGTTTACGTAAAATTAATAGTTAATAATTAAGTTTAGTTGGAATTTATGTACAAAGAACTAGTACTAACAATGAGTGCTGCTGAATTGAAGACCCAAATTTTATCAGCGAAAGAGACAGGTTGCTGATTGGTCAGTTTAATTTCGCTTAAGAGGCGTGCATTGACGTAGAAACTAATTTGTAAGCTCTCGCTTAACCTGGACAACCTACCACCCTTTTTATGCTAGGATGGACTTTTTCAAACTAACTTCGGCTCCGCGAAATTAGGTAAAATCTTCGTCTCTTCCTTTCTAAGACCAGTATGGAAGGAATTTGACAGACCAGTATTTGTCTGTAAGAGATTTTTTTTTTTTTTTACATTTTAAGTATCATTTTTGTGTAGTTTTTTTTTTTTTTACATTTTTGTATTTTTAGTACTTGTATTATTATTTTAAATATACGCAAAATATTAAGAAGGTACTTTTCAGACACATAAAGTTTTAGGCATTTATAGGCGCAGAACTTCTGGTTAATTTAGACTCGATTTTATAAATAAGGTTAATCTAAAGATTATGTTAAACCTAAGTTAAACCTAACCACGAGTTTAACTCAATGTGCCGTATTAAAGAATCTCGGTTAAGTTAAACCGTAGTGGAATACGATTGGTATTACTCCTAGGAAAGAAAAGAAGACGATCGCAACTGTTTAATTATATTATTGATTTAAAATTGCCGACGCTCGTGGAGAATCTTCATTAAGAAACATCTTTGCTCTTCGATATCAGAGAGAATATCATAAAAAAAAACCTAAAGAGGACCAAGACCGCGTACTTCAGTATGCTTGTCAGACTTAACCTCAAATAGTATTTTATGTGTTGTCTAGAATATTTATGAAACAGAATTCAGTCAAGCAATAAAATTATTTTTACGAGTCTAGTAAAATTAAGTAATATTATTAGTGTGTTTATAAATCAGACACCATAGTAAATTTTACCAGGACACTGTCTGCCACACACAGTACAATGCACAATAGGTTTGTAGTAGATTTACGGACACCTCCGAAATCTTCCATCGTTTTCAGTATGCCTACACCAGAGGAAAATAACTCAACGTAACTGGTAACTGATGAGAGATTCAACAGAATGTTTTCAAGAATAAAAAAAGAAATCATTTATCTTTTGAAATAATCTTTAAATTCAAACCTTAAAACACATATTTTTGCACTTTCCTGTTTTTCTGTTGCATGTTGTATCCGAATTTAAATTTTTCGAAGCAAGGTTAGGACTATAAGCCTAATTCTGAAGGTTAGACTGTCTGCTTCGAAAGCCTCAATCTGTTTTAAAACTTATGTTCATTTATGTATATTTCAAAGTGGTGCTCTCTATTTAGAAAAATTCTTGGCCGCCGTGTAATATTAATCACTCACATATAGTCACTCATAAGTTCTTGGAAAACATCTGCAATATCCGTGTGTATTGCGGTAACCGCCATCTTGCACTGTTGAGCCTTGAACTGTAGTTTAAACGGCAGAGAACTGCCGATCAAGTTAAACTCAAGTTAACTCAAGATTAACTGGTAGTTAAGGTTTATAATACGAAGCAGAACGATAAACTTCAGTTTGAACTGAACGTAAGGTTTAAACGGCGTTTATGCTACCGGCCCTTAGGCGTTTTAGATCCTACAGAATTTTAATAGGGGATCCTGTGTACATGGAATGTAGAGATATCTGAATAAAATACGCCTAGGCTAAGGTGTAGGTAACAAAACAATAGGTACAGAACTGGAAATCCGTTCTCTACTCATATGCGTTCATCTTTTGTCTCATCTGTTTTTCGGTGAAGATAATTTTATTGCAGCAAATGAATCTGCTTTTGTTGTTCTTTTGTCCTTGAACTGTTTTTGAAGAATATAAGTGAGTACTGATTCCTTAGCGGAAACATGGGAGGAGATTTTATGACGTTGTAAGTTTGCGAGTTTCTTTTGTGTAGTTCTACTTGGAAAATCAAAGATGCGATTCTTTGAAAATAAATCCCCTGAGGCAAATGCAGGGTCAGTGGAATTGAGAAAGTTACGCAATACTGAATGGAAATGTAGAGCGAAGATGGACAGGGAATGTTATATTCGTGGCGAGAACGAGACGAAAGTAGTGTGATACCAAACAGCCAAGGGAAAGAGGCTATTGTGAAACTCTGCCGCCCGCAGAAGAGAAACAGGGCTGTGGGGGGCGCACCGGAATTAAATGGCTCGAGATAGGATCCGGTGGCGAGATTATGTAACTTACTACTTGGAATGTTTAAGAACTCGCTGCGCATTCTTTGTTACGTAATCAGAAAGCCAAGTCCTTCGGTCGTACAATTTGCTTCGGTATTGCGTGGCCTTTCAGGATTGGAATTTTAAATTACTTTTTCTTCTCATTCAGAATCCACTTATGCAAAGACCCTTTCAATTTCACTGCCAGACGACTCTGCAAGTGTGATGGAGCGTTTTATCGGACATCGAGTTGCGAGATGGAATCAAAACATCTCAAGGATCTTGAGACGCTTCTTAAATTTTATTTTCCAATAAATTCTCTTAACGATCCTTATGGTGATAAAAGATGACGCACATTTTGGAACGCGACAAGCGCTTCCTTGATGACACCATTATAATGTGCTCAACTGCTGATACAGGAGGACAAGGCGCTAGTATTATTCCTGGTAACGCGGCTTTCTTCCTCGGAAACTTGAGTTCAGATCTTCTTCGACTTCAGCTGGAGTTTGTGGTTGAAAGGTACATAAATCAGAAGCATTTTCTGAAGTGAAACATATTTTCTGAATATACGGGGAGGGGTAAAGGTAAAGGTATCCCCGTAACATGCCATGAGGGTACTTGGGGGCATGGAGGTAGTCCATAATCGTACCTATTTTTAAGAAGGGGGACAAGACTAACTGTAGTAACTTTCGAGGAATATCACTTTTGTTGACATCGTATAAAATTTTGTCGAATATCCTTTTGAGAAGATTAACTCCATATGCAGATGAAATTATTGGGGATCATCAGTGTGGTTTTAGGCGTAATAGATCGACTATTGATCAGATTTTTTGTATTCGACAGATATTGGAGAAAAAAATGGGAGTATAAGGGTACAGTACATCAGTTATTCATAGATTTCATAAAGGCGTATGACTCGGTTAAGAGAAAAGTTTTATATGATATTCTTATTGAATTTGGTATTCCCAAGAAACTAGTTCGATTAATTAAAATGTGTGTTAGTGAAACTTACAGCAGAGTCCGTATAGGGCAGTTTCTATCTGATGCTTTTCCAATTCACTGCGGGCTGAAGCAGGGAGATGCATTGTCACCTCTACTTTTTAACTTTGCTCTAGAATATGCCATTAGGAAAGTTTAGGATAACATAGAGGGTTTGGAGTTGAATGTGTTACATCAGCTTCTTGTCTATGCGGATGACGTGAATATGTTAGGAGAAAATCCACAAACAATTAGGGAAAACACGGAAATTCTAGTTGAAGCTAGTAAAGCGATAGGGTTGGAAGTAAATCCCGAAAAGACTAAGTATATGATTATGTCTCGTGACCAGAATATTGTACGAAACGGAAATATAAAAATTGGAGATTTATCCTTCGAAGAGGTGGAAAAATTCAAATATCTTGGAGCACCAGTAACAAATATAAATGACACTCAGGAGGAAATTAAACGCAGAATAAATATGGGAAATGCCTGTTATTATTCGGTTGAGAAGCGTTTATCATCTAGTCTGCTGTGAAAAAATCTGAAAGTTACAATTTATAAAACAGTTATATTACCGATTATTCTATATGGTTGTGAAGCTTGGACTCTCACTTTGAGAGAGGAACAGAGATTAAGGGTGTTTGAGAATAAGGTTCTTAGGAAAATATTTGGGGCTAAGAGGGATGAAGTTACAGGAGAATGGAGAAAGTTACACAACGCAGAACTGCACGCATTGTATTCTTCACCTGACATAATTAGGAACATTAAATCCATACGCTTGAGATGGGCAGGGCATGTAGCACGTATGGGCGAATCCAGAAATGCATATAGAGTGTTGGTTGGGAGGCCGGCGGGAAAAAGACCTTTAGGGAGGCCGAGACGTAGATGGGAAGATAATATTAAAATGGATTTGAGGGAGGTGGGATATGATGGTAGAGACTGGATTAATCTTGCTCAGGATAGGGATCAATGGCGAGCTTATGTGAGGGCGGCAATGAACCTCCGGGTTCCTTAAATGCCAATAAGTAAGTAAGTAATACGGGGGGGAACCATGAGCAATGTCATTAATTTCAGGGGGTTATTCTTTGAGATATTTCGAACAAAAAAGATCAATACAATTGAAAAGTCCACTGCAAGAATGATGGATGTCATTTGGAATACATTTTGCAGGAGAAGCAATTGAAAGTTTGAAATGCTTAGCGCTCAAAGCTTAACTGTGATTTTTTTTCCGATCATTACTGGACAATGACTATCAGTGTTAATGCCATATAACTCTGTATGTACATTCTATATGTCTTAAGCTATGCATTGACAGTCTTGGTTCATATTAGACAAGAAAGTGACATCCATCATTCTTGCAGTGGACTCTTCAATTTTGCTCATTCGGCTTTCTTTCCGAGATAAAAAATTGTTTTTTTATTAAACATTTCACAACGTGTTCTGGAAAAATAATTGATTTAATTCCCAATATGCTCAGTCAATTTAAGAGAGCAGTGTATTATGATAATAGATGATTGCAAGAATTTTCGTTTCGTCCTTTAAATGTGCAGAAATTTGATCCAAACAAATTTAACTTTGCGTTCTACAAATAAATTTTTCAATGTTACATTTGTTCGGATCTAATTTCTGCGCATTTAAAGAACAAAACTAAAATTCTTTGAATCATTTATTATCACAATACACTGCTCTCTTAAACTGATTGAGCATATTGGGAATTCAATCAATGCCTTTCCCAAAATACTCTATTAAGACGGCGCTTATTCCGTCGGATCCCGGCCACTTAGTCACTCATAACCAAAGCTCGGAACTTGGGGACTTGTGTCTTTGCACGTGGCTAAGCGACCGGACTTCAATGTCAACAAACTCCCGCTTCCAGCACGGAGGTACTGTCAGGTCTGCTATAAAAGTGGTTTCTGGCTGGAACAACATATTAGTAGTATTATGGTAGGTTGAAATACGTAATTTTGTAGCATATATATAATAAAAATAAACATGAGCAATATATCAAATTTACTGTTCTGCTCTGCACATTTTATTGCAGTGTATGACTACGTACATTTGAAGATTTTCGAACCCATAACTTCTTCGCCTGTTAGTTAAATATGATTTGAAACGAAAGAAACTTACTTCCACGTCACATGAAGTGACGGAAGCAAACTTAAAATACTGAATGTTTTCACTGTCGCTGTTCTCTGTTCGATTTTCAGCAGTTGCTAGCTGATTTCGTATCTGAGAAAGATAAGTATATCCTACATTTTTCTCGAAAATAGTTTTCAATTTGTATGTCACTACTGGGGCAAGTTTTCTACGACTTGAGCCATGGCTACGGACAAATTTCCCACCAATTTAATCTTTCAATGAATGCCCGTTTCCAGCGTCCAGTTTTGTGTCGCACAATTTACAAAATATAAACTCTCCATTCGAAGAAAATAATGTATCTCCTCCGAAATCCTCCAAGAAATTTTATACCTAAAATTTAAAGAAATGTATTTTTTAACTTCTATAATATACCCATTCGAATAACACGTATTTTCCAATTCCTCGAACAGGCCGTTTACCTGTAATTCTCTGAATATAATTGGCTTTGGCATGACACAGTTTCTTCGTCCGTCTTCCTGTCATTAGTTGTGGCCACTTTCTTAGTACATATGACTGTCCCTGAGCGCTTGCAGCGTGAGTTTTGTGTACGTTGTACCTGTAACCTTACTCATGTACACGACACACAAGTCCCCAAGTTCCAAGCTTTGCTGATAACGAGTGCACCTCTGCATATGTGTGTGGACATGCTTCCACTGTCATACATCTGTGACCCAATGCATGAGGGTAGGCCACTAGTAGTTATTGTCTTGTTTCTTTTTAAATCATTACATTTCAAGACTCTGAAAAACATGGTCGAATAATGTACTGTAGGAGAAATCACTGTAAACATAGGCCTACAGGTGGAAATACGAATTTCCAAAATCACTTTTTCGAGTTGTTGAAAACGTTCAGATACATGAAAATCTCCTGAAATGGATTCCTTTCGCATCACAATGCTGCCCCTTTTAAGTGTCGCGTAATGAGAAAGTAAAAATAAAATAGTGACTCTAAATTTACGACTCGGTATCTCTAATATTGTCCATTCAAGAGACATGGAAAGGATTTTCACCGCCGTTAAAAATTCAGTGTTCTCTGCCAGTTTGGACGAGAATAGTTTGGTTGTAGAAGAATTAGGTCAGTTACGCTCGACCTTGCATCCTTGCAAGCAATGTTGGGACAAGCAGAATATGCTGACTACAAATTGGTTGGCACATTACTCGTTACATATTACTCGTTTCAACATATCTAAATATTCGTGCGGTGCAACTGAAAATTATTGAGTCGTGCATAAATGAATGTACAAGGATTTCGCAATATTTAATCGAAATAAAGGCAGGTATTACACATACGAACAACGTAATTTTCACACCAAAAATAATATTACACCTTAAATCGCAAGGAATTATGTCTGAAGTGTCTCCTAATAATTGTTTTAAATTTTATTAATACAATTAGACTACATTTTAGAGAAATATTTGTTATTTTTTATGCATTCCAATTAATTTATATGGTTGAAACGCCGCCCTTCGTGATCGGGTTAAGCGAGTCACATAGATCACGATGGAGTGACACAGTCTATTGTTCCTAGTACACACAGCGACTAGCAACTATCGCGAGAAATGCAAAAACATCATCCCAAGCTTCGTGACTGTGTATACTAAACTGTGGTTCCACTGTGGAAAACATGGAAAAGATTATAGTCTCGAAACTCCATGTTTTGAGCGGAAATTAAATGAAGAAGGATAAGGGTGTCATTCTTGATCCCAAAATCCGTTTCGAGATGTATGAGCAACAGCCACAAGAGGTGTGTCGTGAAAAACAAGTCATATATGAGCCTTGTTGTCAGCATCTCGGTGCACAATACCACATCACACATTGGACAGTTTTTGGACTCATGTTCGGTGCCCGTGGCACGATCCCACGAGAAACTTTAAATCAACTTAAACAATTTAAAATTTCTGATACAACGATTGATGCCATAGGATCTTATGTGTTAAAATCATCCTTAGCTATAATTAGTATTCATTTGCACCCAAGAAACTTTTATTGTAAATGATTTCCTATGTTTTCTTATTTATTTTTTTTTCTTTCAATTGTTTTTAATCATTATTCATTGTGAATTGATTAGTAGGCCGATCTATTGGACCCTTATTTAGGGCAGCTTTTGTTGATACAAAATGTTACACGGTGCATGTGCTTGTAGAAGCAGTTCCGGAACTGTTTATATTCTATTATCGTTATTTAGCGATATAAATAACATAAATTTAATATTAGGTTTGAAACAATAATACAATAGGGTTGCATAATACTGGTGTTAGTTTTTTTTATTATTACATTACTGTATACTATCTTGAAACACAAAATGAAAAGGAGTGACGAGGAATTGAACCTGAGACGTTGACATCTAAATTCCGACGTTTTTCTGACTGAGCTAAAAGGGCACAAGTATAGAAATAATTGCGGAAAAATGGGCGCAATCCCCCTCCAAGATTTTCTGATGATTTGTAGAAGCTCGTCCAGGATTCGGGGGTCAAAGACTAATTGGGATTTCCCAGTATCTGATCGGATCAAAAATCCTGATAAAACTAATATTTAACTCTTGCGGTGAATTTCGGTGAAGTTCGGAGGGCCCAATTAGTCAAATCCACTCTCCTTACCTCCATGCTTGGGCCCCCTGGGATCTATTAAGACAAGAAAGAGACAGTGGTGTGCGGAAAGCAAAGGGAAGTTACCGCATTTATCCTTTCCAAGAAAAACTGCAAACATGAGCAAAGGAAGCTTTTACTAGAAAAAGGAGCATCTCCTGCGGACCTCTGGAAAAAGAACTAGGGAAGAGACTAGTGAAGTGCTTTTTGTGGAGTGTGGGATTGTATGGGAAAGAAACATGGACATTACGACGAATAGAAGCATTTGAAATGTGGATGTGAAGAAGAATGGAGAGTGTGAAGTGGACAGACAGAATAAGAAATGAAGTTGTATTGGAAAAAGTGGGTGAAGAAAGAATGATGCTGAATCTGATTAGAAAGAGAAAAAGGAATCAGTTGGGTCACTGGTTGAGAGGAAACTGCCTACTGAAGGATTCACTGGAAGGAATGGTGAACGGGAGAAGAGTTTGGACAGAAGAAGATATCAAATAATAGACGAGATTAAGATATGTGGA
The DNA here is from genome assembly GCF_040183065.1 of Periplaneta americana. Taxonomy (NCBI): domain Eukaryota; kingdom Metazoa; phylum Arthropoda; class Insecta; order Blattodea; family Blattidae; genus Periplaneta; species Periplaneta americana. Next base: position 145,241,369 of record NC_091129.1, on the reverse strand, counting down.
TCATATGTGGAGACTAATAGGAAGGCAGACAATAGGAAATATTGGAGACTGCTGGGTTTGCAGTGAAAGACCTGCCCGTGAGCGAACACGTATGTATGTGTGTATGTATGTAGGCCTATGTATGTTCAGAATGCCTGCAATGTTGTGGCTGAGAACAGTCGCTATTTGAAAAGACTAGTCGATTCCATGCCCACTCGACTGCAAGATGTGATCGATATCTGGAGAAGATAGACTAAATATTGAATCATGGCTTTTTGTTTTGTATTTTGAAGGCTTAATTGTTTGAATGTTCTAAGGCAGACGCCAGTAAGTTTGTTTTGTTTATGCCACGAAAGATATTTTTGTTGAGAATAAAATCTTTTTTTCTTTTCATTTGCAGCCATAATGTCATAATAAATAATGATAAAGTCATGGCATAATACATTCATGAACCTGATGTTAATTACTAAAATAATCATAAAAGAGACAGGAGCAATTATCTATATTCTCTCTCTCTCTATCTCTCTCAAAAACAAAACAAAAAAGAACATAAAAAGCACTGGGTTGTGTTCCAATGCAGGACCTCACGAATACTAGGCCGAAACGCTACCATTACGCTATAAAGTAACACACAGTAGGGTTTAATTATAACTGTAGATATCAGGCAATGTTGTCGAATAACATAAATAACATCGCCTGTCTCCGAATTGTAGCGAAGATACCCGAAGGTAACTTTGCTTCTAGAGAGCGGCCACTTTTTCTTTCGACAACTGTACGTCCTCTTCAGCAAGTTCCCCCTAAGAAGAGCAGATTCTTCATGACTGTGCACACTTTTGGTCCAGTCTATAACCCATATTTTCTTTGTTCCATTCTCTTCTTCCTCGAGAGCTGAAGCCACAAAATTGCAGCAATAATTTTCAAAGACTTCCTCACAGCAAAATGATGACGGCTGATGTTCATTTTTGTGATTTAAATTTTGCGCTGTACGACTCTGCTCTACCATATTATTTTGCATTTGCGTGTACTCTACCAAATTCGGTAGAGGAGAGTAGTTCGGCTAAAAAGTATTCTAGTTTATTCTACTGCTAATATTCTACTAATGAAAACTAGACCTTAGGCTTGGTGGTGGTGGTATTTGTGGAGATCGCGATGATAACGAAATGTTATATACAGTGAAATCTCTCATTTACGGACATCTAAGGGCCGTAACAATCTGTCCGCATCTGGAAGGTGTCCTTTATTGGGAGGGAGGCTCCCCAATCTAACAGTAAATTTATAATACATGCATTATATATCCCTTCACGCTTTAAATGAAATGTATTACTATAGTTTAATTGTAAATGCAATATACTACAGTAAATTCTTTTCAACTTTGAACTACATTAGATAAGATAAGTACTATGCCATGCAATTTTATTGTAGGTCTACAGTTATGCAGTACTGTAATTTACAGTTTTCAACTTAAGCTTTACGTTAGGTGCCATGTCTCTCAAAACAAAACAACTGATTGAAGTGAAGAGAATAAACTTACTAACCCTATCATGTGTTGAATACAATTTCACGATCGCGAAAACCTAGGACCTTCAGACAGGTTAAATTTAATGACTTTGTGTATCCACCCACTCCCAGCTACCAAGGGGTAGCCGTCGGCTAGACTAGTGGTAGCGTACAAGACCCTTATTGTCTTCTTTCATGTTAAGGAATTTCTGTACTAAATTTTCCATTTTTGTAACACATTAGGTCTTCAAATCCAAGTTCTGTCCGCAGTCAGGAGGTAAAGCAAGCTTTAGGACTGTGAAACCGCTGTCCGGGTCCGTGTCTGAGAGTGTTCGTAAACGAGAGTTAAATTTATCATTATTTCTATATTATTTCAGTTGGTACATAAAAATCTGTCCGTATATGAGGAGTGTCCGTATCTTGGGGGTGTCCGTAAGGAGAGGTTTCACTGTATACAACTGATTTTTATTAATATTGAGGAATTAAGATATAGTAATTAATAATCTGTAGATAAAACAATCACGATAAATAAATTTATGAAATGGGATCGTAATATCAAAATATAAGTCGCGAATTATCACTATTTCGTTATTTTATAGCGAATTTCAAATTACGTATCTTTTTTTTTAAATTATTCCGGCAACTGGTTAACTGTTTTTTACCTGGATTTTTATATCGAGAAACATTCCTGAGATCAAGCAAGCACTTACAGTATCTAATGCAGATTCTGAAAAATTTTTCATGGCACAGTTATTTGATTGTAACAGACAGCTGCTTTGGAATGTTGGAAATGTGCAATACTGGAATGCTCCGGATCCTTATTATCAATAAAATTTAACAATTAAGTTAGAAATAATTGATTAACTGGCGAACTTACCCTTGTTAATTATGTAAACATTTGCGGCTTACAGCTGTTTCGGTGTTACTTGACACCATCATCAGAGCCTTCTGGGTCTTGGCGAACTCTTCACCACACGAACGCACCCACTCAGCAGGCAGAGATGTCGAAATAACGCCACGACCCAGAAGGCTCTGATGATGGTGTCAAGTAACACCGAAACAGCTGTAAGCCGCACATGCTTACATAATTACTATCTTCCTCCGACGAGTTTAGCGCTGGGACCTGAGGTATTCTTGCCATCGGTGCGGGGGGTTGCAGGTAGATTCTTTTGTTGTTACAGCCAAGCCGAGCCGAGCGGAGTGCGAAGTATTAATCGTCCAAAAATATGCAGTCTTCTGTTTGTAATAGTGTGTGAATATTTCATATACATATTGTTTACCTAGGCCTATGTGATTTTGTTATAAATATATTAAATATATTGTTGCAATTTTTGCTCAGACATCTCCCTGATGTTAGCTATGTTAATATTATATGAATTACTCATATCAAATATTTCACCGTTACAAGTCATTTTTAAGGAAACGTGCTTTGGAAAATGGGTCAACGAGACGAGTAGATATTTTAGCGTACAATGCTGACACTAAACAGGGCATCATTGTGGATACGTTTTGAAGTAGAATGTCATCAGTCAGCCGAGGTCCACCTTGAGAAGAAGTCGATCTATGAGCCTACCGTCAACTATTTCAAGCTGAAATATGCCTTAATTCACGTTGAGGTATTCGGCTTGCTCATAGGTGCTCGAGGGACTATACCAGCTTTTTTCGAAGAATTTCGACGGCAGTTTGCTCTGCCAACATCTCTGAGGGATGACATTGTGATAATTGTGTTAAAAAAATCCTGCCAAATCCTAATTAATCACATGGTGCCACATTAATAGCAATTGCAATTTATCACGCCCTTTTCTTTGTTTCCCTTTTTTAAAACTTAATATCTATGTTTACATATGTATAATAATTTTTTTTGAGGATATACTGAATCCGTAAGGGCTACCTTCAATGGGGGGAGCAGTTTATTATTATTATTATTTTTTTTTTAAATTGATTACTTTACAAATTTAATTCAGTTCTACTAATCACTAAATTTTATAGTATGATTCTTCTTTTCATTTATATTATTGTAGTTTTATTATGATTTTATGTTTATTTATTTTATTGTATTTGTATTTCTGATGGTGTGATGGGCTTAACTTCACAATATAAATGAATAATAGACTAAATAAATAAATAAATAAATAAAATGTTCTACAATACTTTCCTTCTCAGAACACGTAAGTACGAAAGGTTGTATCTCTATCTCGCCAAAAATTCGTTAGAAAACTAATAGTCATACTGCTCTCGTAAATTGGGCGAATGTTTTCAGTATGATTGTACTTCCTTCCAGACTGCCGCTGTCACTGTTCCCTGCCACTCCAGTACCGCGCTAGACTAGTCGGAACCGCATTCCTCTCAGCCCTAAACCCCTCAGAGGATGACAGTAACACGAGTAAGTTCGCCAGTTAATCAAGTATTTATATTCAAGTGTTAAAAGTAGTGTACACAAGATTCAAAATGAATTAAGTTAGGTTTCATATTGTAACTGTACCCGAGTTAAGTTTATAAAATATGATAGTTTACTCACCCTATAGAGTACGAGTATTCCAGCTTAAGAAAAAAGGCTTTGGTCTTACTGGTCTTGGCTAGTTCACTGTTGCCGCAAGATTCCTCCGTTAGAAGGAGTGATATATAGTATCTCTATCTCACTCTCTTTCTAATAAATATCAAGTTCATCGCACAAGGTGGGTACGTTGAGTCCGTTCAAATGATAACGCCAATGATACCTGCGAAAACATACATTATATTTTATCTACATTTTAACTAGACTTCGGACATTTAGGCCATTAACCAACTTTCAGACACCTCAACTAGGCTCCATAATGATCGAAAGTAGGCATTAAAATACAGTTTTAAGGACCTAAAAAGTTACTGCAATTACAAATAATAGTACCAGTAGTAGTAATAATAATAATAATAATAATAATAATAATAATAAAAGTGTCAAAGATCAATACAATTATTTTATTGGGTTAATTGCTTATAATACAAAATTTAAGATTACGTGCAGCACACGTTTTCCGGTATTAAAAATGTTAAGAAACGCCGTGAGGGGTTGCCGAAGGAGTGGTATATGGACTCTGTTGGCTGTAGGGACCGGTCGTTAAGTGGATCGAGGTGTTAGCACAGTCTACTATATACAGTCGCGAAGCTCAATATGTAGTAAAAATGCAAACATGGGTAGTTGCCCACCACTAGGATCGCTACTATCGCCTCATCATCGCAGATCTCTCTCCTAGCAGCCGACAAAATATGTTACACTTTCGTTGTCGTGTTCTTTTGGAAAAATTAACACCTTCCTTCCATTATTGAAATATTAAATGCATAAAGTTAATTTATTATTTTAATGAAGTATATTAAATTCCACCATAAACTCGAAGATACCTGCAAGAAATAAGTTAATATAATTTTTGTTTGTGCAAAACGAACTGAAATTTACTATAATAGCTTCACTCATTCAAGATTATAGCGATAATGAACTATGACACCAATAAACATTCATTTGCATTTCTCTTTACAACAATAATAATGGAAATATGAATTAAATGGAGTAACTTACGTGTACCGGTACTTGTAGTGTAGACTTTCGTAGTTAACAAAGTGGGATGAGGTTAAGCAATAATAATCACACCAGAATTGGAAATAAAACGTGATCAATAAATTTTATTGTAACAGACTTTTTCTACGTGTCTAGTAAAGCAACAAATAAAAATAACAACAAAATTAACAGCTATAATTAAAAACATATCCTTTGAAGAAAAAGGTAGGCCTAAGCAATAATAATCCCACCAGAATTGGAAATGAAACGTGATCAATAAATTTCATTAAAACAAACTTAATTTTTCTACGTCTTTAGTAAAATAACACATAAAAATAATAACAAAATTAATAGCTACAATTAAAAATATATCCTCTGAAAAAAAAAGTAGACCTAACCTTTATTTCTCTGGAAATTTAGCAGCCTAAGTGACAGAACTTTAACCGGTATCTAATGTCCTTTCGGTTAGACTGAAACATTTCATTGTGAAATTTAAGGATATAATGTATTCTAACAGTCACAAAGAACTTCAAATTAACAGTTTTGTTTCTGCACAGCATTCTTATGGAAACCCAGGAACCTTTCTGAATCTTTCGGAAATCGGAAAAAGGATAACTCTGGCCTCTTTCTCTTACTGTTGCTACAGTTTATAGCACTACAAACGTTTTCTCCTTGTCCCATATTATTATTCCAATTATTATATTTTAGCCATTAACATTTTCATTATAACCAATAACGAACATTTCACAAGCATCAATGTGAAATACGCAACGAGCTAGCACTCGATAGAAATACGACACGGTCCAAAGTCGACCATGGACAGTCTATTGTTTCTAGTTGCTAACCGCTTGGAGCGCTTTATCACGAGATTTGCAAAAAAACACCTCAAGCTTCGCGACTGTATATAGTAGACTGTGGTGTTAGGTCGGTGCACGTAGACGTAGACGTAGACTAGAGGATCGGTGGGCACGCAACTCATCCCATATAGGGGGTATACAATAGACCTCAAGATCGTAGTGCGTGGGATGTTCCCTACCTTCCTCCTAACAAGAAAAAAATGTTTAAACATTGGTTTAAAGTAAGTAGACTTCGAAGTTGAGACACATAGTAAACTCTGAACTGACGTGCACACAGGATAAAGCAGTGTTTACAGAGCAGCTGATAATGTAGTCGAATCCCATCATACACACAACGTATTTATTAGTTTGAGATTTTACAATATATTGTATTTATTAACATTCCATGGTATTCATACATTGCTTCACACCTAGAATACGGAACAAGTCAAACAAACAATACTATTATAATAAAGTCTTAATTTACAGTCATAGTCTAGATTAAATATATACAGACGAGGTTTACAATATAGTCTACTAATACTGGATAAAATTTTTGCATAAAGTACAAAACTAAAATACTATTATTATTATTATTATTATTATTATTATTATTATTATTATTATTATTATTATTATTAATATTATTACTTACTTACAAATGGCTTTTAAGGAACCCGAATGTGCATTGCCGCCCTCACATAAGCCCGCCAGCGGTCCCTATCCTGTGCAAGATTAATCCAGTCTCTATCATCATACCCCACCTCCCTCAAATCCATTTTAATATTATCCTCCCATCTACGTCTCGGCCTCCCTAAAGGTCTTTTTCCCTCCGGTCTCCCAACTAACACTCTATATGCATTTCTGGATTCGCCCATACGTGCTACATGCCCTGCCCATCTCAAACGTCTGGATTTAATGTTCCTAATTATGTATTATTATTATTATTATTATTATTATTATTATTATTATTAGTATTGTTCCATGTACGAATACGTTGACATTCTTAACTCTTAATAATAACTCTTGAATAATAATTTTTAATCACATACCTTCATGTTCGTCCTCGACAGAAGACATTGCAACCTCGGTTTTAGTCCACGTGGATTAGGCAAGTAGGTGTCATTTTATAATGGAAGCAGGTTATTAGTTGTAACATTGAACTTGAGGTGAATGATTGGAGCGGCGACACAAAAAAATTGAAAAAAAAATTATACAATTAAATTTCAAAGACCTGCCGAACGTTACGCACGTGACCGCTCAAAGACCTGCCAAATGTTAAGCATGAGACCGCGGCCATAATATTTTAACATGGTATGGCTGCTACCTCTAGCGGGACACAAAGTGCAGTTTCTCCCACATATGGTTAGATAATTTAAATCAGTCTCATTTGATAGAGAAATATATAAACTATATAACGTATGAAAGAAAAATACTGTCTAGTACATAAAACAATTTGCAACACTTGTATAACTTTTATCTCTTGCGTATGTTACGCATAGCCTAACATGAATATATAAACGCGATTTTTGCAATACATTATAACGTGTAGGGTTGTCTCTTGATTGTGATGTAGCATTAGAGGGAAAGTCAAATGTTCTCAGGAAAAACAACATCCTGAATGTACCGATTGGGCGAAAGTGGGTATACTGAACAAAGAATGAATATGTGTACATCTGTGAAAAAAAAAAACAATCATGTACATCTGTGAAAAAAAAAACAATCATGTGAGGCTCTGTAATGTTGTGTTTGGGCTTCTCAGGATTGTGATGTAGCATTAAGTTCAATTGTTCTCAGGAAAAACACTATCCTGTATGACCATATCGCCCATATCGAGTACAGAACCCAGAATGACCAGGTGCGCGTCTATGAAAAAACATCACAATCATGTGAGACTGTGTAAGTTGTCTTTACGCTCTAACACATTTTTTCCCCGTTTATGATGAAAGAAAGACTTCGAACCACAGATCTGACACACAGAAAGATTTGCAGTTCAATGCACCATTTTATTCACTACTCCAATGTACACTCGTAGACAAAAAAAAAAAAAAAAAAAAAAAAAAACCGGGCTCCAGATTCTATGTCCGATTCGGAAGACTTCGGGTGCATTCGTCAGAGCATGATACACACGGACGAATTTCTTCTGTCGTAAATGTTTCCAACACTCCACTGCCACCACTATATGATGATTATATAACATGCTTCTTAAAGAGAAGAGTCATCGTCTTTCTCGTATAGCGTAGTCGGTAGCATTGTGGTCTTGTATTCGAATCGAAAGGTTTCGAGTTCGAATCACAGTCTACGCTTTGTTTTCTCATTCTCATTTTTTACTTCTTGTATACTGATAATAATCATTATTGTGAAATATTTAACAGAAATATTTACAAAGGGCAAGTTAGATACACAATAGCAATCCTTTCCCTTGTATCTTGTATTTAAAGAGACTAAACTAAATCTTCTCGGATAGAAGTAAACAAAAATAAACCTTAAGTAAAAGAAATCCTTCTCGGATAGGAATAAACAAACATAATTCTTGTCTTTGTATTAAACAAAATAAAGAAATACATCTCGGAGACCAATAAACAAAAATCAAAAGACAAAAAATTCAATACCGGGTATGTAATTCCTCCACATCTATAACCACCTGCATCCTACTGGGTATGGATGCGATCAGGCGTCTCAGGTGTGAATATATACGATCCCAAGCGTCCAATATAAGGTCTTATTGGAAAATGTTATGCTTCCCTCTGTACGCATTATATATCCTGATGATGATGATGATGATGATGATGATGATATATTTCAACAGGATAGTCATCGTGTTCACACATGTGTCGAGGTCATGAGATGGTTTTCAGAGAGGCCATATATCAGACAGAATGGCCTCCCTGTTCACCAGATCTGAATGTCCAAGAAAATGGGTGGTCCTACAAAACTGTGAACGCGATGATAAATGCAATGCGACGTAGGCAAACGAATAGTACCTGTGCGAAAATATGGTTCAATATTGAAAGCTCTTTCGTCACTGGAAAACGCGAACATATTTCTGGAACGTACTATACTCACTAACTCACTGTTGTTTACTATATGCAGCCTTGATTATATGCCTTGGAGGGCAGTTGGAACTTCATTAGTAGAAGGGGTGAGAGTGAAGTACATTCAAAAACTCAGGTACAATAAAAATTGAAGTAAAAATAAAATGATGTCCCTGTACATTGAATGAGTCGGCTGGCTCACTAAGGCAGACGTCGATAAATTGCTGGACGGTCTCTGGGTACAGTAATGCGGCGCCTATTCTGTGTTTGATCTCCGACATATATTTCATCTTATATTACGACCATGGGCGATGCATTGATATAGAATGAAGACTGAAATAGATGACAAAGATGTTCAGAGACACATATTATTATTAATTCGAATACAACTGGGCAAGCGCCTCTCTTTAGTTACGTACAATGTGAAGACTTCTGTTATTAAAACAAAGATAATTATGCAAAAGAATAGTAACAACTAATATACAGTACCTAGTTATTTTTGTTGCCCACTATTTTTATAACGTGTACGTTTATTTTATACAATTTATTTGTAATGCCTATACTAACAGTGAAAATGTTAGTTCAAATATCCTCAACTATAATTATAATTACAAAGAAATATAATTACAAAACAAAACAAAGAGAAATAGAAATAAAATAATACAAGCAATATAAAAAGAAGATACAGAAGTATTAACAAAATTTGAGACCGAATGAGCAGCACTCGTGCTCGGTCGCAGTTCAGATATAATATTAAAATAAAAAATAATAATAATAATATAAATAAATAAGTAAAATAAAATAGGAACTAAAATATAATTACAGCGGCAATGGAATTATATCATATAATATTAACACTAGAGAAGAATAATATCGAACTTGAAAAGTAGGACTAATGTATATTTCAAAATTATAGAATACAAATATACTATAGGTTGATTAATTCATACACATAGACTATAAATTTATTTAATCAAATTGAAGATATTAACACGTTTCTAATTTTCTTGTTATATGTTAGTGGGTTACATGTTAGAAGTTCTGGGTGTAATTTAGTTAAAGCATTGTACAACCGAGGGCCAAAATTAATGCAATGCTTTAGACCAGCAGATGTGAGACATTTAGGTTCTACTAATGTTGAATTAATATTTCGTCTTGTGTCATAATTGTGTGTCTGTAATACAAAGTTATTACGATTTTTATGATAAAATTTTAACAGCGTATACTTATAAATTTGTTCAATATTAAATACATTAAATTCAGAATAAATTAATTTAGTTGGATAATCGAAACGTTTCTTCAAACAAATTTTAATTATTCGTTTTTGTAGTAGGGGAGAGTCGGGTAGTATCGGACATCGGGTAATATCGGACAGTGAGTTTCTTTCATATACCACACGATGATAGTACCTGATTGACATGGTTACGTTTCAGTAATGTCGCATAGAGAAACGTAACCATGTCATTCAGGTACTACCATATGGTGGTAGATGAAAAAACGCACTGTCCGATACTACCCGATGTCCAATACTACTAGACTCTCCCCTAAATTTAACGGACTAAGATTAATTTTTGTACTTCCACCCCAAACAATTATACCATATTGAATGATAGACTGAATAATGGCCAAATAAACATTTCGTAGAACTCTAATGGGTAAGTAGCATCGAAGATTAACGAATTTATGAATTGTTTTACGAAGCCTCTTACAAAGATAAGTAATGTGATGAGGCCATTTTAAATTCTGATGAATAATGATATATTATACATACTCTCAAAATTTGATTGAAAAAAAAGAGTAGGAAAAAAGGTTTTTATTTTTAGTGGAGTGTCCCGTTGAGTGACTGGAAAGCACGGTCCACATGCCAGGTTTTGTACAAGTTTTTGTCTGTGTAGACAAAACTGTGTAAGAAAAAATGTTGCAGATCACGGATGTTTTCACAGTTTCGTTTTCAGAACTGTTTTTTCCACTCAGTTCCACGGGTCCACTTGTGGTAGCTGCTTTGATTTATTTGAATTTTATAATGATCGAGATACTCCTTGTGTACAAATACCATAAATGATGAATATGCTACATTTCGGAAATACCTAATAGGACAACAGATGAAATAGAATGTACAGTTTCCCTGGAAAATAATGAGACGATTGAATATTCCTAAGTCTCAGATATAAAACACTGCGCATGATCAGAGACCAGAGCACTGATACACAAGATAACGAATATTGAGTTACTTAAATTCAGGCTATTTGGTTTGTTACTAGCATCGTTCCAGAATTCACTTCAAAAACTGCAAAATTATGATAATATTACGTAAATAAAAGATAAATATATACATAAATCGTGTAGTTAAATCGACAATGGACCTTCATGACTAGATCGATACTCCGCACAGAAAGGAAAGCTTTCGAGTCGTTTCAATAGCTCAGACGCTAAGACTTCCGCGTGTTGTGTAGAAGAGAGCGAGTTCGATTCTTAGTCTACATCAACGGTTTTTTTGTCTAAATAACGTTGAAATAGCTAAGTAACGTTGAAATAGAGTTTTACAAAGTCCTCAGATTAAGTGTTAATGATCACAGACAATACAAAATTACAAGTTATAATATTATAAACGTTAATCTAATGAATGCATTTATATACACACATATACAATGTAAATGCATATATATTAAAAACTAACAATTAAAATGAAACTAAAAAATATTTCTAAGCCACACAGACAAACTTTTTCAAAGGTTTAGAGTCCTTAGGCTATGTCATTTGTTGAGTAATTATTACAATATTTTATTAGTAGCTTTCCCAAATGTGTAATAAATGCACTCGCACGAAACAATTTTTGTTAAAAGTGTGGCTTTGGATTATTTTATTCTCACCCCTTCAGTTAATTTTAACTATTTTATCTACGTGTTTGCAATAGTGTTTAATTTAATGTGCTTTCAACTTTATTCATATTATGATTGAATGAAAAAGGACTGTTGCAGTTATTGACTGATTACATATATTAATACTAATTATTAAATGCATCTGTTAAGTAACTAATTGCAGTATCTTTTGCAAAATCTTGAATGTTTAAGTTGTCAATAATATTTCTGTACTATATAGCCTACTATAAGACGTTAAAAGAATTTTCAATAGATTTGGGATCCTCTACTTTATAATCACTGGTTTTAATGAAAAAATATTTTCTTTCTTAGGATATCTACAAGTTCAACTTTAATAATATTCCGAATAGCTTTAATTGCATTATCTGAATTTTATACTTTTCTATTCAAATGTATTCTATTTCCCTCTTTCATAATTGAAAAAGAGAAGGATAGTCACCTATGCCCACCGACGCCATCGAAATCGAGACGAATTGTGGGATCAAGTTGTTGACACCTGGGAAGATCTCGCCGGGGATTAGAACTTATTCCACAATCTCGTGACATCCATGCCGGACTGACTTAGAGCTGTAATAGAAGCTGATGGCATGTGGACAAGATTTTAAGTTAACAGGTCTCTTTTTGTTTCGAATGATTTTTGTTTGAGGAAGAATACTTTTAACTTCCAAGTAAGATTTATTATTTTTTGACGAGGTTCAGCCCACTTGTAAGACCCAGAAATTGGGCATAAATTATTCATATTTTTCGACAAATTAGATAGTCGAGGAACTCTGAAGAAATTAATTACACCTCAATAAAAAAAAAGTTTTACCTGGGATCGAACACGAGACATTTCGGCTGTACAGCGGAACCAACACGCTACTATATGAGCTGCCGAGACAAGACAGTGACAGCAGCAGTCCAGAATGTAGATCCCTTAGCAGGCATTTGCCATTCGGTACAGTGAAGCAATGATATTTTGTGACTCGAGCTATGTTGTGAAATCCTGGCCTTAAATGGCAGTCTTCTTCGTGATCCTTATTCTGGTCCTTGTCCTTGTTGTGGTCCTTGTAACAATTCTTGTACTATTTCTCATGTTATGTATCGTTACGTCGATATCGAGTGAACCGCGCTGTAGAACTTTAACTTCCGACGACCAAGAATCGTCTCATTCTTTTTAAGGGTAACTGTACATCGCGTACAATTGAGATGTTTAATTTGTTTAATTGAGGCGAGATAAATTGCAGAAGTTAACCAGAGTAGCACCTCCTCCAGGACTCCCTTCTGTGTCCCGGCACCCATATCAAATGAATTTTGCTGTTTAGTGCAAGTTCATTCAGAGTTTAAAGGCATTTAAAAAATATTGGTTTCCGTAATAAAATTAGTACAGATAATGTAATATTTAAAGTTGCTGAAAAAATAATTGGAGAGCTAGATCGAGGGAATAAGTGTCTTGCTACTTTCTTAGATATAAGAAAAGCGTTTGATACTGTTAATCACAAAATAGAACGAGTAAAAGTCAGGATAGGAGAAGAAATGTCAGAAGGAAGTGAAATAAGGAGAGGAGTACAACAAGGAAGCCCTTTATCACCTACCCTGTTTAACATCTACTTGAAGGATTTAGTGAAGAACTGTTTTCGTAACATGGGAGGAGTGATAGTAGAAGGAAGAATAAAGTGTATAAGATTTGCTGATATGGCGTTGTTAGCAGAAGAGGAGGTGATACTAAGTTCATTCAGAGTTTAAAGGCATTCCAAAAATATTGGTTTCCGTAATAAAATTAATACAGATAATGTAATATTTAAAGTTGCTGAAAAAATAATTGGAGAGCTAGATCGAGGGAATAAGTGTCTTGCTACTTTCTTAGATATAAGAAAAGCGTTTGATACTGTTAATCACAAAATAGAACGAGTAAAAGTCAGGATAGGAGAAGAAATGTTAGAAGGAAGTGAAATAGGGAGAGGAATACGACCTACCCTGTTCAACATCTACTAGAAGGATTTAGTGAAGAACTGTTTTCATAACATGGGACGAGTGATAGTAGAAGGAAGAAGAATAAAGTGTATAAGATTTGCTGATATGGCGTTGTTAGCAGAAGAGGAGATGATACTAAGTTCATTCAGAGTTTAAAGGCATTCCAAAAATATTGGTTTCCGTAATAAAATTAGTACAGATAATGCAATATTTAAAGTTGCTGAAAAAATAATTGGAGAGCTAGATCGAGGGAATAAGTGTCTTGCTACTTTCTTAGATATAAGAAAAGCGTTTGATACTGTTAATCACAAAATAGAACGAGTAAAAGTCAGGATAGGAGAATAAATGTCAGAAGGAAGTGAAATAGGGAGAGGAATACGACAAGGATGCCCTTTATCACCTACCCTGTTCAACATCTACTTGAAGGATTTAGTGAAGAACTCTTTTCATAACATGGGAGGAGTGATAGTAGAAGGAAGAAGAATAAAGTGTATAATATTTGTTGATATGGCGTTGTTAGCAGAAGAGGAGATGATACTAAGGGAGTCGACACCTATGGAGTAACGGTCAGCGCGTCTGGCAGCGAAACCAGGTGGCCCGGGTTCGAATCCCGGTCGGGGCAAGTTACCTGGTTGAGGTTTTCCGGGGTTTTCCCTCAACCCAATACAAGCAAATGCTGGGTAACTTTCGGTGCTGGACTCCGGACTCATTTTCACCGGCATTATTACCTTCATTTCATTCAGACGCTAAATGACCTAGATGTTGATACAGCTTCGTAAAATAACCCAATAAAATAAATTAAAAAATACTAAGGGATATGCTACTAGAGCTAAATGACAGCTGTGAGCAGTATGGAATGAAGATAAATGCCAACAAGACGAAGATCATGGTCATAGGAAGAAAAGTAAAGAAGGTAAACTTGCGAATTCCAAATGAGGCAGTAGAGCAAGTGAACAGCTTCAAATACTTGGAGTGTACTATAAGCAGTAACATGAGCTGCTGCCAGGAAGTCAAAAGGAGGATAGCAATGGCAAAAGAAGCTTTTAATAGAAAAAGGAGCATCTTCTGTGAACCTCTGGAGAAAAAACTAAGGAAGAGACTAGTGAAGTGCTTTGTGTGAAGTGTAGCATAGTATGGAGCAGAAACATGGACATTACGACGAAGTGAAGAGAAACGACTAGAAGCATTTGAAATGTGGGTATGGAGAAGGATGGAACGTGTGAAATGGACAGACAAAATAAGAAATGAAGCGCTGTTGGAAAGAGTGGGCGAAGAAAGAATGATGCTGAAACTGATCAGGAAGAGGAAAAGGAATTGGTTGGGTCACTGGTTCAGAAGAAACTGCCTTCTGAAGGATGCACTGGAAGGAATTGTGAACGGGAGAAGAGTTCGAGGCAGAAGAAGATATCAGCTGTTAGAGGACATTAAGATATATGGCTCATATGTGGAGACAGAGAGGAAGTCAGAAAATAGAAAAGACTGGAGAATGCTGGGCAGAACACTATGAATGAATATATTGAATATAATCTTCTGAAACGCCACCATGACTTTAGGGATACAATGTATACAACAGGGACATCACTTTATTTTTACCAACATTTTTAACATTAACCTGGCTATACTCGGAAACACTGTTGCCCCCTTCCATTACAGGGGTTTGATGTTACTAGTGCAATATGTAAACAAATCATTTTACTAGGCATAGGAGGAGAGAAAAGTAGTGTATCCATTTATGTTGTAGGGAAATACGATATTACGATTTTCAGTTTGATTATCACTTTTGCGGAATTTATCAAAATACAGTAGAGTAGTAACCATTTTTTTTTTTCAAAAACTCAACTTTTCAGGCGGCTGTGTTCGTTATGTAATGTCTACTTTATTTAGCATATTAATTATTGGTGTTGACATACAATATAGAGAGTGCATTTAAATTGAGGGGGTCGTAAATAAAGGGCTGTAAGTGCACTTAAGTTACTTTTGAGAAAATGGGGTCTACATATTTAAGCTTTCGTAAAATCGGTAAAATTTTTATTTAAATTTTAATGTGTGATGCGATTAAAATATCCCTTTGCCGCTAAAATTTTAGATACTTTAGCTTACACTGGATGCACTTAACTCATGTTATTACAAATGTCACTAGCATTTCTTTGCTTCTAGCCACCTCAATTCAAAAAAAGCTAATCCGAATTTTTAAACAAGTTGCTGAAAATGGCTGCCGTTCATTACAATGCAGGCTTCAATTCTTTTATGCATATTATTAAAAACATTTTGAAGCATATTCTCTGAAATTGAATTTATCGTTTCTTGAATATAATTTTTAGTACGATATTATTAATATAGGTTCTTTCTTCTATAGAAAACGCAACCATATTTCTGAAACACACTATACACTGCAGTGTTTACTTCAATGCTTGAAGACTTCGAATGCAACAGCGGCCGTAAGTTTGTGTGTCTGACGGGAGCAAGGACATTAGTGAAGGGATGGGAGTGAAGTACATTCAGAAATGCAGGTACAATAAAAATGCAAGTAAAAATAAAATGATGTCCCTGTATAATGTGTTATATTGCATAATATTGTATTTTGGAATCTACTTTAAGTCGAGGTATTGCAAATGGTTTTTCTGCGGTAGCTGTGTTCGATTCTCAGGTGGGCCACAACTCCTGTAAGAGGATAACATTTCGCGGATCTATGTATGTCTGAAGAATTGATTCAGTGAAATTGCGTCATCTCGGGAGGTGTAAGACGCAGGTGGCTCGAGCGAGCACTGAACCTGTAGCTACTGATGGCCGCTAAATTATTCACGCGCTCTAAAGTGCCGCTGCGAAGCTCCGGTTTCCTAGCAACACGACAAAAACCTTAGTGAAGCGTCTTCATTGAGAAGATACGTCCGCGACTACAGCAATGCGTAGCTTTCGAGTCTCGGCGGCATTGCATTAAACGCTGAAATCAATAGCGGCAAGAAAAGATTATTATTATTATTATTATTATTATTATTATTATTATTATTATTATTATTATTATTATTGTATGTATTTATTAACACTACAATTGGGTATACATCCGTTGGCAGTGATATATAATATACAATAATTACCATTAACATCTATACTAATAATAAATCTGTAGCCGAAATTTTTCTGGTAATTTTCGATTTTCCAAAAATAATCGGTCCTAACATATATAATTAACCACCCTGAAACCGAAAATCGCTTTTTTGAAATTTTTGTTTGTATGTCTGTCTGTCTGTCTGTATGTTTGTTACCTTTTCACGCGATAATGCCTGAACCGATTTCGATGAAAATTGGAATATAAATTAAGTTCGTTGTAACTTAGATTATAGGCTATATAGCATTCAAAATACTTTATTTAAAAGGGAGGGCCTGAATTAAATAAATCGAAATATCTCGCTTATTATTGATTTTTGTGAAATATGTTACATAGCAAACGTTTCTTTAAAAATGATTTCTGATAAGTTTTATTCTCTGAAAAATTTTGATAGGACTGATATTTAATGCGATAAATGAGTTTTAAAATTAAAATAACTGCCATCTAAGGCGGTGTATTGAAATAAAAAACAAATGACTTCGTCTATAAGGGGCCTTGGTCAACAATAATCGAAAGCTATGAATCATAGCCTACAGAAAATGTTTCTGTGTTCGTATGAAGCAATATCGGAGCTAAATTAACCGATTTGTATAATTAATTATTATTTCACCATTGGAAAGTGTAGTTTCTCTGTATGGACATAATGCTATAATGTTATTACAGTAACTTCTGAGTGAATTGAGGACAGGTAAGATTAAAATAGCTTCTTATGCACAGAAAACTTGATAGGTTATTCTGTATATTCATTTCCTGTATTTGTTATAATAATGTTTATGAACATATTCATTTTTATCTCAGAGAATTAACGAACAACGAGAGTGTATTGATTTAGTATGCAGTAATAGTGCGTTAGCTTAGCAATCCATTATTTTATAATTCAAATTTTAAGTATGCTCAATTGAATCGTGTTAAAATACATAAAATACATATGCAATAAATGCAATGCAAAAAAATTGGGTAATGAGCCAAGCAGATTGTGTTGCGCTGTTGTAAAAGTTGTTCCTCCTGAGATTCAAGAGCTCCCACAACAAATTAAAAACTTTCTAATTCGAGTACATCCGTTATCAACACACTTTTTCATAATATAATATAATATAATATAATATAATATAATATAAACATAATAATAAATCTGTAGCCAAAATTGTTCTGTTAACTTTCGCTTTTTCAAAAATAATTGGTAATAACAATTAAGAACCATGTTAAAGGAATTTTCATTGCACCAAATGAGTGGTCTCTGGATCAAAATGATCGCATTTTAATATTTTAAATACAATTTAAATTAAGTAACATATTAAACGATTTATCCTTCTATCAAACACGAATGTTCCCTGGATCAAATGTCCTATTTCAATTATGTAATTACTTTATATTTATTTCTAACGGGTGCAGCGGAGCGCACGGGTACGGCTAGTAATACAATAATTACAGCAATAAAAATAAAATAAAACAAAATAAACGTATATTTATTTCTAACTATAAATAAGTAGATGCAATAAACCTAGGACTATAAGTAAAAACTATTCTATAATAACGCCTACAGTAAGCAAATGTAAATCTAACTTTTAAGTACTTCTATTTCACCCAACTATTAGCAATTTAAGTAATTACATATCACCTTAATTACATACCAACTTAATTACATATCATCTTAATTAATTACATATCACCTTAATTTATTTACATATCAACTAAATTACATATCATCTTAATTAATTACATGTCAACTCAATTAATTACATGACACAACTTAAATAATTACGCTGCACCTCCAATTACATTTTCAGTCTAATCTTCTCAACCTTTTCTTAAATGTATTGATTTTGAGAGGACCACCCTGAAAGATTGCCGCATGTAAGCTGTTCCAGTCTACTATTGTGCGGTTAAAAAGGAAAATTTTGCCACGTCTGTTTTTTGTTTTCTATTATTATTATTATTATTATTATTATTATTATTATTATTATTATTATTATTATTATTATTATTATATTTATTTACTTACTTACAAATGGCTTTTAAAGAACCCAGAAGTTTATTTTCGCCCTCACATAAGCCCGCCATCGGTGCCTATCCTGAGCAAGATTAATCCAGTCCCTACCATCATAGGCCTATCCCGCCTCCCTCAATTCTATTTTTATATTATCCTCCCATTTACGTCTCGGCCTCCCCAAAGGTCTTTTTTCCTTCAAGTCTCTCAACTAACACTCGTTCACACCTGTGCTTAAAGGTTAGCGAGTCTGACAGCGAAACCAGGTGGCCCGGGTTCGAATCCCTGTCGGGGCAAGTTAACTGGTTCAGATTTTTTTTCTGGGGTTTTCTCTCAACCAAATATAACAAAATGCTGGGTAACTATCAGCACTGGACTTCGGACACATTTCACCGACATTATCATCTTCATTTCATTGAGAGCTAAATAACCTAAGATGTTGATACAGTGTCGTAAATTAATCCACTAAAAAAAAAAAACTAACACTATATGTATTTCTAGATTCGCCCATACGTGCTACATTCCCTGCCCATCTCAAACATCTGGATTTAATGTTCCTAATTATGTCAGGTGAAGAATACAATGCGTGCAGTTCTGCTTTGTGCAACTTTCTCCATTCTCCTGTAATTTCATCCCTCTTAGCCCCAAGCATTTTCTAAACATCTTATTCTCGAACACAGTTGACCTCTGTTCGTCTCTCAAAGTGAGAGTCCAAGTTTCACAACCATACAGAAAAAACTATAATATAACACTATTTTATAAAATCTAACTTTCAGCTTTTTTGAAAACAGACAAGATGACGAAAGTTTCTCAACCGAATATTAGCAGGAATTTCCCATATTTATTATGCATTTAATTTCCTCTGGAGTGTAATTTATGTTAGTTACTGTTGCTCGAAGATATTTTAATTTGTTCACCTTTTGAAAGGATAAATTTCCAATATTTATATTTCCATTTCCTAGGCCTTCTATGTTATGGTCACGAGACATAATCATATATATCTCTATATATATATATTTTTTTTCTTCTTTGTATGATAACCTACACTGTTTTAACATTTGTATAATCCCTGAGTAACACTAACTTCTTTACAGTGTTAATATTATAAAAATACCCAGTCCACACTTGTGCAGTAATGGTTAGCGCGTCTAGCCACGAAACCAGGTGCCCGAGTTCGATTCCCTGTGAGGGCAAGCTACCTGGTTGAGGTTTTTTCCGGTGTTTTTTCTCAACCCAATACGAGAAAATGCAGGGTAACTTTCGGTGCTGGACCCCGGACTCATTTCACCGGAATTATCACCATCTCATTCAGACGCTAATGTTCGTAAATATGATCATATTACCCCATCCCTGGAAGCAATAGGTTTGCTTAAACTAGATAAGAAAAAAAATTTACATTCACTCCTCTTTCTCTTTGAAATCTTGAACTCTTCTATTCCTTCGTACCTGTTGTCTCGCTTCACTTACGTTTCTTCCCACTATAATCTGAACACACGCTCTCGTCATGAAACAATACTAACAATACCATCCCATCGCACCTCCTCATACTCATCCTCTTTCACAATAGCCCTGCTAAAACTTTGGAATTCGCTACCTGCTAGTATCAGGGACTGTCGAAATAAAATTCAATTCGAACGCAAACTTACTAGGCACTTGGTCAGTAATTGATTTCTTGTAAATAGTTTCCTTAATCTATCACAAAATATTTCAATATCCAGTAATTTCATCACTATACAATTTTGTTATTCTAGGTTTAATTTGTAATTCAGTAAATATAAAATATTATTTGTTTTTCTATGATAAAATATCAAGATTTAATTAGTTAGGTAATCTTTTCATACTTTGATTTTTATTGTAATTGTAATTGTAAATTTAATACTAATTGTAATTTTATTCTTCATATTATAGTTGGAATCTCCTGGTAGAGGGGCAGAGAAGGCCTGACGGCCTTATCTCTACCAGGTCAAATAAATAAATACTAATACTAATACTAACCTAAAATGTTAAGAAAGCGTCGTAAAATAACCTACTAAAATTAAAAAAAAAAATAAAAATAAATAAAAATACCTAGCTGATTAGTTTCGAGGTGATGTCCCTCATTGTATTATAATACCCATGTGGAATTGAGGATTGCACAGTAAGCTTTGATTTAATATGAAAACTTTAATCACTGACTATGTGATTTAGAAATCTTGAATCACTGAGTTTCTCTTCATTTGTTATCTTTAAATCTGACTTCAAAACTACTCTCATTTCAAACACACCATCAAATAGTTGACGCGACTTTGGAAGATTTGTCTTTGTTGCCTCGGCCCCAATAGAGCCATGTCTCGTTTTGCGGACAGTAGCTTAATAAGTCGCAGGGGCCGGAGCTCCAAGCTCTTTCATATCTTCATCCTAGACTATTTTTAATATTGCAGATGTAGATGAAATGAGGGAGCAGATGATTGTTGGTGGAATGATGGTGAGAAACGGGAATACCCTGAGAAAAATAGCTGAATTGCTGTGTCTTCCAATAAATCTTTAAATTAAATTGTGTTTTCTTTCTGTAAACGGCCGCAGGGAAACTTATTTTCTGGGAGGCCCTCGTAATTTCGCTCGAGTGGCCAAAATTTGTATAAGCACTCATTTTGTCATTATTAAGCTGCGGATTTATGCCTATATGCCTATTTTAATCCTTACCCTGAAGGCGGAAGATTTTAGATTACATATACATTTTAAGACACTGTGAGTATTATATGCGAATTCTATAGTGCCTATAATTGCCTATTTCACTAGTAAATGCCTATTTACTTATAAATGCCTAAACGTTATCTAAATATCCGTATTATATATTATACTTGAATTTACTGTCCATTCTATCGACATTTTTTGAATCTGTAATTTGTTTCTTTTTTATGTAGCAGAGGGAAGTGATATAGAACTATCGATAATTATGAGTGTTAAGTTTTACTGCCAGCAGAGCGCGGAGAAATTCGAATAATTTAAAATCAACCAATAAGAAAAAATGTATTTCGAAAGCCGCATGAATCATTGTGGTAGTTGACTAGGGTAGTTGTTTTAAACTGTGTATCTGTTTTCTGAGTTTGTGAATTGAGTATGGAGTTGAGTTCTCTGCTGTAATACGTGAAGTATACCGTGGAAATATGCCAAAGCAAAAGTCATCAGAAGCACTGATTGGAAAATACATTGATATTACTGCGTTCCGACTGGTTTGGTTTCCAGCTTAGATTGGATCCCTGAAGTATTGCCCCATCACTTCATGTGAAGTGGAAGGGAGTTTCTCCCAATTTAAGAACATTCTTGCAGACAATAGACATCAGTTCTCATTACAACATTTGGACGAATATTTAATTATTCACTGCCATAATGACATTCCTATAGAAAGTAGTCTACTGCGTGTTCAGTTCTAAGTGTGTCATGGCTCGCTGTATGTCGTCATGTGGCTAGCCGATGAGCCTAGAGAATTCAATCTTCCTACACTTCCGCAAAGGCGTATTACCTGTGTGCCAGAGAAGTTGCCAGGAAGTACGGCATTAATTATGAAGAGTACTTACAGATACGTACGGTAATGCCGGTTGTGGCAGGAATGTGAACTGTTTGGAAACACGTACTGAGGTGAGTTTTTTCTTACTGTCTGGATATGGGGAGAAGGTAAAGACGATTACTTACGTATTTGTTGACGTTAACTTCGACGGTCAACATGGACACGGAGCATTTGATTTGTGTTGTGGAATGTTGCCCTTACTAATGATAATGACAGGACTTGCCCGCGCAAAACACAGTTCGAAAGAGGTTATGGTAGCACACAGACTTTACAGGCCGCCATCTGTTGCTACGACGTTCAAGTTATACCGTATACGTTCTCAAGTTCAGATTGAATGCCTTGAATAATAGGCAACTTCTCTGACATAAAAGCTGAAACTCGCTTCAAATCGCTGACTCACAACAGTGACGTCATGACACAGTTTGAAATGAACACCCAGTATAATGGTACGCTATGCTCGTGTTATCCATTGAGAATGAGAAATTTGTTAGTGCCTATTTTAGAATTTTGAATGCCTATTTTGCCTGCCTATTTCAACTATTAAATAAGTATATAATAAATTTTCAATCTTAAGACATATCAACTTGCAAATGTTTATTTGTTATTTAATAAGATATATGAACGTTTTCACCGTTTGGGGCATCATCAGATATAACGAAAACGTATAACCTGAACCTATAATAATAAATTATGCAAATAACAAGAATAAAGAACAGTGTATGTATGCAATGCATGAGATTCATGAGCTTTATGTAAAATGTGAAATAATACAGGATAATTGTTGATATAATCTTTAGATTTGAAATTGAATTGGACGGATATTTTATACATATAGCTCATGTTACAAATAAAATATACAATTATGATTAAAATTTGTCAATAATGTTAAAATTTATGGTGATGATTGATAAAATAGATATTTTAAGAATAGTCATTAGTTGAGGATTGTCGTAGGGTATACGATAATTTGCGTAGATGATGTTCGTGTGTTATGTATGTATTTCATTGAAAAACGTTCGCTAATGAACTAAATGTTATTTATGTTGGAGATTGCTGTTTCAATTTATTATCTGACTTGATGACATCTTATTGATTATAAATGACTGTTACGTGTAATCAGAATTGTTGAGATATTATTTGAAATGAATGCTCGTTGGTTATGGATGTCGTAGAGTATACGATGATTTTCGTAGTAGATAAATCGTAAGTTAAGTATGAATTTAAATCATTAGGTTCAGATTATATGTTTTCGTTATATCTGATGATGCCCCAAACGGCGAAAACGTTCATATATCTTATTAAATAGCAAATAAACATTTGCAAGTTGATATGTCTTAAGATTGAAAATTTATTATATACTTATTTAATAATTCACTAGGCATATTGAAATATAAAAATGAATTGTAAATTACTATTTCAACTGTTTTTAGTGCCTAAAAATCCGTAGCTTGGTCATTATTAATTTGGTGGAAGAAAAAAATGAACTTTTTTATCTGCCCTCATGAAGGAAGGCGGAAAATAGGAAAGAGGAAAGAATACTAGGTTTGCAGTGAAGGCCTGCCCTTGGCAGAAAACTATGATTGAATAGGTGAATAGATTCAAGTACCTACAAGCTCCGAACATCCTCACAAGTAGCGGGAGTCCGTAGTAATGGCGTCATTACGACACAAGATCGCCGCTTGCCACGATAAAATCAAGAGACACAAAACTAGTCGATATGTATGTATGTATGTATGTATGTATGTATGTATGTATGTATGTATGTATGTATGTATGTATGTATGTATGTATGTATGTATGTATTTATTTACACTGCAAGTGGGCATGCACCCGGTGGCAGTGGTATACACAATATAAACAATACACAATAAAATTACAATATACAATACAATTATACAATACACAATAGGCCTACAATTTTATACACAATACAAAAAGAATACACAATATAATTTAACACAATAATAATAAAACATAAATAAAATACCTAATTTTACATTACAACCTACATTATTATGTATAGGCCCTATATAAGTTTCAATAGTCTTTCACTTTACTCTCATCTCACTCACTGTAGTGGCACTATGACGCATTTCACTGACACTTTAGGACACAGTTCACTGACACTATAGAACACATTTCACTGACACTGTAGAACACATTTCATTGACGCTATAAATTATCACTGATCGGAACTGTTCACTGCACTGTAAAACCATAACTTCACTGACTCACCTCGCTTCACTGATACAACAGTTCAAATAAGTCAAATAATTACACCCTTATGCATACTTATAAACAGAACTACATTTAAACTAAACATTTCTAGTCTAAGGCCCACTTACACGCTATTTTTAAATAATTTACAATTCAAACCAAGGAAGTAACTCGTCAGGCTAAATAAATACATGTCACCTTAAAAAATTAAATGTTAAATGTCACCTTAATTTTAACTTGCACTTTATACACAACTTTTTAAATTATTCTTGAATCTCCTTAAGGAAGGACAGCCCTCAAAGACCGCTGCAGGTAGGTCATTCCAATCATTTATAGTTCTATTTAAAAATGACAATTTACCTACATCCGTTTTCTGTTTCCTACATTTGATTTTAAAATCATGATCGTTACTACCATAGAACGTTGGCTTTTCTAACCGAACCGTTATGTCTACCCTTGCTTTCTGACCTAGATGTGCTCTATACAATGATGTTATTCTAGTTTTCCTACGTCTGTTTTGCAAAGTTTCCCATTTAAGTTCTTTTATCTTATCGTTTCCATCTTCTCTTTTACCTTTAACAAATTTAGCTGCCCTATACTGGATTCTTTCTAAGGAATTTATCTGATATATTCTATAGGGATCCCAACATGTAGTTCCGTATTCCATTAACGGTCGCACTAACGTTAGATATGCTATTTCCCTCAATTTGGGGCTAGCCTTTTTCAAGATTCTCATAATAAAGTGAAGTGCCCTCCATGCTTTACCCGTAACATTATCAACATGCTCTCCCCAAGAAAGTTTGGAGTTTAAATACACTCCTAGGTATTTCCAACATTGTACTTGCGGAATTACAACACCACTGAATTCGTAATTAAGACTAGTTTCCTCTCGGGTTTTACAAAATGTTAGGCCTATAGATTTACTTTTAGAACCATTTACTTTCATCCTATGTATTAACGCCCAGTTATAAATTTTATTCAAGTCTGTTTGAAGTGATATGGAAGTGAGATAAATTTCCGTTGCCCTTCCAGAAATCGAAAAAAAAAATCCCGCAGGATTTTTAGTGAGCTTGTCCCATATATCACATTAGCTGCAGTGGAGAACAAAATAAATAATAAAACAAAAGAAAGATCACGAACTAGAGAGAGGATGACGTTGATTAAAGCTTGTGAATTGTGACATGTTTTCAGTCACCGCCGCCGGCTGGAATCACATGAATTGAATAAATCCCGGGTAATTGCCTTCAGTGCTACCAACTTTTGGTTCATTAATCACCACTCCGGCTGCAAAACAGCGCTGTGTTATTCGACACGACACCAGTCGGGAGTGTGAAGGTAACGCGACCTTCTAACGACTGCCGCCATTACTTTCATTTCCTCTCCGTTCCGATTGTGAGCTCGGGAAATGTCACAAGTTGTGACTCTATCAACGCCCGAGAATGGCGGGCGGAAAGCTGCGTTCACAATGTGACGAGCCACTGACCACGACTCTGCTGAACGTCATACTTTCGCGGAACTCGGTTGTTAGCAACATTCGTACTACTTTCGCAGTCGATCTCGGTTGTCTGGTAGTGGACTCAAATTCGCAAGTGCTTTGCCACTATTTTTAGGTTATTTTTTTTTACCTTCATCGGTGTAATGTGTTATCCTTATTTTACTGGTTTAATTCCTATTGAATTGAGTTTATTGTCAGACGGTAGTGATTTATTTTTTTGCGCAGAACTTCTGAAGTACAATTTCTATCTCGTGAGGAACCAAGAACGTCTGTCCTATGCAGTAGACTTGTTATGTATAAAAGCTACTTGTGCTCATGGCTAGACCGCAGTTGCATGTTTTCATTGATTTGGCATATTGAAAAAGTAAAAGTGGATCTTTGCCGATCATGGTTTTTACGTTATAATAAAGCCAACTTTATTTTGCATAAATTCATATTGTGAGGGTTATCCCTTTTAAATAATAATAATAATAATAATAATAATAATAATAATAATAATAATAATAATAATAATGACGATGATGATAATGATAATGATGTTTGAAAGCTTTTTTGCTCATGGCTAGACCGCAAAACTTACTGCAATTGCATGTTTTTATTGATTTGGCATATTCAAGAAGAAAAGTGGATCTTCGCCGATCATGGTTTTTACGTTCGAATAAAGCCAACTTTATTTTGCATAAATTCATATTGTCAGGGTTTTCCCTTTTAAATAATAATATGATAATGATAATGATAATGACAATAATAATAATCCATTTTGAATCTTGCGTACACTACTTTTAACACTTGAATATAATTAATTGATTAACTAGCGGACTTACTCGTGTTAATTATGTAAGTTTGTAACTCAACACACTAGAACAATACGAAATATACAAACACACTAAAACACACCCCGATCAAATTATCAACACACAGATTAATTTCAGTACACACACACACACACACACACACTATTTGACTCCACTCTTCAACACCTTTCAACAATCAAACGCACCCACATAACAGGCAGAGAAATTCGAGATGACGCCGAGATCTAGTAGGCTCTGAGGATGGTGCGTGAAGCACTGAAACAGCTGTAAGCCGCACAAACTTATATAAAATTAACACGAGTAAGTCCGCTAGTTAATCAATTAATAATAATAATAATAATAATAATAATAATAATAATGATAATGATAATGATAATAATAATAATAATAATAATAATATTATTATTATTATTATTATTATTATTATTATTATTATTATTATTATTGTTATTGTTATGATTACTCTGCTATTGCTACCAGATGATAATATTTCATTGGATAATGGGAAAACACGAAATATATTAGAAACAATATCGCAAAGCCTAGGAGAATTATCCTGAATTTAAAAATAAGTTAACAAGTTAGAAGTTTCATGTATGTGTTATTAATGACAAGATAATTTTTGTAGGATTATCACCATTTGCATTGCATCCAATTCCAAATACGAAAAATTAATGTCCTAGTTCTCACCTTACATTGTCAACTGCCGTAGCAAAGAACGTCTGCTACTGTTTCGCGCTTTTTCAAGGAAAAAGAAAGTGCGGGCTTTCTATGTAATTAATATCAAAACTAAGTTTCTTACATTTGCTACTTTAAAAGTTGTAAGTCCTCTGTTACAATGAAAAGTTTAATCCCGTGGAAACTTGAGCAGAAATGCTTCTCCATTTTGCGTTTCATAATAATCCTGCACCACTTCAAGAAAGAGACATCACTAATTTATTTTTAATGATCTTCTAATGTCCACTTTCGTTCAGTTCTTCAGCCCGTAACTTTTAAAGTTGAATGGTTTTAAAACAAGGGAAACATTTTCTATATAGAAATTAATTAATTAATAATAATTACATTTGATCAAACATTTCAGTTTCAAACTCACAGGAAACTCACACAATGAAGAGATTTTTGCTCTTTTTCTCATCTTCTTTGTGAGCGTACGATTAATATTATAATATTATCACTAGCACAGGTAATAATAATAAAAATATAATAATAATAATAATAATAATAATAATAATAGTGTGAATAACAATAATTATGAAACACAACCACTGATATCATACCATCACCATCGTATTCATTACTATTATATAATCAGAATTACAGCCCAGCGTTTGGTCACCGACCCAATGGAATCAGATTAGCTCAGTGCAAAGTACAGCTCAGCACAAGGCTGTAGAGTTAGTAAAGCTCGCGCAAGGAACGATTACCGAAAAGCAATGGTGGCGTTGCTGTCTGCTTTGACGTCTGTATGTAGGCACGTCAAGGGGGCGAGAGGTGCGAGCCGATGGAAGTACTGTCTCTTCCAAGAAGATGAACAGATGAGGACATCGCTGTGGAAATAAAAAACGTAGCAAAATAAAAATTCGAAGCTAATTAAACGCGCAACATATGTTTACGAATAAAATAATAATACCGTGCGATACAAGACACGTATTCACATGCAATGGAACAAACTAAAGTCGTAATGTAACTATCACAACGCAAGACTGATTCTATCGATGTCATTTCTCTTCCGACTGTACTCTTTAATATCATTCAAGCTATCTCGTGACCTTTCTGTCGCCAGCTCTTCCTTATCGCATTGTTTGATTCGCATTCCTTCCGTCGGTATTCCCTGCTTGCGAGACGTACTACATCTGATTAATAATAGTGAAGTGTGAATATCTTGATAGCCGGTGTTGCACTTTCAGAGGAGTAATGGGTGAAATTTCTATCTTCTACATTAGAGATAAAGAGCGAGCAACAACAATAAGAAAGATGACAGGCCTAAAAGACGTCGTGATGGCAGTTCAGCGACTGAAGTGGAAGTGGGGAGGCCACGTAAGCAGACTGAACACGTCGAGATGGGCGTGTGTGACAACCATGTGGGATCCAAGAACGGGGAAGAGGACAGCGGGAAGACAGAGTGCCCAACGGAGCGACTTCTTCAGGAGGGAAGCTGGTAGACAGTGAACAAGAACGGCGACATGGCAGATGTTCGGAAGATGATGGACAGATCCTAAGTGACAGAAAGTGGACTGACATCAAACATCTACAGTAATTAATTTCAGTGCATAACTTCTAGTGGCTGATAATGGACAAACATTAGAGACAGTAAATGGACAATCATTAAGCATGAGGGTAAGAACTTTTTAACAAGTACAATAGGCTCGTCAGGAATAGCTCCCGGGCGAGTACAAGGACATCTCACCCTGCTTGATGCAGGAGGCTCTTTATTTATTTACTTATTTATTTATTTATTTATTCACTTATTCATTTACTTTTATTTATCTAGTTATTTATTTCTTTAGTTATTTGTTTCTTTAGTTATTTATTTCTTCAGTTATTTATTAACGTAGTTATTTATTTCTTTAGTTATTTATTTCTTTAGTTATTTATTTCTTTAGTTATTTATTTAATTATTTATTTAGTTATTTATTTATTTAGTTATTTATTTTAGTTATTTTTTATTTAATTATTTATTTATATAGTTATTTATTTATTTATTTTGTATTTTATTTATTTATTTTGTTATTTATTTATTTAGTTATTTATTTATTTTTTATTTATTTAGTTATTTATTTATTTCGTTATTTATTTATTTATTTAGGTATTTATTTATTTAGTTATTTTGTTATTTATTTAGTTATTTAGGTATTTATTTATTTTGTTATTTATTTATTTTGTTCTTTATTTATTTTGTTATTTATTTATTTTTTGTTATTTACTTATTTATTTTGTTATTTACTTATTTATTTTGTTATTTATTATTTATTTTGTTATTTATTTAATTATTTTGTTATTTATTTATTTTGTTATTTATTTATTTATTTTGTTATTTATTTTGTTATTTATTTATTTATTTAGTTATTTATTTATTTTGTTATTTATTTATTTTCTTATTTGCTTATTTATTTATTTGTTTTGTTATTTATTTATTTTGTTATTTATTTAGTTATTTTGTTATTTATTTATTTATTTGTTTTGTTATTTATTTATTTTGTTATTTTATTTATTTTGTTATTTATTTAGTTATTTTTTATTTATTTATTTTGTTATTTATTTATTTATTTTGTTATTTATTTAGTTATTTAGTATATTTCTGCCAGATATTAACATATTTTGATTTTAACATTTTATCTTCACAAACTCTGTGCAATTTTACCAAATATATCTTAATTGAAAATTAGTGTAGTATAATTTGGTTGAGTGCATTCAAGAAATCAAAACAACAATTTTGTTTGCTAAACAGAGGTGCGCAGACAAACTCTACTGTCGTAACTTTGTCCACCTCAATCACTGGATTGGGAATGCGTGTTCTCATCTACGTCATAACTATAATAGTTTTAAAAGACGTTCATCTGTCTCAAGAATTCCACGATGATTCTGAATACGGCGTGTGGCTCCTTGTTGAATCCCATTCTTGCTGCTTCATTATAAGTCCCTGACGAAGTGAAGAAAGTTGAGACAATATGTCGTGTGCTGTTGACCACTGCTCCCCTATTCCGCTGTCTATTGTGGCTGGTTATTTATTTAGTTATTTATTTATTTAGTTATTTAGTCATTTACTTATTTAGTTATTTATTTAGTTATTTATTTTCTTATTTGTTTATTTATTTTGTTATTTACTTATTTATTTTGTTATTTATTTATTTATTTAGTTATTTATTTAGTTATGTAGCTATTTATTTAGTTATATATTTATTTAGTTATTTATTTATTTAGTTATTTATTTATTTTCTTATTTGTTTTTTTATTTCCTTATTTATTTTGTTATTTATTTAGTTATTTATTTAGTTATGTAGTTATTTATTTAGTTATATATTTATTTAGTTATATATTTATTTAGTTATTTATTCAGTTATTTATGTATTTAGTTTATTTATTTATTTTGTTATTTAGTTAGTTATTTATTTAGTTATTTATTTATTTAGTTATTTATTATTTAGTTATTTATTATTTATATATTTATTTAGTTATTTATTTATTCAGTTATTTATTTATTTAGTTATCTATTTATTTTTTATTTATTTATTTATTTAGTCATTTGTTTATTTATTCAGTTATTTATTTACAAGCTACGTCCTTTATTTTTTGTAGACATAATGTCGTTGTGATAGATAATGATGTGCTGAAGTTACATTTCTGTGAGTGAATTAGTTTCTGAGGTATTAACAAAAATATAAAAAAATTACATATTTCAAAATGAAATGTGTCGCTCAATTTCTCAGTAAAATGTTTGAAATATTTTTCCAAGTTTGAAATATTTTTCCAAGACCAGTGGCATATTTAGAAAAACATCACGCAATAGTTTTCCTATATTAATTCATTTAGTGTTCTGCCTAAGGGCTCTTTATTTTCAACAGTAGGAGCGAGTTCATGAATTTATGACAGAGAGGTACCCTGCGTTAGTTAATCGAAATATAATTTAGAGTTACCTTGCAACAGGACAATGTGAGACCCCAACCGTGGAAAACATCCAGGAATTAGAAGGAATCTAACTGCTATCAAACGCGGCATATAGCCTTAATCCTGCGCCTTAAGATTACCATCCGTTTCGATCCATGGTCCACTTCCTAACTGAAAGAAATTTCCTCTACATGGGGGCCTTTAAATTGGATGTCACCGAATTCTTCGCATCAAAAACCAGAAACTGGTACCGTCGCGGAATAACAAAAGTCTCTGAAAGGTGGCTCATGACCATAATTAATTCACCATTAAAATGGGACACACTCAAGGACAGGAGAACGCGAATTCGATTATGCGCACTGTTCAAAACATACAGAGGTGAGCCTGCCTGGAGAGAAATAAAAAAATAGGTTGCAGCCGCCAAATTACTCTTCAAGGAACGACCACTCATATAAATTAAGGGAAGAGGACGGACACTGGAAAGTTTTCTTTTCTCAATCGTACTATCAGGGACTGGAATGCTTTACCTGCAGAAAAGTATATTCTATTATCCATGTGCTAAAAAGGATAAATGTTCATCTCCCCTCTTGCTTAAAAAAGTCCCTTGTGCAGACACTTGCATTTCCCTATTTCGACTATGCGGACATTTTACTGACTGACCTCTCCAGCGACAACAAAATGAAACTTCAACGTGCTCATAATTTGTGTGTACGTTTTGTAAGCAATGTTCGTAAATATGATCATATTACCCCATCCCTGGAAGCAATAGGTTGGCTTAAACTAGATAAGAAAAGAAATTTACATTCACTTCTCTTTCTCTTCGAAATCTTGAACTCTTCTATTCCTTCGTACCTGTCGTCTCGCTTCACTTACCTTTCTTCCCACCACAATCTGAACACACGCTCTCGTCATGAAACAATACTAACAATACCATCCCATCGCACCTCCTCATACTCATCTTCTTTCACAATAGCCCTGCCAAGACTCTGGAATTCGCTACCTGCTAGCATCAGGGACTGTCGAAATAAAATTGAATTCAAACGAAAACTTACTAGGTACTTGGTCAGTAATTGATTAGGTACTTGTAAATAGTTTCTTTAATCTATCACAAAATATTTCAATATTCAGTAATTTCATCACTATACAATTTTGTTATTCTAGATTTAATTTGTAATTCAGTAAATATAAAATATTCTTTGTTTCTCTATGATAAATTATCTAGCTTTAATTATTCAGGTAATCTTTTCGTACTTTGATTTTATTGTAATTGTAAATTTAATACTAATTGTAATATTATTTGTAATTGTAATTGTAAATTTAATACTAATTGTAATTTTATTGTTGATATTGTAGTTGGAATCTCCTGGTAGAGGGGCAGAGAAGGCCTGACGGCCTTATCTCTACCAGGTTAAATAAATAAATACTACTACTAATAAATACTACTACTACTTACTGAAGGCTTTACCAACAACCAAAAACGTATTTAAAAATAGGCTTAAGGACTTTACTAATAGACGGTAATTATACACAGTATGTAAAGGATGTAAATGATATTTTGTTATTGAAGTGTTGTATCAGTGAAGAATTATGTTGTGTCAGTGAAGTGTGTTGTGTCAGTGAAATGTGTTCCTGTCAGGGAAGCTTTATAATTTATAGTGGCAGTGCAAAGTATTTGAACAGTGAAATGTTTCTCAAGTGTTAGTGAAATCAGGATAGAACCAGTGAAATATGTCGTAGTTCCAGTGCAGTGAGTGAGTTGGCAGCGAAATGAGTGTAATGTGGAAAGGTACTTGTGCAGATATGAACATATCATACTCGTGGGTTTTAGTTCGAACTTAGGTTTAAGATACAAATTAGATTTATTTTAAATGTTATTTTAAGTGATCGTGCTTCATTTAATTGAGGATATTCCCTATTATTATTATTATTATTATTATTATTATTATTATTATTATTATTATTATTATAAATTATTGTTAGTATTAATTATTTGTATTAATTATTGGTATTATTATTAACTGTATTTTTAATTAATAAGTTTATTATTGTCATTATTGAGTGTAATTAGTTACCACTGCCACCGGGTATATACCCATTGCAGTGTGAATAAATACATACATGCATACATACATACATAAATACATACGATAAATAATAATCTTATGAACATTAGATTAATTTCTAGTCACAACACATTTTAATTAAAATTTTTCTCCAAAACCGACATTGCTCATGGGACAGTACCTGTAATGTCTGTTGCTTTCTTTGTTACAAATTTGGAGAAACTTACGCCGTTCTTGATCTCTGAACCACGCATTTATTCGTGACGAAATCTTAAGTTGTTAACGGAAAGTAATTGTATATTTCAAGCTTTTGTATTATTCATCGGATATTGCTAATCGGATATCACACGCTCTATAAACTAACATGGAACTTTTGAGCGACATGTCGTAAGATCTTACGACACACGAGCTTTTCCTAAGTTTCACAATTTGAATCCTAACTCCTGTCATTCAGTGTCGACAACGAGGTGTTTACATGCTGGTGTTGCCCGCGAAACACGGCTGGAAAACAAGTTGTGAAGAGGTCAATGATTATTGAGAAAGGCACTCGTAACTTCCACTCCGTTATCATGTCTGGAAATAACAGAACTTTGAATCCATAGTGAAGTCTTAAGACTACTTCGCAACCGGTTTGAGATGATGTCAAATCTCTCCTCTCGTTGGTCACTTGGCATCAACAACGTAGGCCTCAATAATATGTAGGTAGGAATTTCCTACCGTTTCTTGATCATTGAAAAGTTCGCCGTAAGAATTCATATATTTTGTCTTTATAGG
The DNA here is from genome assembly GCF_040183065.1 of Periplaneta americana. Classification (NCBI taxonomy): domain Eukaryota; kingdom Metazoa; phylum Arthropoda; class Insecta; order Blattodea; family Blattidae; genus Periplaneta; species Periplaneta americana. The sequence continues at coordinate 145,207,052 of NC_091129.1, read as the reverse complement.
ATTAATAAAACGTGTCTGGCCACGAAATCAGGTGGCCCGGGTTCGTTTCCGGGAAGGGGCAAGTTATCTGGTTGAGGTTTTTTCGGGATTTTCCCTCAACCCAATATAAACAAATGCTGGGTACTGTCTTCCTCCGACGAGTTTAGCGCTGGGAGCTGAGGTATTCTTGCCATCGGTGCGGCGGGGGGGTTGCAGGTAGATTCTTTTGTTGCTACAGCCAAGCCGAGCCGAGCGGAGTGGGAAGTATTAATCGTCCAAAAACATGCAGTCTTCAGTTTGTAGTAGTGTGTGAATATTTCATATACATATTGTTTACCTAGGCCTATATGGTTTTGTTATTAATATATTAAATATGTTGTTGCAATTTTGGCTCAAACATCTCCATGATGTTAGCTATGTTAATATTATATGAATTACTCATGTTAAATATTTCACCGTTACAAGTCATTTTTAAGGAAACATGCTGTGGAAAAGTTTTTGGTTAGAATATGTGTGATTGGTATCTGAAAAACAGATTCCTATAAAGGCATGCGAAAATTATTTGTTGGTGATATCTTAAAAATACAAATCAAGTAGTTTTACTTCTCAAGTGAGTTCAGCAGTACAGTATATTTAAATTGATTACTTTACAAATTTAATTCAATTCTACTAATCACTAAATTTTATAGTATGATTCTTTTCATTTATATTTTGTAGTTTTATTATGATTTTTATTTTTATTTATTTTATCGAATTTGTATTTCTGTTGGTGTGATGGCCTTAACTTCACCAGAATAAATAAATAAATAAATAAATAAATAAATAAATAAATAAATAAATAAATAAATAAATAAATAAATAAATAAATAAAATGTTCTACAATACTTTCCTTCTCTGAAGACGTACGAATGGCTGTATCTCTATCTGCTCTCGTAAATTGGGCGAATGTTTTCAGTATGATTGTACTTCCTTCCAGACTGCCGCTGTCACTGTTCCCTCCCACTCCAGTACCGCGCTAGACTAGTCGGAACCGCATTCCTCTCAGCACTAAACTCCTCAGAGGATGATAGTAACTTTGGGTTTTGGATCCCAGACTCATTTCACCGGCATTATCATCTTCATCTCATTCACACGCTAAATAACCTAAGATGTTGGTAAAGCGTCGTAAAATAACCTACTAAAAATACGTTAAATTAAGTGAATATTATCCTTTCTGTCCAGCGCCGTGGCGTCGTGGTCTAAGGCATCCTGCCTAGGACTCGCGTTACGGAATGTGCGCTGGTTCGAGTTCTCATAGAGGAAGAAATTTCTCATGAAATTTCGGCCAGTGTATGGAACCGGTGCACACCCAGCATAGTGATGCACTTGGGGAGCTGCGATAGGTAGCGAAATCCGATTGTGAAAGCCAGCTATAACTGCTGGGGGAATCATCGTGCTAACCACACGATACCTCCATTCTGTTTGGATGATCGTCCACCTCTGCTTCAGCATGTAAACGTGAGATCAGCAGCCGGCTGGTCGGTCTGGGCCCTTCAGAGCTGTGGCGCCACGGATTATTATTATTATTATTATTATTATTATTATTATTATTATTATTATATTCGGAAATAAATATTGCATGTTATGGAAAGGCTATGAACACAAGACGGTTATTACAGATTCAAACCTAGCCTACTTTCATTTAACGACAGGGCACCATAGCAGAAAGCTAAATGTCTGACAAACTCTTTGAGCTGAATACAGATTATAAGGAGAAGCAGAAGAAATGTAACACTAGTGCAATAATTTGGGTTCGGAAGTTGATGAAGTATCATCTTTTTTGAGACATCGCAGACAATGTAGGATGCAATACAAACTCGTTTCACTTCAACACTACTGATATAGCCTAATTTAGTTCTGCATTTTTTTTTTTTTTGCATTTTCTTTGTATTTTTTTGTCGATTGGTCATTAAAAAAATTATTCTTTTTGTTGCATGATTACCCTGTTATGATTACGAACGAACATTTTTTACGGTGTAGTTGTAGTCTATATTATACAGGGACGTCATTTTATTTTTACTAACATTTTTAATATTAACCTGGTTATACCTTTGGATCAACGATTAAGAACCGGAAACACCGTTTGCTACCTTCTTCCACGGCTGGAGTTCGATGATACTGGCGTAATATACAAACATATCACTTTACTAGGTATAGGAGGGAAGAAAAGTAGTTCATCCATTTACGTAAACTAGGAAGTATCGCGATTTTGAGTTTAATAATTTTCATTAGGTTTTTGTTTAGTCAAAATACAGTACAGTATTAACAATGGGTGTTTTTACTCACGAACTGAGCTTTCCATGAGGACGTATTCATTATGCAGTGTATATTATACTGTCTACAACACATTAGCGTACACTATAGAGAATGAAGTTAAATTGAAAAATAATCATAATATGGACATTTAAACACATTTTCGAAAATGGTGGCCGTTCATTTCGATACAGGCTTCAGTTCTAATGTGCATATTATCGCACTATAGACTATTGTACGTAATTCCAATTACAGGTTCGTGCTTGTAATTCCTGTTGAAATAATTCTGTACCTACTCTATAAAAGAGACCTTATGTACTGTAAATTCAATCTTCACTTCTGCCCGAACAGAAAAGATAAAATTACTCAGACATGCTATCTACTGTCCGTCCAAGTGGTTACGTCGCAGCGTCGTAGAAAAGGAGGAAATCACATGACAGTTAATTACTTAACGAGGCCCTTTTATTTAAGTTATTTTAAACAGTTGCACAATATTACGTAGACGTCCAATTCCTGATAGAAATTAATGTTCCCAGAAAAGAGCTTAGACAGCCCAGCCACTAGCATTTACAGACAGGCGAAACCGGGATGCGACGTAGGCAAATGGAAAGTTATGCAATATTGAAAGCTCTTTCATCACTGGAAAACGCGAACATATTTTTGGAACATGTTTTTGACCGTAAGGCTACTATGACTGTATATGCGGTCTTGGATCTGTGTGGAGGACGGTTGAACTTCATTGGTAGAAAGGGTGGGAGTGATGTACATTCAAAAACTCGGGTACAATAAAAATTGAAGTAAAAATAAAATGATGTCCCTGTATAATTTACTGCAGATTGCTTAAGCGATTCGATTGCATCTTGCAGGAAATTTCCTTATTGTTGCATCAGCCTCGACTCCTCATCACGTGTGTTACGTGCTTCCTCCCATTCAACGCAACAGAACAAATACTGCAGCCACAGTGCCCGCAGTCAGCATATTGTATCATAGGAGTGAAGAATTAGAAATAACGAAATTCAAAATAAAGAAAACTAAGTTTTTTTTGCGACAGTTAGTGATTGAGTTTGGTGACGATGTATTTTCCACAAATGGAATTATAATATTTTGTTTGTATTTTACTATTAAAATCATGGCCATTTTTTAATATCATATTTTCAGACATGTAAGGTCATTTTATAGATAATTTTTGTGTGATTTTCAGGTCATCAACTTTCGAGCCCTCGTAATAACTATTAATTTTGGGCTGCTTGTCTATGCGGATGACTTGAATATGTTAGGAGAAAATACAAAAACGATTATGGAAATTACGGGAATTTTACTGGAAGCAAATAAAGAGATAGGTTTGGAAGAAAATTCCGAAAAGACAAAGTATATGATTATGTCTCGTGACGAGAATATTGTACGAAGTTTAAATATAAAAATTGGAAATTTATCCTTTGAAGAGGTGGAAAAATTCAATTACCTGGGAGCAACAGTAACAAATATAAATGACACTCGGAAGGAAATTAAACACAGAATAAATATGGGAAATGCGTGTTATTATTCGGTTGAGAAGCTTTTATCATCCAGTCTGCTATCAAAAAATCTGAAAGTTAGAATTTATAAAACAGTTATATTACCGGTTGTTCTTTATGGTTGTGAAATTTGGACTCTCACTTTGAGAGAGGAACATAGGTTAAGGGTGTTTGAGAAAAAGGTGCTTAGGAAAATATTTGGGGCTAGGAGGGATGAAGCTACAGGAGAATGGAGAAAGTTACACAACACAGAACTGCACGCATTGTATTCTTCACCTGACATAATTAGGAGCATTAAATCCAGATGTTTGAGATGGGCAGGGCATGTATCACGCATGGACGAATCCGGAAATGCATATAGAGTGTTAGTTGAGAGGCCGGAGGGAAAGAGACCTTTGGGAAGGCCGTGACGTAAATGGATTTGAGGGAGGTGGGATATGATGATAGAGAATGGATTAATCTTGCTCAGGATAGAGACCAATGGCGGGCTCATGTGAGGGCGGCAATGAACCTCCGGGTTCCTTAAAAGCCAGTAAGTAAGTAAGTATTATTTTACTTCTTTTCCAATTTTCTTCTACTTCGTCTTCTCTCCTTCCTTTACTTTAACGTAATCTTTAACAATCTTTATAATTTGATCAACAAAACCATCAATATCGCGCTCAAATTTTCAAATGTTAAACTTCACTACCTGACCACCAGGAGCGCACCATTCGTTCTCCGCTTCCCTGTCGTAACATGCGCCGTGCACTTCTACTATTTTGTTGTTCTGTGGACCATACTTAGGTCTAATCCGTCTCTCCGCTGACCAAACTTACTAAGCCAGTCGGATGCAGGATCTGGAAGAGGTTTTACTGTATTTGCTGATACGTGTGAATTATTTGTTTTGACGAGTGATTAATGCAATAATATGGAAATTGTATGTAATTCATTCAACATCCTGCGCCATTCGCTCACAGAGTCGGGTCTCCAGGGCAACTCGGCACGCAATAAATACCTCCTGCCTCCGTGAACAGGCCGACTAATTCATTACCACTCCACGTATATGTAGCTTCGAAATATGTACACGCGATAATTGAGGACTTATAAACTGCCGGATCCACGAGTTATGATGGGGCTCGTCTGATTTAACTGTGAAGAGTACACACATTGATTCACTATCGCTTACGCAACTTCGAGAATGTTGTTTGCACTTTGAAGTGCAAGCAAAACAGGAATAAACGCTTTTAAATAACGCTTGAGGCACGTTAGGACTTAATTTCTTCGTCCCTAACTCTCCTTCCTCAGTTGCTTGTTTTTTTTTTTTTTTGGATACCTTTCTCCTTTCTTAATTTTTAAAAGCATAATTAGAATTAGAGGATAAACCGGCAATTACAACAGTATCATCATCAGAACTCGAAATGGGCGTTTCCACGAATGGCGGTGTTGACGACGACGGAATTAATGATCAGTGACATGATGCCTAGTATTATAAGATCCATCACTTTGTAGTGGCAGTCCTTTGTTTGTGACAGGGTTGCCAGATAAAGGAATCGAAACCGTCATACTAACTTATGAAAATTGTCGTACTTCAGCATAAAATTGTCGTACATTTCTCAACTTCCTAATGTATTTCTAGTCCACAGCTGTGTAGTAATGGTTAGCATGTCTGACTGTGACGCGAGCGGGCCGGCGTTCAAATCCTGAATGAGACGAGTTATCTGGTTGAGATTGTTTCCAGGTTTTCCCTCAACCCATTAAGAGCAAATGCTGGGTGACTTTCGGCGCTGGAGTCATTTCGCTGGCCCTATCACCTTCATTTCATTACGCAATTGATGAATAATCGCAAAATAAACGTATATATAACCTATTTGTCGAACAAACAAGGAAGTGCCACCGGTGTAGCTCAGTAGGCTAAGGCACTTGCTTGCCGATCCAGAGTTGCACTCGGGGGCGGTTTCGATTCCCGCTTGGGCTGATTACATGGTTGGGTTTTTTCCGAGGTTTTCCCCCAGCCGTAAGGCAAATGTCAGGTAATCTATGGCATATCCTCGGCCTCATCTCGCCAAATACCACCTCGCTATCACCAATTTCATCGACGCTAAATAACCTCGCAGTTGATACAGCGTCGTTAAATAACCAAGTAAAAAAAACAAGTTAATAAAATTAAACATGTATTACTTTGTTACAACCGCATCGTATATGTGAAAACTAGAGCTCAAGATGACAAATTATGACTTGCAGGGCAAGCACAGTTACCAGATCGATTTTCAAAGCATATTTCTTTCATATTAGTCCAGGACATAACAAATGAAAAAAAATTGTCTAAAAGGGACGAATTAACCATTAATTTTATTTTAATTATAAAGCAACATTATATGTTTCAATTATTTTCCCCTTCAGTGAAATAGTCGTACAAAATTGCATGCGACATTCAGTGCGGTCGTACCTCGTGCAATTAGTCAAAATAGTCGTATGCGTACGACTATAGTCGTATGTATGGCAACCCTGGTTTGTGAGTAGGCGTCGGATTGAGTGACGCATGCAGGTTAAATGTAAGCAAAGATAGCCCCGTAGAGCTGAGACGAGATGTTATGGCACCAACCTGCGCGAAGTTTTAAATTGCCGGCCAGCAGGGTAGAGGAGTGGGGGTGTTTGGGTTACGGTTCTCAAGCTCAGAGCGGCAGGCATATCCGTTTCATTTCTTTCCAAAAACATTCGTCTTACCTTAGTATCACCACTTCCCTACTCAAGAGTCCGAAGGTACCTAATGGAATTACGCCTGCTATTCCATCTTTATATTCTTGTTTTCCGTCCGAATCAGACAACTGATCTGTGCTGGGATCAGATGTCCCTAAGTTTATGGAAATAATCTCCAAAATACTGTCCATCACGTGCTCACTTTCAATGTAATTGTTCTCTACTTTCTTCACATAATCGTACACTGATATCCATTTTTGGAAGAAGCGATTGCAGAGTCGGCCTCTGCTTATGCGTAGCGTAGAAATTATAGATGAGTCTTCTTATGTCTTCCTCATCAAAGCTGTCTACAGCTGCAACAATCTTCTTCTTCGGCTGTGATTTTTCCAGACTGGAGAAAGAATCTGCTGTTCCTGCCTCAATATTTTCCCCTTCTTTCCTCATTCTTGCCAAGGTTCGCTTTGAAATACCAGTGGCAGCCAGTACTCTTGCACACACGCTTTTCAATGGAATTGATATTTTATTTACAACCTTTTCTTACATGAATTTGCATACATTGTATGCTATTTCATGTCCTTGACTATGAACTACTCTATGATTTCACACCTTAGACAATGTCATAATGAGGGCGGTCAGAAGGACAATGTTTTCAGTATTAGCAATAGCGGTAGTAGCAGAACGATCTCAACGCTCGGAATGCTAGTAACCAACTAACCCAACACCCCTCCAGTTGAGTATGAGGGCGAGTCCAAGCAAACGAACTAAAATGCGTCCCTCGCGCTGGTGCCATAACTTCTCGTCCGGGCTCTACAATCAGAGTGTAGTAAAAATCCTGTTTACACACAAGTTAATACTTTTCCAAGTATTGTCGTATGATAAGACAGACGGAAGTGAACTTTTGTCTCAACATGATAAACGCAAGGCTTAGACCTTCTGACCTTTTATCTTGACCGATTATGAGAAACAAGGACATAATGAGAGCTGCCACCACAAAGTGAAACATCTATATCATGAAATACGTATGTATAATTATGTAATTATCTATAGTAATGTCACAAGAGGTTTGAGATTTGCCGATAAATCCACGGGTGGTTAATTATATATGTTAGTAATACAATATTAAAATTGAAATAAACCGTCTATACTTATCTAGTTTTATATAATTGATTATAACATAAACGTTTTCGGCACTATTGTCCCATTTTCAAATGTTTGAAAATTTGCCTAATTACATATTCAAATAGATGCACATGAACTGTGTGAATGAAACATATAATGTGTACCCTTGATGGTCTTATATCACTTGTAAAACAATCTATATGTAGATAATTAAACAATTAAAATGCACACTTACAGAGATGTGAAAATTATTAGAATAATCTTAATTTTAAAGCTTTTTAATAGTTCCTTCACAAATATTCATTGAATTGATGAATATTGGTATATAATATTACTATACTGATGTAGGGTATATTTACTACTAACAATGCCGGAAAGCATTGTTGTATATTGGTATTTTTCTTATTTTACAATTGTTATGGGAATTCAGAAATTATTACTATATTATGTTGTCGGAATTGGAAACATCAAGAATTAATTAAGAAATGCTTTAAACAAATTGTTCTTTGCGTTTACATTGTTGTGAAGGTTCAAATGAACGTATACATCTGTTTTGTGCATATAATTTTTTATGTTTCCAATTCCGCCAACATAATATAATAATTTCTGAATTCCCATAACAATTGTAAAATAAGAAAAATACCAATGTACAACAATGCTTTCCGGCATTGTTAGTAGTAAATATATCCTACATCAGTATAGTAATATTATATACCAATATTCATCAATTCAATTAATATTTGTGAAGGAACTATTAAAAAACCTTTAAAATTAAGATTATTCTAATAATTTTCCCACCTCTGCATTACTAACATTTAAAATCTATTTTGATTTTTGCTGCAATTATTCATCGTTTGGTGGAACACTGGGGTTATCTTGATGTTATATTGTCAAATGCAGTTATTCAATTAATTAAAATGTTATTGACTTACATTGAGATGCAAAATGTTAAAAATCTTTATGTTAATTCATTGTTATTACACCAAGGTTCCTTGTTTGTTCACTTTCACATTTTGGAGCACTTTACCATGATCGAATATGGTGCGTAGAGCTGAGACGAGATGTTATGGCACCAACATGCGCGAAGTTTTAAATTGCCGGCCAGCAGGGTAGAGGAGTGGGGGTTGTTTGGGTTACGGTTCTCAAGCTCAGAGCGGCAGGCATATCCGTTTCATCTCTTTCCAAAAACATTCGTCTTACCTTAGTATCACCACTTTCCTACTCAAGAGTCCGAAGGTACCTAATGGAATTACGCCTGCTATTCCATCTTTATATTCTTATTCTCCGTCCGAATCAGACGACTGATCTGTGCTGGAATCAGATGTCCCTAAGTCTATGGAAATGTTCTAAAAAATACTGTCCATCACGTGCTCAATTTCAATGTAATTGTTCTCTACTTTCTTCACATAATCATACACTGATATCCATTTTTGGAAGAAGCGATTGCAGAGTCGGCCTCTGCTTATGCGTAGCGTAGAAATTATAGATGAGTCTTCTTATGACTTCCTCATCAAAACTGTCTACAGCTGCAACAATCTTCTTCTTCGGCTGTGATTTTTCCGGACTGGAGAAAGAATTTGCTGTTCCTGCCTCAATATTTTTCCCTTCTTTCCTGATTCTTGCCAAGGTTCGCTTTGAAATACCAGTGGCAGCCAGTACTCCTGCACACACGCTTTTCAATGGAATTGGTATTCCGTTTACAGTCTCTTCTGACATGAATTTCCATACATTGTATGCTATTTCATGTCCTTGACTATGAACTACTCTATGATTTCACACCTTAGACAATGCCATAATGAGGGCGGTCAGAAGGACAATGTTTTCAGTACTAGCAGTAGCGGTAGTAGCAGAACGATCTGAACACTCGGAATGCTAGTAACCAACTAACCCAACATCCCTCCAGTTTAATGTGAGGGCGAGTCCAAGTAAACGAACTAAAATGCGTCTCTCGCGCCGGTGCCATAACTTCTCGTCCGGGCTCTAATATAAGTTATATTGATACCTGGCTATTGTTTTCCTTTGGTTTGCCGTGGTTGGATTGTTACATATTCATGGTTGTCATCGTCCGATTATCAGTCAAGCCTTTACATTGCGAACATAAAATATTGTTGTTACGTAATTGAATATGCTGATGGTTAAATGCATTGATTGAGCTAGTGACTTACGTACAATGGCTGGACGTGTTGCGTGTATTACAACTTGCTTATCGGATAAACCATACTATATGAAATTATATATGTTAGGACCAATTATTTTTGGAAAATCGAAAATTACCAGAAAAATTTCGGCTACAGATTTATTATTAGTATAGATGATAGATTATTATTATTATTATTATTATTATTATTATTATTAGTATACATGATAGATTATTATTATTATTATTATTATTATTAGTATAGATGATATTATTATTATTATTATTATTATTATAGATGATAGATTATTATTATTATTATTATTATTATTATTATTATTATTATTATTATTATTATTATTATTATTAAACTCTATAAATTCTATGACTGTAATTAAATCCATTTAAACTTGCAATATGTTACTGGCTCGTCATGTATGTGACATAACGGATAAGCTACTCACAGCGAATTTCGCTAACTGCCCCATTCCAGCTTCGCTTGTGAAGAGCAAGAATACCGTGAACTGTACTGCCGAAGCTGAACAAGTTAATTCATTAAACTTATTCATTATTGCAGGGTTACTCCATGCAGCGCTCGCTGATTGATAGATAATCCCAATACATTTGATCATCCATGCATGCATTGACTCGACGGTCTCGCGCATGACAGTAAATAAAATCGGGGTGTATCCACCCGCGTTGTGGCCTCCGTGTACCCTGTAATTAAACAAAAAAACTAACTTTGCTTTATGGGTGTGAGGAATTTATAGACCGTAGCGCTCTTCCTAAATTTATCTCCCTAATATATAGTCCGTGACTTGTTTGCTCTCGTTTTATGGCCCTTCTGAGAACTGCGCTTCTAATCGAACTGAGGACGACAAAATTGCGTTTATCGAATTTATATTTAAAGCGCTCGAAATTGATTAAAATACCCACAGAGCTTTACATAACATACTCGTACACTTGATAAACCTGTAGGTACTGGAATTATTGTATTACTAGCCGTACCCGTGCGCTCCGCTGCACCCGTTAGAAATAAATATAAATAATTACATAATTGTCCCGCGCCGTGGCGTCGTGGTCTAAGGCATCCCGCCTAGGACTCGCGTTATGGAATGCGCGCTTGTTCGATTCCTCATGGGGGAAGAAATTTTCTCATGAAATTTCGGCCAGTGTATGAGACCGGTGCCCATCCAGCATCGTGATGCACTTGGGGAGCTACGATAGGTAGCGAAATGCGGTTGCGAAAGCCAGCTATAACGGCTGGGGGGATCATCGTGCTAACCACACGATACCTCCATTCTGGTTGGGTGGTCGTCCACCTCTGCTTCAGCATGTGGGCGTGAGGCCAGCAGCCGGCTGGTCGGTCTAGGCCCTTCACGGGCTGTAGCGCCACGGATTATTGTTATTAATTACATAATTAAAATAGGACATTTGATCCAGGGAACATTCGTGTTTGATAGAAGGATAAATCGTTTATTATGTTACTTAATTTAAATTGTATTAAAAAGTTAAAATGCGATCATTTTGATCCAGACACCACTCATTTGGTCATAAAAATTATTTTAGGAAATACAGGAAACGAATATCTATCAAGTTTTCTGTGCATAAGCTATGTTAATCTTACCTGTCCTCGATTCACTCAGAAGTTACTGTAATAACATTATAGCATTATGTCCATCTAGAGAAACTACACTTTCCAATGGTGAATTAATAATTAATTATACAAATCGGTTAATTTAGCTTCCAATATTACTTCATACAAGCACAGAAACATTCTCTGTAGGCTATATTTCATAGCTTTCGATTGTTGCTGTCCAAGGCCACTTATAGACGAAGTCATTTATTTTTTATTTCATTACACCGCCTTAGATGGCGTTGTTATTGTAATTTTGAAACTCATTTATCTCATTAAATATCAATCCTATCAAAATTTTGCGTGGAATAAAACTTATCCGAAATTAATTATATATATAATAAAAGTAATATGATACAGTTATATGAACACTTTTTAATGATTGAATTAAATTAATAAAATCGGTCAAAAACCATACATGTTTCGGAGGTTGCTCCTCCACCTTCAGTGGTGTTCATATAACTGTATTATATTACTTTTATTATACATAACTATCTTACTCATGAACACTGTTGCATCTGACCTAACTTATGTAATTTAATTATAGGAAATTATTTTTAAAGAAACGTTTGTTATGTAATATTTTTCACGAAAATTAATGATAAGGGAGATACTTTGATTTATTTAATTCAAGCCCCCTTATAACCCCCCTTTTAAATAAAATATTTTGAATGCCATATAGCCTAAACTCTAAGAAATGGTTATAATATAAATTTAAGATTATGTGCAGCACACGTTTTCCGTTATTAAATGTTTAGAAATGCTTATAATATAAATTTAAGATTATGTGCAGCACACGTTTTCTGTTATTAAATGTTAAGAAAAGGTTATAAAATAAATTTAAGATTATGTGCAGCACACGTCTTCCGTCATTAAATGTTAAGAAATGCTAATAATATAAATTTAAGATTATGTGCATCACACGTTTTCCGTTATTGAATGTTTAGAAATGCTTAAAATATAAATTTAAGATTATGTGCAGCACACGTTTTCCGTTATTAAATGTTTAGAAATGCTTATAATATAAATTTAAGATTATGTGCAGCACACGTTTTCCGTTATTGAATGTTAAGAAATGCTTATAATATAAATTTAAGATTATGTGCAGCACACGTTTTCCGTTATTAAATGTTAAGAAATGCTTATAATATAAATTAAAGATTATGTGCAGCACACGTTTTCCGTTATTAAATGTTTAGAAATGCTTATAATATAAATTTAAGATTATGCGCAGCACACGTTTTCCGTTATTAAATGTTTAGAAATGTTTATAATATAAATTCAAGATTATGTGTATCACACGTTTTCCGTTATTAAATGTTTAGAAATGCTTATAATAAAAATTTAAGATTATGTGCAGCACACGTTTTCTGTTATTAAATGTTAAGAAAAGGTTATAAAATAAATTTAAGATTATGTGCAGCACACGTCTTCCGTCATTAAATGTTAAGAAATGCTAATAATATAAATTTAAGATTATGTGCAGCACACGTTTTCCGTTATTAAATGTTAAGAAATGCTTATAATATAAATTTAAGATTATCTGCAGCACACGTTTTCCGTTATTAAATGTTTACAAATGCTTATAATATAAATTTAAGATTATGTGCAGCACACGTTTTCCGTTATTAAATATTAAGAAGTGCTTATAATACATATTTAAGATTATGTGCATCACACGTTTTCCGTTATGAAATGTTAAGAAGCGCTTATAATACATATTTAAGATTATGTGCAGCACACGTTTTCCGTTATGAAATGTTAAGAAGCGCTTATAATACATAATTAAGATTATGTGCAGCACATGTTTTCCGTTATGAAATGTTAAGAAGCCCTTATAATACATTATTAAGATTATGTGCAGCACATGTTTTCCGTTATGAAATGTTAAGAAGCGCTTATAATACATAATTAAGATTATGTGCAGCACACGTTTTCCATTATTAAATGTTAAGAAGTGCTTAAATCCAAATTTAGAATTATACACAGCACTCTTTTTCCGTTATTAACGTCACACTATAACCAAACAAGAATTTAAGTTACATACCTATGTCTCTGTTGTTTTTCAGACAGTTAAATTTTGTGTACTTTATATAATAAGAGCAGACAATGTTGTACGTGTTTTAACAGTGTGAAATCTTAGCCTCAACTGTACCACCCCTAAGGGGATGTCTGGAAGAAAGTGGAAGATTGGTTCCACCAATTTAACTGTTACCCCGTTATTCGTAAGTTTAATATATGATAATTTTAGAGGTGTAACATAATTTTAGTACATGAAATCGCTCTAGTTTTCAATGAAATTATGCTCTAGGAATTAAAGGAAACTAATTAATTCCCAGTTTTCATGAAAAATACATATAAATGTTCAATGCTATTTTCTTAACGTGGAATCCTCTATAATTACTCATGAAAGGAAGCTTGACAATGCTGGGTATTGTCGAAGGTCAATTATATTAACACTTCGATTTCTTCAACCGAGAAAGAAGATTACTTTTATTGAGTGTCAAATTGAAATGGATTCTGTTAGCCACGAATGCAGATGATAATGTTCTCTTTTCTTTTTTTAAAAATAATACAACACAGTGTGGTGCGAGTCCTCCAAATGGTTGACAATTTCTTCTCAGAGCTTATCTATTTCTTGCAAATCTCCATCGACCTCCTCCAGAAAATCTTTCACTCGCAGAATCCGGGGATATTCGATTCCGTCCCGTGGCCAATTTTCTACCTCAGTTCCGTCCAAAGAATTTTTGGGTCATGCATCAGTTCAGTCCGAAGGATTTTTGGGTCGCTATTCAACTCCGCCCCAGCATTCATATCCTCAATGCTAACACAAACAACATCCACTTCCTATTTTGGAAACTCAGTACTGTCTGTAACGTAACAAATTTACCTGTTTTCATGAACATTACATGTAGGTAAAATGTTCTTTTTGTGGTATTTAGCCTTAAAATATAATGGGATTTAAAACTATTAGCCAACTTACTTACAAATGGCTTTTAAGGAACCCAGAGCTTCATTGCCGCTCACATATAAGCTCGCCATCGGTCTCTATCTTGCAAGTTTAATCCAGTCCCTACCGTCATATCCCACCTCCCTCAAATTCATTTTAATATTATTCTCCCATCTACCTCTCGGCCTCCCCAAAGGTCTTTTCCCCCTCAGATCTTCAAGCTAACACTCTATATGCATTTCTGGATTCACCCATACGTGCTACATACCTTGCTTAAGTAGGGGTTTCGTAACAATACAATTATTAGCCAACTTCTTAAATGATTTAAGTAAGAACTTATATGATACAGTCTTGATAAAATTAAAAGTTTGAATCCATCCTTATTAAAACTGTCATTTTTTTTCACGAAGAAAGAACGGTTTCTCCCTCCTAGTGGTAACGAGTATATAGTCACAGGAAATGCTCATACTCATAAGTTCAAACAAGAGTGCTGCATTGGAGTTAAATCGCTCGCTTGAACTCGGTCGAGTGTCGCACCCTCGAGTGAGATGCGATCGGTCGTGATACGCTCGTAATAAATAGCACAGTACAAGGTCATCTCGCCGACATGTCTTATCTTGTATGGAAGGCGACAGATAAGATACACATAGTTTTGCTCACACGCTAAAAATAAGGCTTTATTTTCTGCGTTTATGACAAACGTTTAATGGAACAGTCAATGGAACGTACCAAATCAGTAACATGAAGTTATAAATAAAATAGTATGAAAAACTTCGATATACAGTTATTATTGCTAATTAATAATTATTCAGTATTCGATTTACCACACATATATAATATGATAGGTCCATACATAGTGTTCCGCCTATATACTGCGACAATGTAGTAACGTTTTACAAAATATTATTGATATAGCAGTAGATTAATAGCAATATTAGTACAGAGATAACGTCACAGAAAATATAATAAATCGAATAATCATGTTGCACAATTGTTACAGACGCAAAGATTGAACATCCAATAACATCTATCAGATGTGGCAAAAACAAAATCACTCCTAAAAAAAAAAAAAAAAAAAAAAAAAAAAAAAAAAAAAAAAAAAAAAAAAAAACATTTACCTACAACATTTATATTACATTTTAAAGCAAGTTTTGTAGTTGTACTATGGAGAGGTTAGTTAAACACTGCAAAGTTTTGAAATGATAAACATCTATGATGTTACTACACAGTTCATCACTGTAACAAAAACGAATGTCTAACGCTCGGCTTATACCGTTCGAAGATTTATCGCTCGTGACAATTTTACCCATCATGCATGTGCGCTACCTATCGGATTATGCTATGAACTACTTGACATCGAGCGAAAACGTCCGATGCAGACCTCTGGTTCAAACCTTGAGTGAGTACTTAAGTTTTCTTTCTACCCAATTAAACAGTGCCCTAATCTATGTTATTTTGATTTACATTTATATGTAGGCTTAAACTAGAATTCTGATTTTTTAAAGGAAAAATGAAAATAAGAATGCTTGTATCTCAAAACAGATTTATGGAGTTACCATGTTTTGATCAAACACTATAGAAAATTCTTCCTAATTGTCAGTATTTGCCTAATGTTAAATGTAAAAATTGTCTTGCTTCTCCATCTAACAATGCAACTCATTGTATTCAGTTACTAGGGTAACACATTTTCTCGTTAGATATTTATGGCGAGGGTTGAAAGCAGTGAAGATGTGTTCGACGAAGAAATTGAAAAAATGCAACAGCGTAGAGTACTTAACTTTGATGGAAAGGAATCTTTGGGAGGAGTTATTCGAAAGAACCAATTACATCGAACTCAATTGGACTAAACTAGTCCAAGATATCAGCGAAGAAGATTCTGCTGTCAATGAATGGCTGCAAGGCAGTATGTGTGAACCGAATGTGTACTTTGACATCATTTGGTGTGATCTCTTGCAAGAGATCGAGACGGAAGGCTTGAAGGAGTCCATTGATTACGAGATATTGGCCTGTGAAGCGTCCATCGAACATAGGTGGAAGAAACTGTTGACGGAAGTAAACTACCGTCTGGAGAAGCAGAATATCGATGACTTCTTGTCGATGACTCCAATATTTAAAGACCACCTGCCGTTAAACAACTCTATTAGAGATGATAAGACATGCAACACAATTCGCAGAGGCGGCAAAAGATGCGCTGTTCAAAGCTCTTTGGAACGATGTGAAATGAAGAAAGAAATCACTTACAAGAAGGTAACAGCACCACGTTCAAATTTGAAGTTGTTTCGATGATATAATATTCAGTTCGTAAACTTATGGGCTATTCCATCTCAAATGACCGAAA
Source organism: Periplaneta americana (assembly GCF_040183065.1). Taxonomy (NCBI): domain Eukaryota; kingdom Metazoa; phylum Arthropoda; class Insecta; order Blattodea; family Blattidae; genus Periplaneta; species Periplaneta americana. Next base: position 145,190,411 of record NC_091129.1, on the reverse strand, counting down.
TATAGAGAAAATTGACCTTGCAATTTTTAAATACAATGAAACTTTTTCTGTCCATAGACAACTATGATACAATGCTTTGTGCAAAGTTTGAGGCATCAGAACTTCATAGTGGTTAAATTAAAAACATTTTAATTTATCGTATTTTCATAAAATTAGCAACTTTAAACTGTTGTGGCTCCGAAACCCTTTCACCCAGTGATCAAAATCATGGTTTATTTTGATGCTGAGAAATTGAAGTTTATATTAACATGTTTCACTTTTCTTACTTTTTATGGAAATGGAGAAATTTAGATTTTTCTTAATTAAGACACCTTTGACCACGAAAAAATATTTTCAAAATATATGGTTAGATTCCGCATTGAAAGTACAAATAAACACGTATTTTTTTACTGGTGCAACGTTAATAAGAAAGTATTGAAAAATCAAATAAAGAAAATAAATAGTACGCGCGTGAGCTAACCAGCTGACTGTGAGGCGGGAGCTAGCCTAGGCAAGCAAGGCCAGGAGACATAAACACGTGATGTTTCGTCTAGTAGCGCATAGCTAGGCTAGCTTTATCACAGGTTTTCATAAACACAGGAGTAAAATGACGCCCAACGCTCGCTTATCTTCATCTCTCGGCCAGTGCTTGCTGTGTTGCGCCTTTCAAGTCTAGGCGTGTGAATATAATTTATTTAATACCCCCGAAACTTATTGCCGTGACATTAAGCAAACAATGCCGAATCCCTCTTAATAAAGCAAGGTTTTTTCTCAATATTTTTTTACATTTTTACAAATTGGCAAAAAGCCTAAAAGTACTGTAAATAAAATCAGATTATCTGTCTCTCTGTATACAATAAAATTAAGGATTACTTCTTATCACAACCTACCAAATGTCAGCTTCAAAATGAGCTCTCGTTCAATGTTCTGCAGTAAATGGTTCCAGAGTTCTGAGCGCTGAAAGAGGCTTGTTTTTCTAAAATACGCTAAATTTGTCGCTCAACAATACGAAAGCCGTTTGACTTTCGATAGTATATTTTTGCAAATGCACTCTCCTCAGCACTTTGTTATAATAGGGAAAAAATTAGAGTAGCCTATAAAAAATGAGACGTTTTTTAATGATCGATTTCATATGGAATAGCCCTTATATTTTTCTTTTTCTTTCAGTGTCTGTCGGTTTTTAAACAAATTTAGACCGCTACAGACATAAACGGTTTTTAGTGGGTCATTTTACGACGCTTTGTCAACTGCTATGGTCACCTAGCGTCCGAATGAAATGAAGGTGTTAATGATAGCGAGGCGAATCCAGATTACAGCACCGAAAGTTACCCAGCATTTGCTCTTAATGGGTTGAGGGAAAACCCCAGATAGAAACCTCAACCAGTTAACTTGTCCCAACCAGGATTTGAACCCGGGCCCGCTAGTTTCATGTTCAGACCAGCGAATAGGGATTATGAAGAATGGACACTTCGCATCGGTACCTTTGATGTAGCCGGACTGATTTCAATGACCTTCAAGCCAGCTAAAGCGTGAGATTCTGCTTTCTCCCTAGAGTTGGCGCTGACATCACACCAGCTAGCAGTCGACACAGCGGAAATATAACACGTATAATTAATACATCTAGGTACATTATGTACTCAAATAAAATAAATTGGATCCATAAAATAATCCGTCATTAACTGTAATGTCTAGACTCTAGAGTTCCTTTATAATGAGAGTTGAGCCGTTGACTCCAACAACAATTAAAATATGTAATGATTTGATAGCGCTGAAAATGGAAAAACAAAACTCTTACGAGAAGTAAAACCATACACCTATATTATATTATATACAAATATTAAACGAATTCGATACTTAATTTTATAATGTATTATACTATTTTATAATATAATTTATCCATGACCATAACGAAAAAACATGCCTTTACTAAATACTTTTGCGTGTGTAAAGTAGGCTATTATTCAACATTACTTTATTTCACTAGTGAGATAAAGACTTTACCTCACAGTTTGAACTTTATCTCACAGTTCATTAGTAGGCTATTTTCCTAGTACCCGGGTATACATTTCCATTGAACTATTACTCAAGAAGTTAATATATTAGTTACTAGATGTCACTACCTCTACTTCTTTATTACCATTTCTTAAATATACATACACTCAATCTCCTTCTCTTTTCTCTATCTGCTACGTCGTAATTTGTACATTACATCCATATCTAATATGCATCTTTTTAAAATTTTGTAATAATTTACCTTTTGGGATACGAGGAGACTTGAACCTACGAAGTTGGGTTTATAGGATTTTAAAACAACACGCGTTAGCCAACTGAGCTAAACAGACACGATGATTAATGAAGTTTTAATATTCCTCTTAAGTTTACAGAAGTAAAATGTGAAATTATTTTAATCACATTATTTCCGTGAACACTTCTAAATAATCCCTGAAACTTCAAAAAGACGAAAATACACGTTTAAAGTGAAAAAATATATATTAAAATTATATAATTAATTATAATTTGTTATTTATCCAACGCCTTAGATACCATTCTTTACTAATCATGGCCTCCTACATCATGACCTACCTAGTAACGTATTGATTCTAAAATCCATGTCATGGTATGTGATTACATGAGGACTTATTTTCAACATATTTTCTTTTATAAAACATAATTTTTCGTTATGGTCATGGATAAAATTATGTATGGTACTTGTGAGCGTGATCTTTATTGCACTCGTGTAATTTAAGCACTCGGCTGACGCCTCGTGCTTAAATCTTTCCACTCGTGCAATAAAGATGCACTTACCTCACAAGTACCATAAATAACTATTATTATATCTGAAATATAAAATATTATTATTACAACTAGTTTGTCACTGAGAAATAAAGAAAAGCTTTTAACTTTGATTTATTTGAAGCAAAGCGTTACTGGATTATGCAATAAGTTAGGCGATGTTGGGATCCTGTGTCTCAACTCTATTCTCAATTATTATCTTAGCGTATGCTCGATTACACTAACCTCTAGCGCTTGAAAGTGGAACTAAACGCTGGCGCACAGAGAAACAAAACACAGGAAAATTCGCTCAGTGTCCATTCTTTATAATCCCTATTCGCTGGTCAGACGTGCTAACCATTCCTCCATAGCGGTGGACTGACGTAAACGGATAACTACAGCATTCCTTACTACGTCTTCGTGGTCTTTTTTCCTATAGCCCTTCCTTTCAGGATGATTTTTCTTAAGAAATTTTACTCGCCTATTCTTCGGCGTCTTTTATATTTATGCATACCATTTACATCTTTGTGTTTCCGCCCAGTTTCAACATCCTTTTTAAGCCACTGGGGTAGCTCAGTCGGCTAAGGTGCTTGCCTGCTTGTCTAGAGTTGCGCTCGGGCGCGGGTTCGATTCCCTCTTGGACTGATTACCTGGTTGGGTTTTTTCCGAGGTTTTCCCCAACCGTAAGGCAAATGTGAGATAATCTATGACAAGTCCTCGACCTCATCTCACCAAATACCATCTCGCTATCATCAATCCCATCGACTCTAAATAGCCTAGTAGTTGATACAGCGTCGTTAAATAACCGAGTAATATCCTATTTATTTCCTTAATCGTTTCTTTTTCCACTTTATGAAGCAATATTTGACCGTGAGGTTTTCGTATATTTTGGTCTGAAATATTCGCCAAGGTATTTTTGTTTCAGTTGTGTATTTTTGAATTTGTAGCTTTTTTTTTTTTTTTTTTTTTTTTTTTTTGCGATATTTGGTTTTCCGTATGAATAATTTCGAAACACAAATTTCACTGCGTCGTAAAGCAATATGACAAGAAAAGGAAGTCAGTGTCTGCTTAGGTAACAACTTATGAATTTTAAATCAAGCTTGATTATTTCATCATGTACACAATGATTCTGCCATCAAGTGGAATTTGGTGGGGGCAGAATCTATATAAATTAACAAAATTTGACTAAATATGGAGCATTTTATTTATTTACTTATTTATTTATTTATATATATTTATATATTTATTTATTTATTGATTTATTTATTGATTTATGTATTTATTTTATTTATTTATTTACTTACTTACTTACAAATGGCTTTTAAGGAACCCGAAGGTTCATTGTCGCCCTCACATAAGCCCGCCATCGGTCCCTATCCTGTGCAAGATTAATCCAGTCTCTATCATCATACCCCACCTCCCTCAAATCCATTTTAATATTATCCTCCCATCTACGTCTCGGCCTCCCTAAAGGTCTTTTTCCCTCCGGTCTCCCAACTAACACTCTATATGCATATTTATTTATTTAATTAATTTATTTAATTTATTTAATTATTTAATTTATTTATTTTATTTAATTTATTGATTTATTTATCGATTTATTGATTGATTGATTGATTTATTTATTGATTTATTTAATTAATTAATTTATTGATTGATTTATTGATTTATTTATTTATTTATTTATTTATTTATTTATTGATTTATTGATTGATTGATTGATTGATTTATTTATTTATTTATTTATGTATTTATTTATTTATTTATTTATGTATTTATTTATGTATTTATTTATTTATGTATTTATTTATTTATGTATTTATTTATTTATGTATTTATTTATTTATGTATTTATTTATTTATGTATTTATTTATTTATGTATTTATTTATTTATGTATTTATTTATTTATGTATTTATTTATGTATTTGTGTATTTATGTATTTATTTATTTGTGTATTTATTTATTTATTTATTTATTTATGTATTTATTTATTTATTTATTTATTCATTTATTTATTCATTCATTCATTCATTCATTGTTTTGTCAAAAAGTCGCTTCATCTATATAGAAATCGAAAAAGAAAACCGATATGACGCATCACGATATGACTGCAGACAGCTGATATTACGTTTCAGTGGTCGTGCGCTCTCTCGAGTCATTTAAGGAAGGAGGTGCCTTTCGCTAGTATAGGTTTACTATATTTCAACATTTTTTTTCCTCTGAATGTATTGGTCCTCTGGAAACAAAAATTGGTAAGCTTAATATACACCATTTGTACAGCAATTAATAATTTTCATATTTTTGAAAAGCTAGTAGTTTTTCTTTTTGTTGTAAATTATGAAATGTTTTCAGAATTTTTTTTTTCAGCCGGACACCGTTTAAATGATTATCCAAACCCTACTTAAGCCATCTTAATCAAACTCTGCATGCATGTAGTTTCCTCGTATGAACAACATGCAGTAAAATCTTTAAATTGAAATGAACACTTAGTTTTTTAAAAATAATATGTATCAACATTTTTTGACAAGGTAGTATAAAAATGAAAGAAAACATTTAAAATATTTTTGAAGTTAACGTGTTAGAGATTTTAGTATATGTTGTAGACATGTTTATTAAAAATAAATAAAAATAAGAATTACATAAAAATACGAGTAACCAAATATTTGAGTAATTTATAATTGAAATGCTGCCCAGCTGAAAAAAAATTTTCAAAAATTTTTCATAATAAAAAAAAATAACTCTTGGTTTTTTTTTTAATATTAACATTATTTGTTCATGTACAGATAGTGTACCTGTATACTAAGCATGTCAATTTTTGTTTCTAGAGGATCTATAGATTCTGAGCAAAAAAAAAAAAATGGAATAACTCTGGCATTGTTATAGACATTCACTTTAAATTTGCATGATACATGTAATGTAACTTAGTAAACAAAATTATTCCAAGTGAGGAAATTTTTAGTATCTTTTAAAGTTAGATATTAAAGTGATATTCGGTAATTTAATAAAATAATTCTCAATTAAGTATATTTTAAATTTCCTCACTCAAGTTCGTTACGTGGTTCATAAGCTTTCATTTGAACACTAGAATTATATATTTGTGTCAGATGATAAGGAAGTCAACCCGTTTTATGCTGTTTTAATACCTTAATTTCTTTTTTGTTTAACTCTGGTTTGTTAAAAAAATTAAACTAACATTGTAATCTAAATATCAAAGACCTCTAATAATTTCTAGCAATTTAAATCATTTAGAGGTACTTACAAAAACGTACTGTAACCCCCCCCTTTTGCGTACGCCCCTGAATGTCCATATCAATCAATCAACCATACCAATCGTAGTGTCGTAGTACATGGGGGGTAAGCCCACTTTGTGAACTCTCTGTATAATTTCTTTAGAATCGCAATATCACCTTCACGTAATTTTATTATAATTTATTTATTTATTTATTTATTTATTTAATTGCTAGTAAGTTTGAAATAAATACAAGTTAATACAATGTAAGATTAAATAGCCCACTCCTATGAGTAAGACTCGTGCTCAGGAGAGGATTCCAATACAGACAAAAATAAAATTAAAATTGAGAATGAATACAGATTAAAAAGTGTTTAAAAATATTAAACCCAAACTACAAATCCAATACAAATTTTTTTATTTTTTTTTTATTAATTTGGAGAGGATTCGTGGTTAAAATAATATTAGAATAAAATTTGTTTAATAATCTGGGACCTTGACTCATGATATGATAAAAAGCTGCATTGGTTTTACATTTAGGTTAAAAAAAAACGTAGAGAATTCGTGTTTTTAGTTCTATATTTCTGTATATACCTTTCAAAGTTATTAAAATTTCTCTCAAAATAAAATAAAATAATAAATTTGTTTAATGTTGAAAACTTTGAAATGTTTTAAACAATAATTCAGTTGAGTAATCTTTCTGCTTTTTTAAACAAATTTTTAATACTTTTTTCTGTAGTAAAATTAACGGATATAGGCCTGGGTTGGATTTATAAGTTCCACCTCAACCTATAATACCATTACATAAATATAGATTGAAATAATCTAAATAAATTATATGTAAACAGTTAATTGGCAAAATATTTCTTAGACTCTGTGTAGATTTTGTAATTTAAATATTGGGAATCGGGGAAATACAGCACGCACCTAGTTTAGGCCTATAAAAATCCTTTTCAGAGATCTCTTACCAGCATTTAGCATGGACTAATTCCTCTGACGCATAACAGGCGCTGTCTCTCTGTTCTAGCCACTCTTGCAGAGCATCTGTGCGGCGTTCACAATTTGGCACAAGATTGTATAGAAAATTAGAAGTCTGTTCCGGCTTCTGAAGAGGTGTTCAATGACATGCTGAGAGCCTGTGAAACGTGCACACTCTTACTATGTTTCAGTAAATTAATACGTTTTAATGAAACTGTTGTGATTCATATGCTCAGTTTATGTGTTTTATAGTAAAATTGTGACGTGCATTTTAAATATGGATTTAATCATTTTATTAAAACAATAAATCCCTTACTAATAAACTGTGTATAGTTTTTATAAGAGACTTATGCAGAGTTGGGACAGAAAACGTTACTAATAAACCATACGTACGTGATGGATGTATAAACAGCGTGTAACTGTACATGGGAATTGCTTTGCTGTAGTTATACAAACGAAACCCCTTGCTTAAGGGAGTTGGTCATTATCGCATGCAAAATAATGGTAAAAATAGCCTATCTTCTAGCAGTCATAAATATAATAGTCTACTATTTATCAGTGGTCTTTCATTTTTGTTAGCTATGTGTGTATACATATTAAGCTATAAAATGAAAAAGAATGGTGACTCTAGAGTAAATCTGTATCCTTAAATTAATTTTTTTAATTAAGCACAATTTTTTTTTTATAAATTCACTACATGTCTGTGATTAGGTACACTCTATTCACTTATTATAGCACATACTGAATTGAAAATTTGATCACTTACTGCTAATAGATACCAAAACATACCCTACTAAAATTATTCATATATCTGTAATATTATGGGCATAGGGCTTATAGTAATCATCACCGTCAATAAATTAAAAAAAAAAATTGAAGATTAGTATAAGCCCTATGCCCATAACACTACAGATATTTTAATAATTTTAGTAGGGTATGTTTTAGTATCTATTAGCAGTAAGTGGCCAAAATTTTAATTCAGTGTGTGCTATGATAAGTGAATAGAGTGTACCTAATCACAGGTATGTAGTGAAGTTATATAAAACATATGTTTAAATTCAAAAATTAATTTAGGGGTAAGATTTAAACTAGATTAACCATTCTTTTTTCATTTTAATATTTAATGTGTATACATATATCACTAAAAAAATGAAATAGCTGTGATAAATAGTATTACATTTATGACTGCTTGAAGATAGGCTATTTTTACCATTACTTTGCATGCGATAACGTCCAATTCCCCTTAAGCGTTGTATGTACAGAAAAAATGGCCGTCTCTCTAACAGCTGTTCGTATCGATTGTCATTTTATGATGATGGTTGCCTTGTAACCACAGAACAAACCAAAGAGCACAGAATAATTAGAATAATATTGCTGTAGCTGTACTCTTTGACCAACATATAGCGTTGTGATCGATCAGGTCCAGTTGTACTATCGATACTTAGCGCTGCACACTAGCGCGAACTATCGGATGCAATAGAGAACCTCACTTATTCTATTACTTTTCGTAATGAAGTAATGACAAAACTTTGGCGTAGCTGTGTAACAGTTGTACACGTTGGTTTAGTGATTATTAGTAAGGAATTTACGCACGACTGATAAACGAGCTATTCATTGTATAAGTTAGGTATAAGACAGTTAAACGTCTGTATAAGATTTTTTATTAGTAAGACTGTAACTTTACAACGTTTTGGAGTTGCGTACTAATGTGAGCCTCAACAATATGTTACTCTTGACTCTTTTGAGTCCGTTATATCTAGAGAAAAAGTATAAAAAGGAAAGGAAGAAGAAGATGAAGTTCACCGCTGTGGAGTAACGGTTAGCACGTCTAACCGTGAAACTAGCTCGCTCAGGTTCAAATCCTGGTTGAATTTTTCTTGGGGATTTTCCCTCAACCCATTAAGAGCAAATGCTGGCTAACTTTCGACGCTTGATTCTGGACTCGTTCACTAGCATTATCACCATCTCATTCAGATGTTAGATAACCATAGCAGTTAATGAAGCGTTGTAAAATAACCAAAAGAAAAGAAGGTGAAGAAGAGAAATGTCAAAGAGAGGATGGTAGGAGGCGAACAGAAAAAAAAGAGGAAGTGGAGAAATAAGGGAAGAGCGATACGAGGAATAAACTGTTTACTTTTAAGCAATGTAGGAAAAACTATCTCGACAAAGTTGTTACTAAGACTATTCGGAACACACATCCTAAAAGCAACGACTATGATGTTTTTAATGGGTTTATTTTACGACACTTATAAACTGCAATTGTTATCTAGCATCTGACTGAATTGAAGATGACAATTAGACTTCGAAGTTCGGGTCCCAGTCGGAGAGACACAGGTTAACTGATAGCGGAGTATTGGGCAACAGGCTAGGACTTGTTCACTTTTTCCATTTATCGGATCTATCCTTTGCGCTGTCTGGTTGGAGGTTTGTACGTACCAGCACTGAAGCTGGAAGAGTTGGAAGAAATCATTGCAATGTCGAAAACAAAATTCAATTGAACAAATTTTCAAATTACGTTATTAACTTTAGCCTATTCCACGGGAGAAAAGAAAACCCTTACAAGAATAAAACTATAAATATATGTAGTCACACTTTCCTACTTTTTCGTTAATAACAGCAGTAAATTTTGCAGTAATACAGAGTGATTTATATAGAACTGACACATTTCTTTCATTAATTGTTTCAAAACGAATTGTGCTAGCGACAACTTATTATACCTAAAATGTAGAGGAATTTTGGGGGATTATTTACCTCTATAGCAAATGTTGAAAATCCGTTGTCAAATCCGGAGATCTCGGTGGCCATAGGTTCCTGGAAATTATTCGGTCAAAGAAACTTGCAATTAGTTCCATGGATTCATTTGATGTATGGAATGTAGCGCCATCTTGCTGAAAATATCCTTCACTCAGCTCTACATCGACCAGTTGCTCAACAAATTCCCTGAAAATCAGTCGGTACTCTGCAGTGTTCACAGTCTGGTTAAAAAAAATTGGCCCCACTATTGTCTGTACGGATATTGCGCACCAAACTCCGATTTTAACTGGGTGCATAGGTGCTTCATGGATGACATGTGGATTTTCGATGGCCCAATGTCGTGAGTTCTGTGAGTTCACATAACCGGATAAATTGAACCATGCTTCATCTGTGAACCATGTGATGGACAATATGGCAGGATTTTGCACAATGAACGTCTGAAACCAACGACAACAATTCAATCTTTTATCCTTATCTGGTTCCTGTAGCTGATAAACAACCGTAACCCTATATGGCTTTAGGCCTGCACTTTTCGCAGCTCTCTGACACATTGAGTAGGTGTACCCTGTCTCCTGCGACAAACGTCTTAATGATTTTTTGGGTGACTGCTCCAGTAGTGCTCTTACGTCAACAACAACCGTGGGAAGCCTAGATGAACGATGCTTGCCCTTTTCACTCACCAGAGATCCAGTTGTTTTCAATTTGTTTACCAGTCCCGGTATTGTGTTTCTTTTGGGAGGATTGCGAACACCAAATTGTCTCTGGTATGCCCTTTGAGTAGCTGTAATTGAATTGCTTCACAAGGAAGAGTCGTTGATTTAATGTGTACTGCATTTTCACGTTGACACAAAATGTCGAAAATAGCTGCCAACAATAGGAATAAAACATAAACATCTGCGCATCTAGTGACAAGGAATCGAAACTCCAGAACATCCTGCTTAATTTGGTGCTAAAATTGGGTCAGTGCTGCCAACAATAGGAATAAAACATAAACATCTGAGCATCTAGTGACAATGAATCGAAACTCCAGAACATTCTGCTTAATATGGTGCTAAAATTGGGTCATTGAATGAATTTTCAACGGAATAATTAAAGAAAGAAATGTGTCAGTTCTATATAAATCACTCTGTACATTGAATTAGAAGATCACATCACTCTTAAGAGAATTACGACTTTGATTGATTTTCCTGTGTACTCTTCAATTGTTTGTATTCATCTGAAGTTGATTAGTATAACAAGTAGCTAATCGGCGATGTATGTAATGGAGGTGGAAAGGAACTGTCACCCTACGCCATTATCTCTGACCTAGTTCCCTTATAAGTGGTTGGTATCACTTATGAGGTTGAGATCTGTCTTCGGACAGTTAACTAAACAGCTTACACGTGGCATTTGTGTTAAAATATAAATAAAAAGATTTATGTCCCATTAAGGCCTATTAAAAATTATAATCTTACCTCTAAGATTTAGAGCCTTAGAACATTTTCTCTTCTCCATCCTCTTGAAAGATGACATAATCCTCTCGAGATGACGCTGCGGTCGTAGGCCTATATGACTGTCTTCTGATAAACTGTAGTTATGGTGGCATTTGTTGGCTCTTTCAAGCCGAATTTAATGCACATAAAAGCATGAAGTGTTTGAATTTTAATTCTATTTCGCAATTTAGATTTGCTCAAATTCGCTACATTGAACACGCGCTCAACATCGGCATTTAAGTATGGAAGAGTTGGAAAAGATAAAGCAAGTTAAAAAAAAGGGAATTTCACCTGTTGAGTCTCGATATGGAGCCACTTGTGCCCAGAATTTATTAGGCTCACTAGACTCTTTGCTTTCTACCCACTAACATGATGCAGATTTTTACACTGATTTTCTACTAGAGTAACATCTTCAGCATTCGAGCTCACGAATGCACGAAGATACTTTCTCATATATTAAGGAGATTTGGCAATCGTATGAACCAATTTCCGTCACATCCACTCCTTTATTTGAAGCGCGTTCTTATTCACGAATACCAAATAGCTGTCCAAATATTCTTTTACTGAAATGTTACTATGTTTGTCACACCATCAAGCTTTAAATATGGCCTTTACTTCCTTTGAATATCGTGAGATGAAGTTCTAGCTCATTTCACTGATGTTTTAATTGGGTATTAATTCCGGAACAAGAGAGAAAAAATCTTCAAACTTTCGTGATCTGTATATACTTATCATACTTTCCCTCTCTTTATATTGAAGTCTGTTAATTATGTCGCTGTTCGTGTACCATCATGTTTTAACTTCAATTTTCTGTGCTCCATTTATATTTACTTGTTTGGTCCGGCTTACGTTCTCCTTTTGTCAAAGAAGTTTTGGTAGGAGTTGAAGTTTGCCAATTGGCTTCTTTAACCATCTCTCTTTCGGCATCTCTTGCAGAAAAAAATACTCTTAATCGTTTTAAAGAACTTTTCATGTAATACTGCTCTTTTTCGAGTTTCTTGTCTTTTCCATCTCACTATATTTATACTCTTGACTTGAGAACCGGGTATCCTCTTTTTGTTACTAAAGTTAATTATTTTTGCTTTCCATATGAAAAGAAGAAATTCAACTTCTTTTATTTTCTTCAACTCCTGTTTTGACCTTTTTTTTTTTTCTTAGGAAGGCACGCATGTAAACACCGCAGCCTTAGGTTTATTGTGCAACTTCCTTACGTTGGAATGACTGTTGAAGTCAGAGTGCTGCATTGGAGTTAAATCGCTCGCTTGAACTCGGTCGAATGTCGCACGCTCGAGCGAGATAAGGTCGGTCGTGATACGCTCGTAATAAATAGAAGCACAGTACAAGGTCATCTCACCGACATGTCTCATCTTGTATGGAAGGCGACAGATAAGATACACATATGTTTTGCTCACACGGTAAAAATAAGGCTTTATTTTCTGCGTTTATGACAAACGTCTAATGGAACGTACCAAAACAGTAACATGAAGTTATAAATAAAATAGTATGAAAAACTTCGATATACAGTTATTATTCCTAATTAATAATTATTCAATACCATTTGATTTACCACATATATAATATGATTGGTCCATGTAGTCTTCCGCCTATATACTGCGACAATGTAGAAACGTTTTACAAAATATTATTATATAGCAGTAAATTAATAACAATATTAGTACAGAGATAACGTCACAGAAAATATAATAAAACGAATAATCATGCTGCGCAACTGTTACAGACGCAAAGAATGATACACTATTTATTAGAGATTATTATTATTATTATTATTATTACTATTATTATTAGAAAACTTGATACATTTCTTGCATTATCGTGATTGTGTTCTCCGTTTATAATAATTACATTTACATCCAATAACATCTATCAGATGTGGCAAAAACAAAATCACTCCTGTGGGGGGGGGGGGGGAGGGAACATTTACCTACAACATTTATATTACATTTTAAAGCAAGTTTTGTAGTTGTACTATGGAGAGGTTAGTTAAACACTGCAAAGTTTTGAAATGATAAACATCTATGATGTTACTACACAATTCATTACTGTAACAAGAACGAATGTCTAACGCTCGGCTTATACCGTTCGAGGATTTATCGCTCGCGACAATTTTACCCATCATGCATGTGCGCTACCTATCGGATTATGCTATGAACTACTAGGCGCTCGAGCGAAAACGTCCGATGCAGATCTCTGGTTGAAGTCCATTAGGATCGCTCTTCAAGCGCATGATTCACTTCACAGTGCCAACGTATTGAGTCAGCCACAGCATCCAGTTCTGACTGGAGACCGTTTCTCCGTCTGCCTGTGATGTTGTTCTGCAGCCTCCTCAGATCAATGGCATCTGTTCGCAATTCATATGCCTGAATCTGCTACATCCTCAACCAGAAGTCCATGTCGCCGTAGATTCCACGATACACCAAGATGCCATCTACCCGAGAGAGCTACACTCCCCCTATCTAACCGCAGTCCGCTTATTAAAGCCTCTGCGACTTCTCTGGATATGTACTTTTCCGAGGTCCAACGCCGAAAGATGCACAGCAATTATACTTCCAGTGGTTGAGGGAAAACCTCGGGAAAACCCCAACCAGGTAACTTGTCCCGACCAGAATTTGAACCTTGGTCCGCTCGTTTCACTGTCAGATAGGCTAACCGTACTCCCCAGCGGTGGACTATTTTGAACTTTCTCTTTTACTTTTAATTACAGTAGTAGTAATAATGGTAATTGTTGGATGATCGTTCACCTTTATTGTGGTTTATGAACGTGATGCCATCAAACAGCTGCCCAGCCTTGGTCCTCCGTGAACTGTCGCGCCGAGATGTTAATGTATTATTATTATTATTATTATTATTATTATTATTATTATTATTATTCACTTCATAGAGTAGGCTTGGAGCCTATGCCGTCTTCACTGAAGCCATCTTTTCCTCGGTCTTCCAATATCCCTCTTTCAGTCTTTCCCTTTGGTGTATAATTTATTATTTGGTTGACTATTCTGTTTTCTCGCATTCTTTCAATGTGTTCTTTTCACTTATTTTTCCTTCCTGTATTCTTTCATTCATGTAGTATATATCTAATTCTGTTCTAATATCTTCATTTCTTATTTGATCTCTAAGTGTGCATTCTTTTACTCTTCTTAAACATTTCATTTCCGCAGACTGTATTCTTGTTTAACATTTTATAATGTCAAAGATTCACTCCCATATAACAAGAAGGCACTGTCATCACGTTATAAAATCTAATCTTTGTGTCTTTCCTTGTTTTATTACTCAGTGTTCTATGTATTGTAAACAACACCTCTTTTGGAATATATTTCTTTTGTTGAAGAAAGCTGCACGAACCTCAAAGGAAACAAATTATTATTATTGTTGTTATTATTATTATTATTATTATTATTATTATTATTATTATTATTATTATTATTATTATGGTTTTTTCTGATATTAGTTCGATTAATTAAAATGTATCCCAGTGAAACGTACAGCAGAGTTCGTATAGATCAGTTTCTGTCAGATGCGTTTCCAATTCACTGTGGGCTAAAGCAAGGAGATGCACTATCACCTTTACTTTTTAACTTTGCTCTATAGTATGCCATTAGGAAAGTCCAGGATAACAGACAGGGTTTGGAATTGAACGGGTTACATCAGCTGCTTGTCTATGCGGATGACGTGAATATGTTAGGAGAAAATCCACAAACGATTAGGGAAAACACGGGAATTTTACTGGAAGTAAGTAAATAGATAGGTTTGGAAGTAAATCCCGAAAAGACAAAGTATATGATTATGTCTCGTGACCAGAATATTGTACGAAATGGAAATATAAAAATTAGAAATTCATCTTTTGAAGAGGTGGAGAAGTTCAAATATCTTGGAGCAACAGTAACAAATATAAATGATACTCGGGAGGAAATTAAACACAGAATAAAATATATGGGAAATGCCTGTTATTATTCGGTTGAGAAGCTTTTATCATCCAGTCTGCTGTCAAAAAATCTGAAAGTTAGAATTTATAAAACAGTTATATTACCTGTTGTTCTTTATGGTTGTGAAACTTGGACTCTCACTCTGAAAGAGGAACGTAGGTTAAGGGTCTTTGAGAATAAAGTGCTTAGGAAAATATTTAGGGCTAAGAGGGATAAAGTTACAGGAGAATGGAGAAAGTTACACAACACAGAACTGCACGCATTGTATTCTTCACCTGACATAATTAGGAACATTAAATCCAGACGTTTGAGATGGGCAGGGCATATAGCACGTATGGGCGAATCCAGAAATGCATATAGAGTGTTAGTTGGGAGGCCTGAGGGAAAAAGACTTTTAGTGAGGGCGAGACGTAGATGGGAGGATGATATTAAAATGGATTTGAGGGAGGTGGGATATGATGATAGAGAATGGATTAATCTTGCACAGGATAGGGATCTATTGCGGGCTTATGTGAGGGCGTCAATGAACCTTCGGGTTCCTTAAGAGCTAGTAAGTAAGTAAGTAAGTATTATTTCTGATATATTAGTGAAAAACTAGGTCTCAAAGTATTGAAGAATTATTACATAATGGATCTTTTTTCTATTCTGAACCAAACTAACGCTGTTTTCCCAACTTCCATCTCGCATCATGAACATGGAGCACTTGTTATTGTTCCCTTTTTGGTTTCTGTGTTTCGTATCTCACTTTATCTCTCTGCCTTCATTTCATCTCGTGTGTCGGCGGCGTCGTGGCGCCTCGCACGACCCTATTTCCGAGTGACACACACACTCACAGACTTGGTGATATTATCGAAATTCTATTTCTCGCTAAGGTTCAGACGTCTATAGTTTCAAATTCATCGTGTCATTTCCATCATCTAGTTATTTTGTCGAGTTCCCGCTCTTTTATTTTGCTCTGTTACAGTTATTATAGTTCGTATTGGCAACACTGAGTCGATAAACAGTCGAATATCGTGATGTGGAATACCAAATGTGAATCCTAGAGGGTAAAGTTTTGTTGCTGGCTTTATGCGTGGACTTCTTTACCACGATCCAAAGGTTCACAACCAGCTAATTCTGTTGTCATAATGTGGGTTGGAATGTTTTATTGTGTTTTCTGGTCACGATTGCCGAATTCGAATGTTTGTTATTATTTCACTTAGTTTTTGTGCGTAGCCCCAGTAGTACGGTGCTAGCACAGAGATCGCTCGCCAATGCTAACCATATGTTTTATTGTTAGACTAAGTTTTAAAATGGATTGTACTGGGTGTTCATTTCAAAGTGTGTCATGACGTCACTGTTGATGAGTCAGCGATTTGAAGCGAGTTTCATCTTTTGTGTCAGAGAAGTTGCCTATTAATCAACGCATTCAATCTGAACTTGAGAACGTGTACGGTATAACTTGAACGTCGTAGCAACAGATGGCGGTCTGTACGGTCTGTGTGCTACCATAACCTCTTTCGAACTGTGTTTTACGCGGCTAAGTCGTACGCAGGGTATTGTTATCATCGGTTGCGTACGGCAACATTCCACAATACAAATCAAATGCTCCGTGTCCATTTTGACCGTCGAAGTTAATGTCAACAAATACGTAAGTAATCGTCTTAACCCTCTCCCCATATCCCGACAGTAAGAAAAAACTCACCTCAGTATATGTTTCGAAACAGTTCACATTCCTGTCACTACCGGCGTTACCATACGTATCGGTAAGTACTCTTCTGAACGAACGCCGTAATTGGTAGGCAACTTTTCTGGCAGATAAGTAATACACCTCTGCGGAAGTGTAGGAAGATTGAATTCTCTAGGCTCATCGACTAGCCACATGATGACATATAGCGAGCCATGACACACTTTCAACTGAACACCCAGTAGGCCTATAATCTCACATCATGGGCTGAATAATTTAGGTACTAGGTTCCAAAATCCGTCTTATTCACTTTTGGACGAAATTGTGTTAGTAGTAATTTCTGACTACCCTCTTTTGTCTATCGTTATATTGAGTATGTTTTATTCCCTTTATTTTTTCATGTTAAAAATCTATTATTGTTGTCCACACCTGTGGAGTAACGGTTAGCGCGTCTGGCCGCGAAACCAGGTGGCCCGGGTTCGATTCCCGGTCGGGGCAAGTTACCTGGTTGAGGTTTTTCCGGGGTTTTCCCTCAACGCAATATGAGCAAATGCTCGGTAACTTTCGGCGTTGGGCCCCGGACTCATTTCACCGGCATTATCACCTTCATCTCATTCAGACGCTAAATAACCTAGATGTTGATAAAGCGTCGTAACATAACCTACTAAAATAAACAAAATCTATTGTTGTTTCAAAGGACTTCTAATCCACTAGCGTGTCGGTTCCCAAAACTCACCTTGTTCATGTTTCCATTAACCATCTCATCCTCGTGCAAGCATACTGGATATAGAGGATGATGGCTCCATAATGCTCTTTATCCATTCGTATCTTAAGAGATACCAGGAATGAGTTTTCAAATGTTTACACTTTTATTTCGATTTCTTTAATTTTTTTAAACTGTTAATAAGATGCATTAAGAATAAAATGTGTGTAAATTTTCAGCTTAATTGCACTGCTAGTTTCGAGGTTAATTTTATTTTCATTATTTAAATTAGAGATACAAACAAAATGTCCCATGCGCATTACATTTAAATACAGGAAATTCATATTTTTCTTATGGATTCTGATTCACGACAATATTTTAACTTTGAGAGGTTCACAGTATCTAGGTCACTTTAAGCATAATGGATTTTTGAAAATCATACATTTAGGATATTTGTTCATATTTTTAAATTACAGAATAATTCTGTGGTGTTCGGGTAAAGGGAGATAAGTAATTTTTTGTGCAGATGACATTTTGTTCCCCAGATTAACACAAAAGTTAAATTATACAAGTGCAAAATCAAAAGAATACTAGCTGTTGATGCGTTTTATTTGTGTAGAAAATTTTTTGCAATAAGTGTCCGAAGTTTAATTTTAATTTATCTTCAAACTCATTTTTATGACTTATCTCTCTTTACCCAAACAACATAGAATTTTTAGCTTATAATTTTCAAGATACTTAAGATTTCTCAACGTTATATCACAGATAATATGAATGAATGAATATATTTGTCACTAAGCATTACCTTTTTGGTGAGGCGGCACTTTACAATTAGTATACAGTGCCGTCTCCCCGTTCTACAGCCTCTCTGGGACAAGTCATTAGGTCATTAATTGTTTTAATTCATTATTACATTTCTTCCACTCTGTCTTTTCTTGTCCGCCATCATTCTTCCAACAACCTTACTCCTCTCCCATTACTACACCAAAATATTGTACTTATAACTCGGATACCCCACTTCCTCTATGACACATTTTCCCTCACTTCACATCTCTAGCTACTTATACTTTTAGACCTCACTGTTAACGTTTTCACATTTCTACTTTATTTTAGGTCTTAATTTTCTTTTATCTCGTCGGCCTCGATAGCGTAGTCGATATAGCGCTGGCCTTCTGTGCTCGAGATTCAGAGTTTGATCCCGGCCCAGGTCCATGGCATTTAAGTGTGCTTAAGGGGTTAGGTACAGCTTACAGCAGTAATATTTTTAGAAATATTCAACATTTTTTCCTCCATTACTGTATCTTGTACAATAATGAAAATTGATATGTATAAAACACCGTCTTTCTGCTATATGAGAACAATATTTTTACGATTAAAAAAATTATTTATATATATATATATATTTTTTTTTTCAAAATTCAAAATGTTGTCAGTCCACTGAGCAGTGATGAAGCTTTTCCCTCATAACTAAAAAAATTGTGAACTTTGTCATGTTCTCTCTCTTTTATTTCATTGCTAAAACTCGTGTTTACAATATCATGCTCTTTCAACTACATTCCTTAATAAAAGAAACTAGTTCGATTAATTAAATTGTGTCTCAGTGAAACATACAGCAGAATCCGTATAGGTCAGTTTCTATCTGATGCTTTTCCAATTCACTGTGGGCTAAAGCAGGGAGATGCACTATCACCTTTACTTTTTAACTTCGCTCTAGAATATGCCATTAGGAAAGTTCAGGATAACAGGCAGGGTTTGGAATTGAACGGGTTACATCAGCTGCTTGTCTATGCAGATGACGTGAATATGTTAGGAGAAAATACACAAACGGTTAGGGAAAACACGGGAATTTTACTTGAAGCAAGTAAAGCGATCGGTTTGGAAGTAAATCCCGAAAAGACAAAGTATATGATTATGTCTCGTGACCAGAGTATTGTACGAAATGGAAATATAAAAATTAGAGATTTATCCTTCGAAGAGGTGGAAAAATTCAAATATCTTGGAGCAACAGTAACAAATCTAAATGACACTCGGGAGGAAATTAAACGCAGAATAAATATGGGAAATGCGTGTTATTATTCGGTTGAGAAGCTCTTATCATCCAGTCTGCTGTCCAAAAATCTGAAAGTTAGAATTTATAAAACAGTTATATTACCAGTTGTTCTGTATGGTTGTGAAACTTGGACTCTCACTCTAAGAGAGGAACATAGGTTAAGGGTGTTTGAGAATAAGGTTCTTCGGAAAATATTTGGGGCTAAGCGGGATGAAGTTACAGGAGAATGGAGAAAGTTACACAACACAGAACTGCACGCATTGTATTCTTCACCTGACATAATTAGGAACTTAAAATCCAGACGTTTGAGATGGGCAGGGCATGTAGCACGTATGGGCGAATCCAGAAATGCATATAGAGTGTTAGTTGGGAGACCGGACGGAAAAAGACCTTTAGGGAGGCCGAGACGTAGGTGGGAAGGTAATATTAAAATGGATTTGAGGGAGGTGGGGTAAGATGATAGAGACTGGATTAATCTTGCACAGGATAGGGACCGATGGCGGGCTTAAGTGAGGGCGGCAATGAACCTTCGGGTTCCTTAAAAGCCATTTGTAAGTAAGTAAGTAAGTAAACAGAAAATACTGGTATCTGACCATTTTTTAAAATGAATTTATTTTTTATCAGACAATCTATCAAAGGTAGAGAAGTGATCTTACATCAGATTTTAGATATGACATGCATAAATGCACACAAAAAATTAATCACAGAATGCTGGATAGTTTTTGAGTTATATGGGAAATGCATCATCACTGCACAGTAAACTAAATTTTTGAAAAAAAAAATGTAAATAATTTTTTAAATTGTAAAAATAATTGTTCATATAGCAGGACAGTGTTTTACACATAGTAATTTTCATTTTTATACAAGTACAGTAATGGAAGAAAAAAATGTTGAATATTTCCAAAAATGTATTGTTGTAAACTGTATCTAACTCCTTAAATGCGACAGGCTCATGTCAGTAGATTTACTGGCATATAAAAGAACTCCTGCGGGACAAAATTCCGGCACACCGGCGACGCTGACATAACCTCTGCAGTTGCGATTGTCGTTAAATAAATCTTAATTTGAAAGACCTCTATACTTGACAAAGAGCTCCATGATTTTGTTTTCCATCAATACCTTCCTGAAAAAGAAATTCTACTTCTGATACCAGGACAGAGTCAAAGAAAGTATAAAGCTGTTTCAGATATATTGACTTTTATTTGCTCATAAAAGTTTCATAATGAAGTGACTAAGACGTCCACAGCTATGAAGTAACGGTCAGCGCGTCTGGCTGCGAAACCAGGTGGCCCGGGTTCGAATCCCGGTCGGGGCAAGTTACCTGGTTGAGGTTTTCTCCTGGGATTTCCCTCAACCCAATACGAGCAAATGCTGGGTAACTTTCTGTGCTGGACCCCGGACTCATTTCACCGGCATTATCACCTTCATATCATTGAGACGCTAAATAACCTAGATGTTGATACAGAGTCATAAAATAACCCAATAAAATAAAAAAAGCGACCCAGACTTTTTACACGTTCTCATATTTTTTACATGCTTTCAGTGCAATTGTGTTTATGGTAGAATTTTGATCCTGCCGAATACAATTTTGTTGTGGTGACCTATATTTTTCTTGAAATTTAGTGATTCTCTTTAACATAAGGTATTCTATCTGCAGTTGGAGTCCTCAGCTCTGAATACCGTATATGACTCGTGATCTGCCTCGAGGAATTTTACGTTCCATATATAAACATATCTCAGCATCTAGACAGAGAGAACTCAGAGGTTTTATTTAAAATCCTATACTATAACAAACACCATAAATGATGAAGCTTCATAAAGCGATCATGAAAGGAGACAGTAAAATTTCGATTAGTATATTAATAGACCCTTGCTTTTGGGCCGATGGTTTTGTTTGTTTGCGTATGGAAGGGAGTATATAATGCACACGTGACCAGAAAAACGATGTGACAGGTTCAATATTTCGTACGAGACTGAATTTTTAGTTGCCTCTGAGCATGTAGACTGCAGTACAGCAAGCTTGGGATCAGCGAATCTTCTTTAAAGGGCAGCACAACATCTCTACCGCTCAAGAAAGAACGTATCTGCTATATAACTAAGTAGATGTAATCACGGCTTGTATATTTTGTTCTCGTATATTTAAAAGTAGATACTTCGTATTTTATCTGTGCCACGAAGGCTGATAATGAAGTTTAACAGAAGTGTAGGAAAGCTGCTCATTGTAGAAGAAATTAGTGCTATTTAATTCGAAGTTCGGGTAATTTAGTAACAAGAAAAGCGTAGTATACAAAGTGGAAGTGAAATAACCCTTCAGATTTTCAGAGAGAATAACTCATATTGTATATAACAAAAAGTGTAATACCATCAGTGGCGTAGCATGAAATCTCGAGCAGGGGAAGCTAATTCAAGTTGTCTTTCATGCAATATGAGAAAACGTATTACAAAAATATAGTCCTAAAATAAATAGTAGTCAATGTCAAGTCAGCAGTCGAAGATTGGTCGGAACCTCGTAACACCAATAAGGCATGACCTCAAATGGTACGTAGAAAAATATGATTTCACGGTTTACACATATCTCTAACAAATAGACACGTATACGTATAACATTAACTCACTCCCTGTAATTCTTAGAGAAATCACAATATTAACGGTCAATAGATACAGTATTAGTATCATTACGTAAGTATGCATCTGTCTTTTGGTTGTGTCCTTCATTGACAGCAAGCGAGTCTGTCATTTGTTTTTTAGATCACACTTTTGTTCGTGAGTCAGTCTTGATGATAGAATTGTCCTAAAAAGATCAAGTAAATTGATGTCAGGAACTGTTATTTCACTCATTATTTATTATATCAGCCACAATGCACACTAATACTTCAACTGAACACAACTGACGAAAAGGGATAACTCAGAAACTACTTATTTTCAATGTCAAAGCTAGCTTCTTGCTACCCCTGCGACCAGGATAGTTAAGTTTGAAAGGGATGGAAAATCTGCGGGGTGGGTTACACAGAAGAATGAGTGAAAGAAACCAGTCTGCTTGGAAGCTGGTGTGTGCAGGCTTCTTGTTTACTGCTGCATCACAAATCATCCTGAGCTGCCGCATCACAATATTTAACGCGTAAATATAAATTCTATTAAAATTAATAAATAATTTTGTCCATAGACTGCAGGTTTATTATGAAATTATTATTAACTGGGGAAGCTGAGCTTTTTAGCTTACATTGACGCTACGCTACTGAATACCATACTTTTTCTATTTATTTATTTATTCTGGTGTAGTTAAGGCCATCAGGCCTTCTCTTCCACAACACCAGGAATGCAAATACAATAATAGAAATAAACAGAAAAAATACACTATATACAAAGTAAAGCTACACAAGAAATAAAGAGAGAGAGAAAAAAAACACTATAAACAAAGTAAAGCCACACAAAAATACACACAGGTTGCAGTCACACAAACTTTAAATTATTAATTAATTATATCCTAACTAATTAACTAACATAAACAAGAAACTTGCAATTTTAATCTAGATTTAAAAAATAAAAAGAAAAAAACAAAACTCAATACTTCTAGCAATACCTAAAAACATTAACTAAGACAAAATTTTCCAATTTAATTTTGAATTGTGATAAAGTCCGGCAGTCCCTGACGTCATTAGGTAACGAATTCCAGAGGCGAGGTATTTCTACAGTATAGGAAGATGACTATAAAGACGTTCTATGATGAGGGATAGAAAGAAGTGCTTGATGTCGGTTTCGAAGAGTTGTAAGAAATTGAAAGCGCGATAACAGGTAATTCGGAGTAGAAGTATGCAGGATTCTAAACAGAAGAGACAGTGAATGTTCTTCGTTCCTTCAGACGCACCCATGAAAGTAACTGGAGGGAAGGTGTTATATGGTCAAATTTACGAGTATTGCAGATGAATCGTATGCACACATTATGAACACGTTGTAGTCTCTCAGCTAAGAGTGAACTTACATGAGTTAGCAAGGAATCGCAATAATCAAAATGGGGCATTACGAGCGTCTGAATAAGATTCTTTTTTAGACTAAGTGGTAGAAATTCTTTCATATGGAACAAGGAGTGAAGTTGAGAAAATATTTGTTTGCAAATATGTGTTACTTGAGTGTTCCAATTTAGATCGCCATCCATAAAAATGCCAAGATTTTAAAACTGTTTCACTGTATTTAACAATAATCCCTTTCAATATTGTATGTGGTATAGTACTACTATCAAGAGTGCTTCGAAGACGATTATGTCCCATTACGATTGCATATTGGTGGGAAGTCTATAGTTTTATAAAAGGAAATATTTCCCCCCCAAATATTTAACACCCTATTATTCAGTAACTATTAGATAGGATCGTGATTTTTGTCCATATTGATAGAAAATCTAATAAAGAATCATTTAGCCCTCCATCGTATTTCAATAGCATGGATGGTTTTTGTGTAAATTTAATTTAAAAACGACTAATTTCAAGCCACTAACCGATGCAAGCTTGCAACATTGTAGCCGAAAACAGAGGTGGGAGGTAGTTTACTAAGGCAGACTGACCTGAGTTCGTTGATCTCTTACATTTGTATTACCAGAAGAAAGAACAGTGTGTTAGTGGTGATGTTGCCAGACTGCTGAAAATTCCAACTTAATTTTCTAATTAACTGTGCATTACTTACTTACTTACTTACTTACTTACAAATGACTTTTAAGAAATCCGGAGGTTCATTGCCGCCCTCATATAAGCCCGCCAGCGGTCCCTATCCTGTGCAAGATTAATCCAGTCTCTATCATCATATCCCACGTCCCTCAAATCCATTTTAATATTATCCTCCCATCTATGTCTCCGTCTCCCCAAAGGTCTTTTTCCCTCCGTCCTCCCAACTAACACTCTATATGCATTTCTGGATTCGCCCACACGCCCTACATGCCCTGCCCATCTCAAAGGTCTGGAATTAACCGTTAATTTAATCACAAAACGTAATATAGGTTTTTTATTCCTTTAAGTGTACCCTATCGTCCCTTTTAATCTGCAGGGTTATTTCACTTATATCCTGTATTTTTGTAAAATCTGTAACGAACTGTAAGTGCAAGACTTGTTTCGAGTTTGCTACATTTTTAAAGAAATGTGGTGTTCATAATCGTATTATGATATGAAGGGTTCAGAACCATAGTGGGCCCAGCGCCATTTACTAAAACCGTAGAAAACAAGGGTTAAAGGAAGTTATTACCATAATATAATATGTATACTAATGTGTTTATTTTTATTTTTACTGTGTACATTTTTTTTTATTGAATTATCGGCTTCGGTTTTTATGTGATTCGTATTTGATTCTAACAAAATCAATATGTATTCCACTATGTTTATTTTTATTTTATGAGGTAAATTTTACGTAACTACCTCGTTTGATCTCATTATGTACCTAAATTGTATCAGTATGTAATTACTTAATTCCGATCCAGTTGTATGTTCAACTATGTAAGCAAGTTTTAATCCTGATTGAGTGTAAGAGAAGGCCTTGCGGCCTTAACTCTGTGAGGTTAAATAAAGCTATTATTATTATTATTATTATTATTATTATTATTATTATTATTATTATTATTATTCAATGGAAACATATAGCAAGTAATATAAAGTGTACACATTAAAACAAAATGATATATCAATCTTCATTAAACTATGGTATTCACATAACTTTAACCCTTGCTTTCTCCGTTTTTAATAAATGGCGCTTGGGCCGCTATATCTCTGAACCTTCATATAAAGAATGAATTGTACTATATACGAATTTAAATAAATAAGATTTATGCCGATGATCGGATATTTTTATCAAATTCTGTATTCTTAATATTGTAGTTGTAATCCCCTGGTAGAGGGGAAGAGAAGGCCTGATGGTCTTATTTTTTTATTTTAATAGGTTATTCTACGACGTTTTATTAAAAGCTTAGGTTATTTAGCGTCTGAATAAGATGAAGGTGATAATGCCGGTGAAATGAGTCCGGGGTCCAGCACCGAAAGTTACCCAGCATTTGCTCATATTGGGTTGAGGGAAAACCCCGGACAAAACCTCAACCAGGTAACTTGCCCCGACCGGGAATCGAACCCGGGCCACCTGGTTTCGCGGCCAGATGCGCTGACCGTTACTCCACAGGTGTGGACTGATGGTCTTATCTCTACCAAATTTAATAAATAAATAAATAAATAAATAAATAAATACGGACTGCAGTTTGCAGCACATTAATTATATAAAATGGCAAGCGAATATGACATGAAAATTTCCAAATCAAAGACAAACGCAATGGCAATGTGTGTGAGTAAAACATCCATCTCTTGAAAATTGAAATAAATGGGGGGAAAAAAAGAACAAATTTCTGAATTTACATACTTAGAAAATTTTATTTGCAGAACATAAAACTGATCTAAACTCAAATTACAAAAATATAATAAAATGAGTGGATCGATATTGTCCGGGCTAAAGGGCCGTGGTCTATTGGAGCTGTTGCTACCATACGTTTCGTCTGCTACCCTGGCAGGCATCATCAGTGGTGTGGCACACGGGAGCGCAAAGATCTCCATAGCGTGCCGAGAAAGACTGGGACTGTGACTGGTCGCTTTACAGCATACATGGGCATCGTGCCTCACTTGAGAATTAGTGCCTCACTGACCTTCACAGAGCTTATCGCTCTGAGTGACATCATCTTCACAGTCCCCGTTCCTCCCTCACGTAGCTCCTATGTGTGGGCAGGTTCTATATCCATTTCATAAGCAATATCAGAGGTGGCATAATGGCATTATCAAAGCAGTGTGTACGCGTTAAAAAACGATTATTTCATGAGAAATGGGAGGAAGAGTTTTTTGCTGTTTAGAAGGGGAGAACATACGATGTATGTTATGCTCGAAAATCCTATTGGGCATTAATAAATTTAATATACAACGACATTACTCCTTATGTCATAAAGAACATGCTGAATTAGAAGATAAGGCAAATTAAATGTTATTTACGATCTTAACATTTTCATAGTATATTAAATACGACATTATACCTTAAACATGCTGCATTAAAAGGTACGAGGAATTAAATGTTGTTTGTACGTATTATTTCCAAAAGAAATTTATAAAAGAAATATCAAATGTGCGTAGAAAACGAAATATTATTTTCTGAAATCATTTTAGGTCGAGAAAGTGCAAATCTGTTAAGTAATCTTGATAAACGCCAGAATATTCAAGAAAATAAACGTAGACAACGTGATGGAATATTATTTGCTAGTTACGCAATTTCTCGCCTGTGACTTAAATCAATTCAATGATGGAGAAATAGTAAAGAGGTTTATGATTAAAGCTGCCGAATTAATTTGCCAAATTGAATAAAAGTTTTCGAGTCTCTCACATTAACCAAGCGCTTTCCTAATAATTCGCCACTGATCGCCTTAGCGATTACGATAAGGTGACGCAGGTCACAGCAGTTTATATTTCCCATCCTACTCTGCAGTCTCCTCTCCTAGTAAACAAACTATTTCAAATCGAGTGCCTCACGTAACCGAAAATTGTGCCCATGTACTGTACTCCAATCACGAGAAAGTCTTCGAGGACTGAGACGAAGCGGGATAATGCTGTGAATGAATGTTGATGTCATAAGATGTCATAAGGTCACACACGTGGGTACTCGTATCTCTATTGGCTAGCTATCACAGCACAAACAATAACATTGACAGACACATGTTTATACTACTCTAGTTACAAAATTAGATCACTGTTAATCTCCTGGTCTTTTAATCTCTCCATACATATGCAGGAGAGCGCATGGTCTTTAAACTGACATAACGATAATATCATCTATCTACTTCGCTCCAATAGATGACGCAATAGTAAGCACATTCCTTTCACGGTTGATCTCCTGGTTGGAGAACAGTATGCAGTTTACGGTATTTAAGGTCTTGATTAGTCATCTCTACGGGGAGGATATCTACCGACTGATTCGACGACTGGAAGTTCTACCATCCCTCCCCTCTCTCACAGCCTGCGCCCTAGACTTTAGCCTTCTGTCGGCCTAGTGATTAAGCCGCCACTGACTATGTTGTGTTTTTTTCTTATTAAATACCCTCTGATATCACACTAGAAATACATTAAAACTCCACGGTTTCTGGAAGTGGCTTTCCTTCGTCTGTGCGGAGAGCTTTCTTGCAGGCCGATTGTTGAGGAAAGCTTACAGATCTGAGCAATGAGCAAACTTGCGTAGTGTTTACATTGTTAAACAGTTCGTCAGTGGTGTCGCTGTCGTAGGAAACAGGATTGTGTTGTGAACGCACCTCAGTCATTACGTCGCATGCATGAAGTAGCTAATTATGTTGGAGACGAGTTTACATGGTTTCAGCAACTATGTAGTTTCCTCAGCGGAATGGCTTCCTTGTTCCCTCAAAACCTCATCATTACATCAGTCTGGGATGCTGCGCTGTTAGGTCTCGTCTTTCGGATGCATTTCCACGTAAGAAATGGAGGAACGACAATGGGATAGAAGAGCTCCTTGGCTTCTACAACGAGCGAGGAAGTAGCGTAAGAGGAGCATATTAGTCTTGTCTATGGAAGAGATTATAGGAACTAAGTGCTGAGCCTAACGTAGTCACATCCGAAGGAGGGAGAGGTAGGTTCGTAAAGACTGGCGACTCGTGTCTTGAGAGAGGAAAAAATCGAAATCAAAGAATATTAATAGATTTTCAAGCTTCACAAAACTGCGCATATTTTGCAAAACAACGCTAGTCCAAATGGTGTGTTTGTATTAGCACGACTGAGGGCCGTATTGAGGAAAGTCACTTGAATTTCGCTTTCACTTACATCGACTTAAGTAGGCAGAAGTCCACACCTGTGGAGTAACGGTCAGCGCGTCTGGCTGCGAAACCAGGTGGCCCGGGTTCGAATCCCGGTCGGGGCAAGTTACCTGGTTGAGGTTTTTTCCGGGGTTTTCCGTCAACCCAATACGAGCAAATGCTGGGTAACTTTCGGTGCTGGACCCCGGACTCATTTCACCGGCATTATCACCTTCATGTCATTCAGACGCTAAATAACCTAGATGTTGATACAGCGTCGTAAAATAACCCAATTAAATAAAAAGTAGGCAGTAAATGCAGAATTTGTATTCAGAGTCACAACTTAACTTCCACTTTAGTCGTAACTTAGCCAAAAGCTAATAAGATTTAAGATACGTTAAGATCAACCTTATAGTACAATCTGGTATATACAGTCACGAAGCTCAATACTTAGTAAATATGCATCCATAGAAAGTTGCTAATCACTAGGATCGCTACTATCGCCTCATTACAGACAAAGCGAAATGGTACCTGCACAGTCTATTGTTCCTAGTACCCTCTTAAACTCAAGCTTCGTGACTGTATATACCTACTAGACTGTGCTTATACCTCATTTAGTGCTATAAGTTGCCTAAACAACTAATGAAACATTTGTTTACTACGATAAAGTTAGGTTTAAGGACTGAAATGCATAATAATAATAATAATAATAATAATAATAATAATAATAATATAGAGAAACTGATCCACATATGTGGAGTAACGGTTAGCGCGTCTAGCCGCGAAACCAGGTGGCCCGGGTTCGATTCCCGGTCGCGGCAAGTTACCTGATTGAGGGTTTTTCCGGGATTTTACCTCAACCAAATATGAGCAAATGCTGGGTAACTTTCGGTGTTATACCCCGGACTCATTTCACCGGCATTATCACCTTCATCTCATTCAGACGCTAAATAACCTAAGATGTTGATAAAAGCGTCGTAAAATAACCTACTAAAGTTTTAAAAAATATAAAAAAAATAGAGAAACTGACTTGAATGTTACGTGCTAGTGTAGTAATAAAACGAGCTATTAAACTCCAAGAACCGAAAACAACCTTAAATCGTCGTCATGAGGAGAAAGATGACATAGGCTAAATAAAAGTAAGGAAGCCTGCTATCTAGTGGCGAATGAAATAGCTCGTTCCGTTGTCTTTCAACGAAGGAGAGTTTTATAAAAGCGTAATGATCAAGGTGGCTGAAATAATTTGTCCAATGAAAGTTGTTAATTAATTTTCTAAAACTGTGCATTTTTCGACTAAATATCCAGAAGAGAATTCAGAAAATTTCTGATTGTGTTCATTGAGGAATATTTAAAACAAGAAAGAAAATTAGTATATATTTTGTATTGGTTCTTGATGACAGTAGTTACATTACTGATACAGAAAAGGTTGCCATTTGTGTACGGGGTTGATAAAGAACTCAATTTTAGTGCACGAACAAACACTAGTTGTAGTTTTCAAGCCATGTACAGTAGTGGCAAAAAAAACCGGACCGACCCTTGTAGCTGATTTCAGAGCATTGTTCACTCCAGAGCACGATAGACTGGTAACTAAGACTTTCGTGGTTCGAATCCTGCCTGGGAAGAAAACTTTTTTTGTTTCTTATTCAAATTTATTCCCAATACTTCTCGATTGCTGGTAAAATTCATGTTCTGGGAATAATAAGTTAATTAGGTAGTAAAATATCGCTGCAATCGAAAAGTATTGGGAATAAATTTGAATAAGAAACAAAAAAAAAGTTTCCTTTCCAGGCAGGATTCGAACTGCAAAAGTCTTAGCGCCATATTCATAGACATTCTTAGCGCGGGCTTCCGGTGGATGATCAGCGAACTAACGTTTTTCGTATTCATAAACCAGTGTTAGCGATATGATATGAATCCTGTACAAGTAACCAGTCGATAGCCGGGGCTAGTTTAGCACGCTCGTAGCGCGAGCTAGCGAAATGTCTATGAATAGCACCCTTTGTTACCAGTCTATCGTGCTCTGGAGTGAACAAGGCTCTGAAATCAGCTATAAGGGTCGGTCCGGTTTTTTTTTTTGCCACTTCTGTACCTCTCCCCGTCTCCTTACATCTTAGACCAGTGATGTCAAAGCAAGCGCATTTTTCTGACCTTGACGTCGTGCGCGGGCATTAAGCGCTAGGTATGCTAGGAGGAATAAGCAGCCTGTTGGGTTAAGAAAACAGTGGTGCACAAACTCCAAACGGAACGTGAAATTTTATGTCGTTATTTTTATATGGCTTCTTTCTGTTTGTTATTTCCTATATTGTCTGTAAAAAAAAAAAGTACTAACATCTATTTCTTAGCCTAATATTGCAGTTGAGTTTTGAACGTTAATAACATAATAAAGAGTAAAGAAGGAATATTCACACAAATTCCATAATAACTACAACTATACTGCACTAAGTGAATTAACATCATTCATGAAGAAAGTGTTATCCCAAAGAAAGACACTGAATATGACATGATAAGTTGAAATTGATATTGATGGTATCTTTAGCCTTATAAAAGTAATCAAAACAATATTATAGTACAAAGGAAAGTTGTCTAGGTATATGTTTTAACTGTAACTAATATTACATAATAAAACTCTTATCGCATTATGATTTTAGATGATATTGGTGCGCAACTTTCTGTTATCAGAATATTAAATTATCTCGAAATCTGCTGAAACTATAGAGCTGACAACATATATGCTGACAACATATATGCACATATCTTTTGTTTGTGATGTAACAGTATTTGCTTTGTTAATTCATTTCCTTACAAACATTTTCCATGCGAATATTTTCAAACATTTTAATACACTATCTTCAGTAATACATATTTACGATATATTAGATTTACGAAAACATTTTGTTTTAGTACCTGTAAGGCAACTAAACAAACATATCTGAAAATTTCACTTTTCTGTAAAAAAAAAGTTTAGAAAATATTCCTTTTGAATAAAAAAGCAAACTTGTGAAAAATGAGCATTAAAATTAAAACTTATATTCTTATAATGCACTTATACTTCTCAGGGAAATCTAAAAATTAACATGGATACAGTTTTAATAAGTTCTCTTCCCTTTATCCATTGAATCAGTGCTGGCCATCCCTGTATATAGCCCGACCAAGCGGCATATACTACCTCTTTCGTCTGTCTCTTTCCTTTCCGCTGTAAAGCACTCAGGCTCTCCTGGGCTCTAAAGCGCGCGCTTGCTCCTGTGGGCATCAGTTGATATCACTGTCTTAGACTGTCTCTCGCGTGTAATCACTGCCTTGGAATTTTTGGTCACCGCTGTGCTAGGGTCGCTCAAAAGTTTTCACTCAGATTTGTTTCTTAATATATATTTTTTAACTAAAACAAGAAAACTACACTACTGGGTGTTCAGTTCAAAATGTGTCATGGCTCGCTGTATGTCGTCATGTGGCTAGCCGATGAGCCTAGAGAATTCAATCTTCCTACACTTCCGCAGAGGCGTATTACCTAAATGCGAGAGAAGTTGCCTAACAAGTACGGCGTTCATTCTGAAGATTACTTACCGATACGTACGGTAACGCCAGTAGTGGCAAGCATGTGAACTGTTTGGAAACACGTACTGAAGTGAGTTTTTTTTTCTTACTGTCGGGATATGGGGAGAGGGTTAAGACGATTACTTACGTATTTGTTGACATTAACTTGGACGGTCAACATGGACACGGAGCATTTGATTTGTGTTGTGGAATGTTGCGGTACGCAAACGATGATAACAAATACCCTGCGTACGACTTGCCCGCGCAAAACACAGTTCGAAAGAGGTTATGGTAGTACACAGACTTTACAGACCGCCATCTGTTGCTACGACATTAAAGTTATACCGTACACGTTCTCAAGTTCAGATTGAACGCCTTGATTAATAGGCAACTTCTCTGACATAAAAGCTGAAACTCGCTTCAAATCGCTGACTCATAACAGTGACGTCATGACACACTTTGAAATGAACACCCAGTATAGATACACAATATTTGTGTACTTGAAATTGAAAAAATTGCCGTCGCTCTGCACAAATTAGCGCCATCTATGATCCTGTTTCAGTATGCCATCAGCAGTCCAATTTCAATGCATAAGTTTCACGATTGTGTTGGTGTATTTACATTATCGTTAAGAATGAAACTCAACCAAGAAGTGTCTCAACTAGATGCAATATTTTCTGTATGTTGAGTGCTAATCTGCAACCCATGACTCATCTTGAGCCTGGAGCGTGTCTTGTAGTCCAACGCGACATTGCCTGCTGCTCCGCTTGTTGCATTATTGGCAAGGATCGGAGAGCATTGCAATGGGAATAATATATGGGCCACAGCATTTAGAATTAGCAGCCCGTCCGGTTTGCATTTTGGCAGTGCACAGTCCGCTAAACCGTATTTTTATGTCTCAGCGAAGCGTTGACCCAATTCCGGATCGAATGATTCCAACTAGAAAAATAGAGATAGGAAAAAGTGAAGATGGATGCCATGTCAAATGAGAGCCTTGTGACTTCCTAATGAGATTTAAGTGTGGGTAAGAGTGCTTTTGGGGACGATGAAACAAAAGTCTGGGTCACTTGTAATAATTTGAAGCAGTCATAAGTAGGGACCGGACATATTATATTCCTTTCAACCTAACCGTATATAAATAACAAATCTTTGCGAATCTTCTAATTACCATTAATATATTAAAATTTGACACTACATATTTTTACGTATTTACCCCACATTATAACATCATTTTATAGAGCACATCTAGGTCAGAAAGCATGGGTAGACATAACGGCTCGGTTAGAAAAGCCAACGTACTATGGTAGGAACGATCATGATTTTAAAATCAAATGCAGGAAACAGAAAACGGATGTAGGTAAATTCTCATTTTTAAATAGAACTATAAATGATTGGAATGACCTACCTGCAGCGGTCTTTGAGGGCTGTCCTTCCTTAAGGAGATTCAAGAATAACTTAAAAAGTTGTGTATAAAGTGCAAATTAAAATTAAGGTGACATTCAACATTTAATTTTTTAAGGTGACATGTATTTATCTAGCCTGACGAGTTTACTTCCTTGGTTTGAATTGTAAATTATTTAAAAATAGCGTGTAAGAGGGCCTTAGGCTAGAAATGTTTAGTTTAAATGTAGTTCTGTTTATAAGTATGCATAAGGATGTAATTATTTGACTTATTTGAACTGTTGTATCAGTGAAGCGAGGTGAGTCAGTGAAGTTATGGTTTTACAGTGCAGTGAACAGTTCCGATCAGTGATAATTTATAGCGTCAATGAAATGTGTTCTATAGTGTCAGTGAAATGTGTCACAGAGTGTCAGTGAAATGTGTGCTAAAGTGTCAGTGAAATGCGTCATAGTGCCACTACAGGGAATGAGATGAGAGTAAAGTGAAAGACTATTGAAACTTATGTAGGACCTATACATAATTATGTAGGTTGCATTGTAAAATTAGGTATTTTATTTATGTTTTATTATTATTGTGTTAAATTGTATTGTGTATTCTTATTGTATTGTGTATAAAATTGTATATGTGTTGTAAAATTGTATTGTGTATTGTAAATTTTATTGTGTATTGCTTATCATTTTATTGTGTATTGTTTATATTGTATATACCACTGCCACCGGGTGCTTGCCCACTTGCAGTGTACATACATACATACATACATACATACATACATACATACATACATACATACATACATATTATGGCTTAGTATTACATAAATCTACATATTTAGGGGTTTTATTCATTTTACTTCTCTAAAAGGGGGAAAAACTTCTAATGAGGAAGTTTACAATTTGAAATACACAGATTTAAAAAGCCTTTTTACCTACCCAAGAAAGGATATATTTCGGGACGAAACATAATATTCTTAGTTCCACGAGGTAATAGAGAAACTCACCCCATACCACCCACTGTAAATACGAGTGAACGAAAGGCAACCTTTCTCATACAACTACTTTGCATTGTAAAAATCACTCAGAAAGTAGCGTTGCCTTCATGCGGTGGAATGGGACGAGGACGACATGATTTGTCTCGAACTGTAATTGTTCTACACACGTCTTAACAAGCCGTTTCTATACAATTTGGAACCTTACCAACCCTCTTCTTAATCCTTCCAGGGAAAACCCGTATCAAGTCTGACATGAGCCGCAATAAAGTAGCCGACTTGTGAAAAGAAGCTGGAGTAAAGGAACAAACTGGAAAGATGTTGAAATGTTAAAATAAATAGCTTTTCAGATTATTGCTTGATCTCTTTACTTTAAATTTAGTAGACCTATACGGAAATGGGATTTGCTTAGCAATTAAAAAGTATGGTTCTCGGCTGGAATAACCCTATCCTTCTGAATGAGACAGGAATGTCACTTTTCAAACAGTTTGTAAATGCCTATAGTTTGAGGTTTTAGTAGGTACTTTGTTTCTTACATGGAGCAGCTAAAATGCATGTGTGAACCTGATTACATTCATTACACCGCGGTCATTCCATAAGACGGAACTGGTCGCACAAGAGTTTTATACGTTTTCATTCGGATATGCTTTTGAACTAATAATGATTTCATAACTGAATTTATATTGCTTAAGGGGGGATGTATGCAAAAATGTAGTCAATTACAAAATATTTTACCGTTAAATGCAGTTTTCATTGTAGAGAGTTGTAATGTTGAATGCACATTATTCATGGTGTGGCCTATATACTGATTTTTTTCAGATGACTCTTTCAACGTATAGGATATTTTTGGGGTCATTACATTTTTTAATATATTTAGGTACATTTTTCTCCAAAACTATTTAAGGTACACTACCGGTCAAAAGTTTTCGATAATCTATCACAACTACAGATTTGTGGTTCAAACAGGGATTTCGGTTTGAATATTCTATCATATTATAATGATAGAGAGAGAAAATATTTATTTTGTTGGCCTATTTAGTTTTTCCGATGTGTTTGTAAATTGAAATAAAGTATGTAGTTGTTTTCATAGCTGATTGGAAACTTTTGACCGATAGTGTAGAGACGTGAAATTTTTTTATAAAAAAATTCTCTTAGATACATATGTAAAGAGTTGGCAAAATTTCTATTGTATTCACATAGGCGTCCACACCTGTGGAGTAACGGTCAGCGCGTCTGGCTGCGAAACCAGGTGGCCCGGGTTCGAATCCCGGTCGGGGCAAGTTACCTGGTTGAGGTTTTTTCCGGGGTTTTCCCTCAACCCCATACGAGCAAATGCTGGGTAACTTTCGGTGCTGGACCCCGGACTCATTTCACCGCCATTATCACCTTCATATCATTCAGACGCTAAATAACCAAGATATTGATACAGCGTCGTAAAATAACCCAATTAAAAAAATATATATTCACATAGGCCTATCTTTGAGAAATATATACAACGAAATTCAGCCCCTGTTACTTCACTCAAAAGTATAAAATATTAACACAAACCTTTTACCTTCATAGACCGGTTTTGTATTTCTCTTAGATACATATGTAAAGACTTGACAAAATTTCTAATGTATTCACATAGGCCTATCTTGAAGAAATATATACAACGAAATTCAGCACCTGTTACTTTACTCACTGTTACTGATTTTTTTCAGGTGACTTTTTCAAGATATAGGGTACTTTTGGGGTCATTACATTTTTTAATATAATGTACTTAGGAACATTTGTCTCCAAAACTATTTAAGGTACACCACCGGCCAAAAGTTTTCGATCACCTATCACAACTATGGATTTGTAGTTCGAACAGGGATTTCGTTTTGAATATTCTATGATATCATAATGCTAGAGAGAGAAAATATTTATTTTGTTGGCCTATTTAGTTTTTCCATGTGTTTGTACATTGAAATAAAGTACAGGGACATCATTTTATTTTTACTAACATTTTTAACATTAACCTGGCTATACTCGGAAACACTGTTACCCCCCCCCCCCTTCCATTACAGGAGTTTGGAGTTGCTAGTGCAATATGTAAACAAATCATTTTACTAGCTATAGGAGGAGAGAAAAGAAGTGTATCCATTTATGTTACTGGGAAATATAGTATTACGATTTTCAGTTTGGTCATTACTTTACAGTATTTTATCAAAAAACAGTAGAATAATAACAATTTTTTTTCACAAACTCAAGTCTTCAGGCGGTTATATACAGTGTGTAATGTCTACTTTATTCAGCATATTACTAACCTAATTTAATCCTGAGAATTTTGTGAGCACTTCCATAAGAAACCCCAATTTCTACAGCTAACTTCTTGACCGACTTATTACGACCTCGCTGCATCCTTTCTCTAGCATCTTCTGTCACCTTTGTTGGCCATCTTACACTTTTCTTCCTTTCTGTACACTCTGTTGCTCTAAATTTATCTACCAGATTAATGACATTTCTACGAAAATATTCCGTAATGATATAATCAGGAAATTGTGAAGAAGAAAAAAAAAACAGAAAAACTGTTGTTCACATTCGGTTACATTGTAATTCTAATTTCCATCATCGTACTTCATACCTACAAACAGTAAAACAAAACTCTTGTTTAAATAATGCTTTTAAGTACCGCACCATATTATAGGGTACCGTATTTTAGGTAACTCTAATCTTCACTTGTGCTAAGTCCACACAGATAAATTCAGTTATGCTATACACCATACCTGTGTGAAAATAAACTTCAATAATATAAGCTCTTTCTTCTATAGAAAACGCAACATATTTCTGAAACACACTGTTTACTTCACTGCTAGCAACAGCGGCCGTAAGTTTGTGTAAATGACGTTAGCAAGGACATTAGTGAAAGGGGTGGGAGTCAAGTACGTTCAGAAATGCAGGTACAATAAAAATTGAAGTAAAAATAAAATGATGTCTCTATATATACAATAGTTGTTTTCATAGCTGATCAAAAACTTTTGACCGACAGTGTAGAGACGTGAAATTTTTTTTTATAAAAAAAAATTCTCTTAGAGACATATGTAAAGAGTTGGCAAAATTTCTATTGTATTCACATAGGCGTCCACACCTGTGGAGTAACGGTCAGAGCGTCTGGCTGCGAAACCAGGTGGCCCGGGCTCGAATCCCGGTCGGGGCAAGTTACCTGGTTGAGGTTTTTTCCGGGGTTTTCCCTCAACCCCATACGAGCAAATGCTGGGTAACTTTCGGTGCTGGACCCCGGACTCATTTCACCGCCATTATCACCTTCATATCATTCAGACGCTAAATAACCAAGATGTTGATACAGCGTCGTAAAATAACCCAATTAAAAAATATATATATTCACATAGGCCTATCTTTGAGAAATATATACAACGAAATTCAGCCCCTGTTACTTCACCCAAAAGTATAATATATTAACACAAAGCTTTTACCTTCATAGACCGGTTTTGTATTTGTGTTTCTATCAGATGGCAAGCATATGTTTATATTGGTTGGACTTGGGTCGTATTTTCGGTTCGTGTAATTCAACATGTCCATCCCTTTGTTTGGACGGAATTCTTCAGCATCTATCGCAAACGAGATATTCAATAACCAAGTTCCATGAATTCCCTTAACTGAAGCCGACACTTTACACACGATCTGGACAGTTTTGAGCGGCGAGCTGTTTTCACATACCTACTTTGCATGTACCGTATTTGACAGCAGCTATTTCAGACCCGAAGCGTGTTCCGAATACACGAGATTCATGCCACGATCCTCAATATCTGCGTTTATCAGAGTTTCATTAGAAATATGTCACGTATACAAGAATGCGCTCCTTTTTTAATTCGAGGGCCTTCCGCTGTTTAGTCCCGAGATACAATGCAGCCTATTGGTTTTCTCTGTCAGTCTTCATATTTTCTACTTCGTTCTTGCTTTGCCTGTCTCAAGAGATGTTCTACAGTGGCATAGTCTAGTGGCCTAATTATACAGGGACATCATTTTATTTTTACTTCAATTTTTATTGTACCTGAGTTTTTGAATGTACTTCACTCCCACCCCTTCTACTAATGAAGTTCTAACTCCACACAGAAACAAGACCGCAGATAGTAAGCAGTACTGAATGAGTATAGTACGTTCCAGAAATATGTTCGCGTTTTCCAGTGACGAAAGAGCTTTCAGTATTGAATCATATTTTCGCACAGGTACTGTCCGTTTGCCTACGTCGCATCCCGATTTCTCCCACCTGCTTCTGCTCGCCCCTCTGTAATAGCTGGGCTGTCTTAGCTCTTTTCTGAAAACATTAATTTCTGTTTGGAATTGGACGTTTACGTAATATTATACAGCTGTTTAATTTAACTTAAATAAAAGGGCCTCGTTAAGTAATTAACTGTCACGTGATTTCCCCCCTTTCTACAATCCTGCGGCATAACCACTTGGACGGACAGTAGATAGCATGTCTGAGTAATTTTGTATTTTCGGGTCGTGCAGAAGTGAAGATTGAATTCACAGTACGTAGAGTAGGTACAGAATTATTTCAACATGAGTTACTAGTACGAAGGACGAAACTGGCAATTGGAATTAGATGCAGTAGTCTATAGTGCGATAATATGCACAAAAGAACTGAAACATGTATCGAAATGAACGGCCACCATTTTCAAACTTGTGTTTAAATATTCATATTATGATTATTTTTCAAATTAACTTCTTTCTCTATATTGTACGCTAATGTGCTGTAGACAGTATAATAATACAGTGCATAATGAATACGTTCGCAGGGGTAACTCAGTTCGTGAGTAAAGACACTTATTCTTAATACAGTACTGTACTTTGATTAAACAAAAACCTAATGAAAATTATGAAACACAAAATTGCGATATTTCCTAGTTTACGTAAATGGATGAACTATTTTTCTTCCTTCCTATACCTAGTAGAGTGATTTGTTTGTGTTTTACGCCAGTATCATCGAACTACAGTCGTGGAAGGGGATAGCAAACTGTGTTTCCGGTTCTCTAAAGGTATAGACAGGTTAATATTAAAAATGTTAGTAAAAATAAAATGATGTCCCTGTATAAGGTAAATAATTTCGAGGGAAAAATTGTTCCGGAGCCGGGTATCG
The DNA here is from genome assembly GCF_040183065.1 of Periplaneta americana. NCBI lineage: Eukaryota > Metazoa > Arthropoda > Insecta > Blattodea > Blattidae > Periplaneta > Periplaneta americana. The sequence goes on along the minus strand of NC_091129.1, from coordinate 145,151,027 downwards.
AGCCCGGGACCTTTAGTTAAACGTACCAACGCTCTACCAACTGAGCTACCCGGGAAGTCTTCCAGACACCGATGCAATTTCTCCCGGGTAGCTCAGTTGATAGAGCGTTGGTTTATGTAACCAAAGATCCCGGGTTCGATATCCGGCCTCGGAACAATTTTTCCCTCGAAATTATTCAAATCAACTTTACAGGGAGTTATACCTGAAAGCTCGATTAGCATATACCAGGTGAAAAATTCAATCCTTGCAATTCTGCATTGAGTAACTTTTTCCATTCTCCTGCAATTTCATCTCTTTTAGCCCCAAATATTTTCCTAATCACCTTTATTCTCAAACACACTTAACCTCTGTTGCTCTCTCAAAGTGAGAGTCCAAGTTTCACAACCATAGGCCTACAGAACAACCGGTAATATAGGCCTAACTGTTTTATAAATTCTAACTTTCAGTTTTTTCGAGAGCAGACTGGATGAGAAAAGCTTCTTAACCGAATAATAAGTCACTGAAGACAAATTTTTAGCACTGAGCAAAAACCTCCAGGGTGCTATTCATAGATATTTCCCTAGCCCGCGCTACGACCATGCTAAACTAGTCCCGACTATTGACTGGTTAATTGTAGAGGAATCATATCATATCATATATCATATCATATCATATCATATCATATCATATCATATCATATCATATCATATCATATATCATATCATATCATATCATATCATACATCATATCATATCATACATCATATCATATATATCACATATCTCATATATATCGTATCGTATCGTATCATATCATATTGCTAATACTGGATTATGAATACGAAAAACGTTAGTTCGCCGATCATCCACCGGAAGCCAGCTCTACGAATGTCTATGAATACGGCCCCCAGAGACGAACCGATGAAATTTATGGAAGTTTTTTTTTATTGTTACAGTTAATACAGTTAATGGTTGTACGTTTAGTTTCTCTGATATTTGAAATCTATTTCGTAATTAATATATTTTTTATTGTTCTTAATTTTTTATTTGAGCTGTTTTGTTGTAACTACATTCAAATTTGTCCGTTTTTAATTCCAACACCCTTAACCTATGTTACTCTCTCAAAGTGAGAGTCCAAGTTTCACAACCATACATAACAAGATGTTTAGGGAAAAATAGAAAGAAAAAAAGAATTACTGAGAAATATTGATATTTGTGGAAATTAAGAGGAAATCATACCAGAGCAATGGAAGGAGTCCATAATTGTACCTATTTTTGAAAAAGGGGACAAAACCAACTGTGGTAACTTTCGAGGAATATCACTTTGGTGACGTCGTACAAAATTTTGTCCAATATCCTTTTAAGAAGATTAACTCCGTACGTAGATGAAATTATTGGGGATCATCAGTGCGGCTTTCGGCGTAATAGATCGACTATTGATCAGATTTTTTGTATTCGACAGATAATGGAGAAAAAATGTGAGTATAAGGGTACAGTACATCAGTTATTCATAGACTTCAAAAAGGCATATGACTCGGTTAAGAGGGAAGTATTATATGATAATCTTATTGAATTTGGTATTCCCAAGAAACTAGTTCGATTAATTAAAATGTGTCTCAGTGAAACATACAGCAGAGTCCGTATAGGTCAGTTTCTATCTGATGCTTTTCCAATTCACTGCGGGCTAAAGCAGGGAGATGCACTATCACCTTTACTTTTTAACTTCGCTTTAGAATATGCCATTAGGAAAGCAGGATAACAGGCAGGGTTTGGAATTGAACGGGTTACATCAGCTTCTTGTCTATGCGGATGACTTGAATATATTAGGAGAAAATCCACAAACGATTAGGGAAAACACGGATATTTTACTTGAAGCAAGTAAAGCGATCGGTTTGGAAGTAAATCCCGAAAAGACAAAGTATATGATTATGTCTCGTGACCAGAATATTGTACGAAATGGAAATATAAAAATTGGAGATTTATCCTTCGAAGAGGTGGAAAAATTCAAATATCTTGGAGCAACAGTAACAAATATAAATGATACTAGGGAGGAAATTAAACGCAGAATAAATATGGGAAATGCGTGTTATTATTCGGCTGAGAAGCTCTTATCATCCAGTCTGCTGTCCAAAAATCTGAAAGTTAGAATTTATAAAACAGTTATATTACCGGTTGTTCTGTATGGTTGTGAAACTTGGACTCTCACTCTGAGAGAGGAACAGAGATTAAGGGTGTTTGAGAATAAGGTGCTTAGGAAAATATTTGGGGCTAAGCGGGATGAAATTACAGGAGAATGGAGAAAGTTACACAACGCAGAACTGCACGCATTGTATTCTTCACCTGACATAATTAGGAACATTAAATCCAGACGTTTGAGATGGGCAGGGCATGTAGCACGTATGGGCGAATCCAGAAATGCATATAGAGTGTTAGTTGGGAGACCGGAGGGTAAAAGACCTTTGGGGAGGCCGAGACGTAGATGGGAGGATAATATTAAAATGGATTTGAGGGAGGTGGGATATGATGATAGAGACTGGATTAATCTTGCACAGGATAGGGACCGATGGCGGGTTTATGTGAGGGCGGCAATGAACCTTGCGGGTTCCTTAAAAGCCATTTGTAAGTAAGTAACAGGAAATCAACATTTGAGTACACAAAACATAGCTGTCAACTTGTATTTCTAAGTACCCAAATCAGTATTAGTTTTACTAAATCTGAAAATACTATAGATAACTGCAGAACTAAGGTATATTGAACATACAAAGTTGTAAGTTATTAATTGCTGAGAAAAAAAAAAAACTTTACCAATTTTTCAGTACTGAAAGCTGTATATTCCCGCCTTAATAAATGGAAGCCCAACAAAATATTTTGATTGCCTCTTGAAAATTTATAATCCTTGATGAGTTTAAATCGACTCTAATAGCAAGGATAATGACTACTAGACCAGTGAGTGTTAACTCCACTCGCTTGATTTGTTTACAGATGAAAGATTATTCATTCATTTATGACCTCTCAAATCCGAGACCGTCTTTTTGCCTCATTCACTTCACTCTTTAGAGCAGTGGTCTGCGTAAGACAGCCGCGGCGAAAATGCGACTCACGAGCACATTGTGGCTCGCAGTGCATTTCCCTTGCTTCCTACCTACAACCCTCACCCTCTCACTCACTGGAGTCAAACTCCGTTCTATTTGTATTTGTCTCTGACCTGTGAGTGGCGTATCGTCGCAATATCTCTCTCGAAACCATGTACCTCTATAGAAAACGAAAGTTTCAAGTAGGATGGGAGGATGCATTCTTTTGCTTACAATATGACGAAAATATTAAATGTATGGTTTGTTCACAAATATTACTAGGAAAACGGTTGTATAACATAAAACGGCATTATAAGTTACTACATGTTACTGATGAAACATTAAAAGGTTAAGTGTTATTATTATTATTATTATTATTATTATTATTATTATTATTATTATTATTATTATTATCATCTCTGTACGTCGATTCTTTTACAGCAGATGTACGAATAATGCGGTTAGATTTACAATGTGACGTTAAATGAAAGCTAGATGTAAGGACTTGACAGATATTGAACTTTTCAAATCTTTGAAAAAAAATAAATATTTGAAGCTTCGTTCTTTCGCTTGCTCTGTTGAAGCCATGTTCGCTGTAACTTACGTTTGTGAAAAATTATTTTCAACAATGAAAATAGTAAAAATCAAATTTAGATCACGACTGACAGACAAATACCTTCGTGATCAACTACGATTGGTAGTAAGTGACATAATTCCTGATTTTGAAACTTTGTCGCAGAGACATTATGAAGACAGTTAATTTTAGGTTGTGATAATGTGTCCTATGTTTTCTTGTTCATTTCTTTCTTCGTTACACGTCCTAAACATTAACTTCCCCTTCGGTTGTCCGCCTCCCTCCATAGGTACTGTCGACCTGCTTGGCGAGTTGGTATAGCGCTGGCCTTCTATGCCCAAGGTTGCGGGTTCGATCCCGGGCCAGGTCGATGGCATTTAAGTGTGCTTAAATGCGACAGGCTCATGTCAGTAGATTTACTGGCATGTAAAAGAACTCCTGCGGGACAAAATTCCGGCACATCCGGCGACGCTAATATAACCTCTGCAGTTGCGAGCGTCGTTAAATAAAACATAACATTAACATTCCATAGGTGCTATGCACGTTGCAGCTTACACAGTGGGTCGGCGCACCATGGCCTTTTCGCCATGGCTGGCGTAAGAGCACATTCGGTGTGTGGGTACCAGCTGGTTGCTTCGTATCTTGACTGGGCAGGCAGATCTTCAATACGAGATTTAATATCGCATTTGGCTATCCACGCTGAGATACGTAGGTTATAGGCCTCTTCACTCAAAGCGGTGCGGTGTGATGTAGTAGTTTATTGTGTCGCGTACCAATGACATCAGTCTGAGGAAATGTAACACGCTATTGAGGGGAGGGGGATGGAAGAGGACTATAGTGGAACTGCACGGAATTTTAAGACGTGCAAGCTGAATCAACAGATAGCATAACACATTCTAGTCACGATTTACACAAAAATTATAGTATTCGGATTTAAACAAAATAATTTCCAGTGTAGGAGCGGTAAGAAACAATAAGCCCAGTACAGGCTGTTGTGCTAGCCTTCGTTCCCCTCCTTCGTACCGAAGGAAAATAGAATAAACATGATTATATTATACGAATTTAAATTGACTATTCAGACTGTGAAATTTATAAATGTCTTGAACTTGGAGGATTATAAAAATGACTTTATGCTCGACCTTGCCGAAATGTGCAGGGACATAATTTTATTTTTACTAACTTTTTTAATATTAACTTGCCTATACCTCTGCATCAACGCCGTTTGCTACCCCTTCCACGACTGGAGTTCGATGATACTGACGTAATATATAAACAAATCACTTTATTAGGTATAGGAGGGAAGGAAAGTAGTTCATCCATTTAGTAAACTAGGAAATATTGCGCTTTTGAGTTTGATCATTTTCATTAGGTTTTTGTTTAATCAAAATATAGTATAGTATTAACAATGAGTGTTTTTACTCACGAACTGAGCTGTCCATGTGGACGTATTCATTATGCAGTGTATATTATACTGTCTACACCACATTAGCGTACACTACAGAGAATGAAGTTAAATTGAAAAATAATCATAATATGGATATTTAAACACATTTTTGAAAATTGTGGCCGTTCATTTCGATACAGATTTCAGTTCTAATGTGCATATTATCGCACTATAGACTACTGTACCTAATCCCAATTACCAGTTTCGTCCTTCGTACTAGTAACTCATGTTGAAATAATTCTGTACCCACTCTATAAAAGAGTATCTTACGTACTGTAAATTCAATCTTTACTTCTGCCCGATCCGAAAAGATAAAATTACTCAGACATAGACCGTCTACTATCTACTGTCCGTCCAAGTGGTTATGTCGTAGGGTCGTAGAAAGGGAGGAAATCACGTGGCAGTTGATTACTTAACGTGGCCCTTTTATTTAAGTTATTTTAAATAGTTGTATAATATTACGTAGACGTCCAATTCCTAACAGAAATTAATGTTCTCAGAAAAGAGCTAAGACAGCCCAGCCACTAGCTGGCGAATAAAAGTTGGTGGGGGAAACCGGGGTACGACGTAGGTAAACGGACGACAGTACCTGTGCGAAAATGATTAAATATATTGAAAGCTCTTTCGTCACTGGAAAACGCGAACATATTTTTGGAACGTACTGTTTACTACGACCGTAAGGCTACTATGACTGTATATGCGGCCTTGCTTCTGTGTGGAGGACGCTTGAACTTCATTAGTAGAAGGGGTGGGAGTGAAGTACATTCAAAAACTCAGGTACAATAAAAATTGAAGTAAAAATAAAATGATGTCCCTGTAGTAATTATACACCTGGTAGTAGCCCTTTAATGCACCTCATTAAAGTACACCTATTCATTATAGTTCAGTTGTTCAGCCAATGTGAAATCACCGTTGTATCATTATAAAAGCGCAAGTATCGATTATTCTCGGATATGAAATCGAAAGACAACTAGAAAAACGTCACAGAGGCTGGAAATCCAATACTGTCGCAGAAGGTTAAGTTCTGTTACTATAATAATTAGCGTTAATTGTAAATAATATTCAAATAAATTCAATTTGTCATCTCGTTTTTCAATTCTAAATCAATTTCCAGGTTATATCAAGATTAATCTTCATGTTATTCTCTAGATTATATCAAGGTCAATGACGTTCGTTCCTCGGAAAAAATCAATACTTTCGCGTCCGCGCACATCTCACAATTTAGGTCAATTCCGCTCCTCACTTACATAACCATAACATGAATACTTATGAATAATTTCAAGTTAGAAATATGGTCGAGCATAAAAAGTCGTATGAAACTTGCCTATAATGGTAATTAAGACGCTCGTATGAAAATTATGAAACTCGCTTGCTCTCGTTTCATAAACAAACATAATCGCGTCTTAATTACTACCATTATAGGCTCGTTGCATAATGTACTATTAGTGTACAATCCAGAAAAGAAGACTTTATCTACAGATTTTTATTAATTAACGATTAAGTATAAACGAAGAAACTTGTAGGCTACATTACAAACATTGGTATCACAACGTGATGAAGGAGCTTAGTTGTTGCACAACGCTTCAAATGTGTCATTTTTTGACACTCGTTGTTTATTTTTAATTAATTGAGGCATAGTAATTAGTTGTTTAGCAATTTGGCAATGTTAGTACAGAACTGTTGTTGTTATTTTTAAAGCAACATTGAGTGCTGTGTTTCCAAGAACTGGTAATTTAATCGTACCTGAAATTTGGAGCGCCTGCAGGTTTCCACTTCAGTAGGGGCATAACACTTCACACCCATGATGTTAATTACTCGTGTAAGAATGACATTCAGTGCTGATTATCTCGCCCTCGATGTACTATAGCGAACATGGAAAATATACATAATGGTGAATGCAATAATATATAAAAATGAATACCTAATATATTAAAAAGTAAAAATGTAATCTCAGTAGGGGCGGTTGCCCCCTGCTAGCCCATTCCATGCCGGCGCTCTTGACTCAGAGTATTGAGCTCTTCATCTCATCACTGCCTAATACAGGGTGTTTAAAAAATACGGGGCATAATTTCAGGTATGTATTTACCACATGTAGACAAACAAAATAGTTCATTACAACATGTGTCCGGAAACGCTTCATTACCGAGTTATGGCCTTCACAACATTGAAATTCACCGGAACATTATTCTTTCCGCAGGTCGTTGTCATTACAGAAGATGTTCAAAATGTCCACCTCCTGCTTGAATACAGACCTCACATCGATGTTTCATTGACCTGCGAACACGATCCCAAACTCCAGGAGTATTGCGTATGTCCTCAGAACATGCCACAATTCGATTCCGAAGGGATTCCAAATCAGGCACCGGAGACGAATAAACCAATGATTTTAAATGGCCCCACAAGTAGAAATCGAGGAGGTTAAGATCAGGTGAGCGTGGAGGCCAAGCAATCGGGCCACCTCTACCTATCCATCGATCAGAAAACCTTCGATCCAAGTACCGGCGAGCCGTACGACTGAAGTGTGCAGGAGCGCCATCATGCAAGAAGTGAATGTGTTGACGATTGATCAGTGGAGTGTCTTCTAAAACATGAGGTATGGTTTTTTTCCAGGAAGTTTGTGTACGCCTGCCCCGTAAGTCTGTTTACAAGTACATGGGGTCCAACTAATCGATTACCAAGATACCGGCCCACTGCTGCAAGAACCACTGACAGAACCTAACTCGTGCAGGGTAATCTGCTGGTGACAGGGCCTGTACACGTTGCAAAAAAATTATAAGGATACAATTGATACTCTTTCAACAGTCTCCAGACAGTCGTATGAGGAACATTGACTTGCAACGCTACCCTTCGTGTGCTGATAGAAGGAGTCATGTTCACAGCCTCCAGAATCTCCTCCTGTACTTCTGGAGTTGTAGATCTTGGTCGTCCCCTTCCCAAACCAGGAGAGTTAAATTTTCCATACTCGCACAGACGGTAATGGAGACGTACAAATATCTTCCGATCTGGACATTGTCGCTATGGGTACCTCTCCTGGTACAAACGACGAGCCAGCGCAGCATTGCCGTTCGCCTTACCGTACGTGAAGTGTATCTCTGGCAACTCTTGATTTGAATACGTCACACAGTCTAACGCCTATAGAACACTGAATGTAACCTTCGCCTCGGAATGAACTGTCAGAGTGCCCTCTTAATGTCTCCTCTGACGGCAAGGACCTGCGGAAAGAAAAACGTTCCGGTGAATTTCAATGTTGTGAAGGCCATAACTCGGAAATAAAGCATTTCCGGACACATGTTGTAATGAACTATTTTGATTGTCTACATGTGGGAAATACATACCTGAAATTATGCCCCGTATTTTTAAACACCCTGTATACAGAGTGATTCACGAGGATTTATCGTCACTTACGGAGCTTATTTCTGAAGACGTTCTGAGCAAGAAATGTCTTATAAACATTTGTCCTGATCTCCATATTTTCAGAGTTACATTAATTTGAATTTATTACTGGAATACCTTTTTTCTTTAGTTATAAGGGTAAACAAATATTACAAATAGAGAATGAACTATTAAAAAGTATCACTTCTTTAGTTGGCTAGTGTTCTGAGCTAAAAATATGTTGTTAATTGCTTTGTACAGATCTTGTTTTTCAATTTTCAACTAAAAATTACGTCATTCTTACGTACTTATCACAAAAATTGTTACAAATCATACTTTAGGAACTTGATTCTTTGCAGTTTAATTATGCATCCTAATGTACAGTCTTGAAGAATTTACAAGAGCGGCGTGATTTGTAACAATTGTTGTGATAAATGCGTAAGAAAATGTAATTTTGCAGTTAAAAATTGGAAAAAAAATTGTATACGAAGCAACTATGGAATTTACAATACATTTTTAGTTTCAGAATACTAGCTAATTAAAGAAATGATACTTCTAAATAGTTCATTCTTTATCTATGTCTTTTACCCTTAAAACTCAAGAACAATGCTATTTTACAAACAATTTCAAATTAGTGTAACTCTGAAAATATTGAGATTAGGGCAAATGTTTATATGGCTTAAATAATCGTAATAAATGCTAATAAAAAACACCACCATAACCTCATTCTGATACAGCGAGTTGTCAACAATCTAAAAGCGTAACAGGATCTCGACGAGCTTCACCCTATATCAACCGATCCGTTTAGGGGAAACTCCATTAGAGAAATTACGACACGTATTGGTTTATTTAGATTGCCCGACGAAGTAAAGAGAATAACCGAGTGAAATAAGCCCATCTTTAAACTACAGCAGTTTTTTTTACGAGGGCGTGTGATTGAGTTTCGTTTACATATGACGACAGCTAGTATTAAGAGAGAGAGAGAGACAGATAGATAGATAGATAGATAGATAGATAGATAGATAGATAGATAGATAGATAGATAGATAGATAGATAGATAGATAGATAGATAGATAGATAGATAGATGGATGGATGAATATAGATGGATGGATGGATGAATATAGATGGATGGATGGATGAATATAGATGGATGGATGGATGAATATAGATGGATGGATGGATGAATATAGATGGATGGATGGATGAATATAGATGGATGGATGGATGAATATAGATGGATGGATGGATGAATATAGATGGATGGATGGATGAATATAGATGGATGGATGGATGAATATAGATGGATGGATGGATGAATATAGATGGATGGATGGATGAATATAGATAGATGGATGGATGAATATAGATAGATGGATGGATGAATAAAGATAGATGGATGGATGAATATAGATAGATGGATGGATGAATATAGATAGATGGATGGATGAATATAGATAGATGGATGGATGAATATAGATAGATGGATGGATGAATATAGATAGATGGATAGATATAGATAGATGGATAGATATAGATAGTTGGATAGATATAGATAGATGGATAGATATAGATAGATGGATAGATTAGATAGATGGATAGATTAGATAGATGGATAGATTAGATAGATGGATAGATTAGATAGATGGATAGATAGATAGATAGATAGATAGATAGATAGATAGATAGATAGATAGATAGATAGATAGATAGATAGATAGATAGATAGATAGATAGATAGATAGATAGATAGATAGATAGATAGATAGATAGATAGATAGATAGATAGATAGAGAGAGAGAGATAGATAGATAGATAGATAGATAGATAGATATAGATAGATATAGATAGATAGATATAGATAGATAGATATAGATAGATATAGATAGATATAGATAGATGGATAGATAGATATAGATAGATGGATGGATGAATATAGATAGAAGGAAGGATGAATATAGATAGATGGATGAATATAGATAGATGGATAGATATAGATAGATGGATAGATATAGATAGATGGATAGATATAGATAGATAGATGGATAGATTAGATGGATAGATAGATGGATAGATAGATATAGATAGATAGATGGATAGATAGATATAGATAGATAGATAGAGAGATAGATATAGAGAGATAGAGAGATATAGATAGAGAGATAGATATAGAGAGATAGAGAGATATAGATAGAGATAGATAGATAGATAGATAGATAGATAGATAGATAGATAGATAGATAGATAGATAGATAGATAGATAGATAGATAGATAGATAGATAGGGAGATAGATAGGGAGCTAGAGACATAGATAGATAGGGAAAGATAGAGACATAGATAGATAGATATAGATATATATATAGATATAGATATATATAGATAGATAGATATAGATATATATATAGATAGATAGATATAGATATATATATAGATAGATATAGATAGAGATAGATATAGATAGAGATAGATATAGATAGATATAGATAGAGATAGATATATTGATAGAGAGATAGATAGATAGATAGATAGATAGATAGATAGATAGATAGATAGATAGATAGATAGATAGATAGATAGATAGATAGATAGATAGATAGATAGATAGATAGACAGATAGACAGATAGACAGATAGACAGATAGACAGATAGACAGATAGACAGATAGACAGATAGACAGATAGACAGATAGATAGATAGATAGATAGATAGATAGATATGGATGGATGGATGGATGGATATAGATGGATGGATGGATATAGATGGATGGATGGATATAGATGGATGGATGGATATAGATGGATGGATGGATATAGATGGATGGATAAATATAGATAGATAGATAGATAGATAGATAGATAGATAGATGGATGAATATGGATGAATGGATGGATGAATATGGATGGATGGTTGGATGGATGAATATAGATGGATGGATGGATGGATAGATGGATGGATAGATAGATGGATAGATAGATAGATAGGTAGGTAGGTAGGTAGGTAGGTAGGTAGGTAGGCGGGTGGGCGGGCGTTCGGACGGACGGACGGACGGACAAATAGATAGATAGATAGATAGATATAGATATAGATATATTGATGTCATAAATGAACTGAAAATTGATATGGTTATTTAAAAAGCGGCATAAAAAGTTGGAAAAATAAAAAGAATGTAACCTATTAGGTATTTTAAAATTACATCTTTAACCACAATTTTATCGTAATGGCACGCAATGTTATCACTGCAGGGCGGATCTGTGTGGGTTATTTCTCAAAGTTACTTTGCATGGACTGTGTTGCTCCTGCCCGCGTCGCGTCTTGACCTTGTATTTTGTTTTCTAACCGCACACAGATCCGCCCTCTATAAAAAAATACACAGTTTATGTAAACAAAAGTATAATCGAGGTTTTCTTTCATCAGTTATTGGTCTAGTCAAATGTATAGGATGAAATAGGATAGGCGACCTATTTTACAACTTTTTCACACACATTTCAGAAGTGGTCAAGCTATTTTCAGAAAGAGTGGTTTGTATTTCAGATTAATCAAATTAATTTCGGAAAACGTCATTTCTATTTCAGATTATTCAATTTAATTTCAGAAATCATTAAAAGGGCACAGAGTCATAGTGGGCCAAGCGCCATATATTAAAAACGAAGAAAGCAAGGGGGGTTAAAGTTAAGTGAATAACATGGTTTAATGAAGATTGACATATCATTTAGTTTTAATGTGCATGTTTTATATTACTTGCTGTATGTTTCATTAAATTATGATATTCACTTAATTTTAACCCTTGTTTTCTCCGTTTTTAATATATGGCGCTTGGCCCTCTATGGCTCTGAACCCTTCATTTGTATTTCAGATGAAACAGAAAATGTCATTGGTATTTCGAAAATAGTACATTGCATTTCAGAAAACATCATTTTTGTATTTCAGAATAAAAGTAAATTTAATGTATTTCAGAAGTATGAACCCAGTCTTTTAACAATTTTTCGTAACATAGGTATAGACATATTGCACAGTTATCTTGAAGCTCCGTTTCACTTGTGTAATATAATAGACATTAAATACTGCAGGAAAATCGCAGATCAAGCAAGATCTTATAACACTATCTATACTAATAATAAATCTGTAGCAGAAATGTTTTTGGTAATTTTCGATTTTCCAAAAATAATTGGTCCTAACATATATAATTAGCCACCCTGAAACCGAAAATCGCTTTTTTTTACGTTTTTGTTTGTATGTCTGTCTGTCTGTCTGTATGTTTGTTATCTTTTCACGCGATAATGGATGAACGGATTTCGATGAAAATTGGAATATAAATTATGTTCGTTGTAACTTAGATTTTAGGCTATATGGGATTCAAAATACATTATTTAAAAGGGGGATTATAAGGGGGCCTGAATTAAATAAATCGAAATATCTCGCTTATTATTGATTTTTGTGAAAAATGTTAACGTGACAAAACTTTCTTTAAAAATAATTTCCGATAAATTTAATTCCTTGAAAAATTTTGATAGGACTGATATTTAATGAGATAAATGAGTTTTAAAATTAAAATAACTGCCATCTAAGGCCGTATAATGAAATAAAAAACAAATGACTTCGTCTATAAGGAGCCTTGGACAGCAACAATCGAAAGCTATGAAAAATAGCCTACAGAGAATGTTTCTGTGTTTGTATGAAGTAATATCGGAAGCTAAATTAACCGATTTGTATAATTAATTATTATTTCACCATTGGAAAGTGTAGTTTCTCTAGATAGACATAATGCTATAATGTTATTACAGTAACGTCTGATATAATATAATGTAATATAATATAATATAATATAATATAATATAATATAATATAATATAATATTAATATAATATAATATAATATAATATAATATAATATGATATGATACGATATGATACGACACGACACGACACGACACAATACAATACAATAGAACCATAGTGGGCAAAACGCCATTTACTGAATACGTATAAAACAAGGGTTAAAATTAAGTTATTACCATAATTCAATGGAAACCTATAACAAGTAAAATAAAGTATACACATTAAATCTAAATGATGTCAATGTTCATTAAACTATGGTTGCATATAATAAAAATTAGAAACATGTTAAAGGAATTGTCATTGCACCAATGAGTGGTCTCTGGACCAAAATGATCGCATTTTAATTATTTGGATGCAATTTAAATTAAGTAACATATTAAACGATTTATCCTTCTATCAAACACGAATGTTCCCTGGATCAAATGTCCTATTTTAATTATGTAATTACTTTATATTTATTTCTAACGGGTGCAGCGGAGCGCACGGGTACGGCTAGTTATATAATAAAAATAAAATGATTTCCATGGCAACGCTTTAATGAGGAACAGCCAGCAGAAGTGGATAAGGATAAAAAGAATATCTACAATCCTACCATTCCACATTACCTCCAAAAGTACCAGCTAGAAGAGCTTGAAGTAATCGGACTTCTGGTTGGAGCAAGAGGTACCGCTACTCTCTTCATGAAAGATGTGTTTAAGAGGCTTGGAATACCTAGGCCTACATCTATGTATTATTCCGATTGTAACCTTAGCTGCATTGAAAGGATCAATTGCTCTCCTGAAGCATCACCTATATTCGAAATGAAACCAAGTTCATTAGCATTCTTTACTTTTTTGTAACACTTGCCTCTCTAAAACTAGGTATATTTCCACCAATCACAAAATGTATTTGCAGTTATGTACTTGTAGGAGTTTCATTGTCAAAATAAAATTAATGGTTCACTGAACTTATAAACATTTATATGGTTAAGTACTCTTTGTCCCTTGTGGCAGCTCACGAATAGTGAGAAGATTTCTAAATTAACTCATTAATTTCTGCATGCACTTTTTTCAGATGCATTTCAGATATCAATGGATCACAAAGTACTGTACTAGGTATTTCAATACAGAAATTTTATAGTCTGAAGTTATTTTTTTCTCGGCTGGAGTGTTATTGTTAAAAACGTATTTATAAGTGTCAACTGGACAAACTTTAAACTTCAATGTGTTAATAAATCAGTGTCTGTATTAAAAATTCTATTTGATTATGCATTTGTGTGTAAAACAAATAATGATATATGAAACAAAATTGACGTTCTCTGAAATACAGTTGACTCAACTGATATACCAATGATGTTTTCTGAAATACGTTTGACTTACGTGATATACGAATGATGCTTTCTGAAATAGGTTACATTCCATTTATCTGATATACAAATAATGCATTTTGAAATACATCTGGAAAAGGTGTAGAACGATGCAAACCTGAGGAAGAGACATAAATAATCGGGAAAACAAAGCTCTGTAAAAGATTGAAAAACCAAAATATTCATCGAAAACAACTGCAGTGAAAGCCTAAAGTAGGTATCTTTTGAAAATGTTAATGTAGGTAACTGCCTAGGTCTGAAATAGTAATATGCGTTACAAGAGCGGTATGTTGATGTTTTCATGTTCGAGGAAAAGATTGAAAAAGCGAAACGTAGTTGAGCTTTTTTAATTTTCGAGAACATGAAAACAAACATACATTATTTTGTGCGAAGATCGTTTATTACATACCTGAAAGAGGAATTTCTAATTAGTTGCAATGAAATCTCCATTTTGGTTTCTGTTCAATGACGGCAATTTTGGAAAACAAAAATATCTCTCTTCAACATTGTTTCTATAAAATGTTTTCTGTGTTTACTATACTCCAGCAGGCCGTGATATACGTCTGTTTTTTTTCCCCCCAGTCTATAAATGCGAACTTAAAACAAACGGTAAGGTTATGTAATGATTTATTTTTCATTTTAATATTTTAACAATATTATTTATATAACATATTGCAGTAATAACATCGGCATCTGGAATCTTGTTGATTTTTTCACGGCTTCCTTAATGTTACTTGTATCAGGAATGCAATAAGTTTCGTGGAGTAGTAGACTTTACTTAATTTTTGCAAATATTTAAAAACAATAATTAACATTGCAATTTAGGTGAAATTGCAGTGGTAAGTTTCCAATTTATAATTATTACTATGTTAAAAGTCTCTAAAAATAATATGTTAAAAGCCTAAAGCAGTAAAATGAATGTCGCGCTTAAGCGGTAAGAAGAGGGAAATTGTTATGTGTGTTAGGTTGGGAATACTGAATGTGGAATTTCACACTTACCGCGTATTGGTTCTGTGCGGAAAACAAGCAAATACGCACGATCTCGCACAAAATAATTTTTGTTAGAAATCTTGCGTATTTGCTTGGTTTCCGCACAAGACCAATCCGCGGAAAGTCTAAAATTCCACATTCAGTATTCCCAACCTAACACGCATAACAATTTCCCTCTTCTTACCACTTAAGTGACATATTGATTTTACTGCTTTAGGCTTTTAAATATTATTTTTAGAGACGTTCAATATAGTAATAATTATAAATTGGAAACTTACCACTGCAATTTCACCTAAATTGTACTGTTAAGTATTGTTTTGAAGTATTTGCAAAAATTAAGTAAACTCTACAACTCCACTAAAGTTACTGCATTCGAGATGCAAGTAATATTAAGGAAGCCGTGAAAAAATTAACAAGATTTCAGACTCATCATAGACTGGGGGGGGGGGGGGAAGACAGACGTATATCACGGCCTGCTGGAGTATAGTAAACACAGAAAACATTTTAAATCAACAATGTTGACGATAGATATTTTTGTTTTGCAAATCTGCCGCCATTGAACAGAAACCTAGATGGAGATTTCATTGCAACTAATTAGAAATTCCTCTTTCAGGTATGTAATAAACGATCTTCGCACAAAATAATGTACGATACACGAGCGGCATGTTTTCTTTCAATTCCCGGAAATTAAAAAAGCTCAACTACGTTTCGCATTTTCAACTTTTCCTCGAACATGAAAACTTCAACATACCGGTACCGCTCTTGCAACGCATATTACTATTACAATGCTATGGAAGTAGAGGTGAATAAAACTTGGAATTTATGACGTTTGAAAATTAAGAGCGAATGGACGTTATCGCTTTAATTAGGATTCTTGTTCAGTGTAAGTTTTGTCAGGCAAAATTAGTGCACTTCATAAATGTAATATAGATGTAAACAAGGATACAGCATTTCACTAATCCCAACACAACTGAACTGTCGCGTTACACGCACAGACCTTGTCCTGCTACTCTGTCTAATTGTGCTTTTTAATGAAGTTGAGATCACGAATCACGCTTGTGTGAGGAATGTGTTACAGTTTTATATTATGCCTGTAGCTTTGTGTAAACGATTTCACCGTTGCAAGACAACACATGAATATTTTTTTTAGTATTACTGAGTTAAAAATCCAGTACAGTATTTTGAGCTTAAGTAATTAGTATTTTACTACTTACTTACTTACTTACTTACAAATGGCTTTTAAGGAATCCGAAGGTTCATTGCCGCCCACACACAAGCCCGTCATCAGTCCCTATCCTGTGCAAGATTAATTTACTCTCTATCATCATATCCCATCTCCCTCAAATCCATTTTAATATTATCCTCCCATCTACGTCTCGGCCTCCCTAAAGGTCTTTTTCCCTCCGGCCTCCCAACTAACACTCTATATGCATTTCTGGATTCGCCTATAGTGCTACATGCCATGCCCATCTCAAACGTCTGGATTTAATGTTCCTAATTATGTCAGGTGAAGAATACAATGCTTGAAGTTCTGTGTTGTGTAACTTTCTCCATTCTCCTGTAACTTCATCCCTCTTAGCCCCAAACATTTTCCTAAGAACCTTATTCTCAAACACCCTTAATCTCTGTTCCTCTCACAAAGTGAGAGTCCAAGTTTCACAACCATACAGAACAGCCGGTAATATAACTGTTTTATAAATTATAACTTTCAGATTTTTTTCAACCGAAAAATAACAGGCATTTCCCATATTTATTCTGCGTTTAATTTCCTCCCGAGTGTCATTTGTCTTTGTTACTGTTGCTCTAAGATATTTGAATTTTTCCATCTCTTGGAAGGATAAACCTCCAATTTTTATATTTCCATTTCGTACAATATTCTCATCACGAGACATAATCATATACTTTGTCTTTTCGGGATTTACTTCCAAACCTATCGCTTTACTTGCTTCAAGTAAAATTTCCGTGTTTTCCCTAATCGTTTGTGTATTTTCTCCTAACATATTCACGTCATCCACATAGACAAGAAGCTGATGTAACCCGTTCAATTCCAAACCCTGTCTGTTAACCTGAACTTTCCTAATGGCATATTCTAGAGCGGAGTTAAAAAGTAAAGGTGATAGTGCATCTTCTTGGTTTAGCCCGCAGTGAATTGGAAAAGCATCAGATAGAAACTGGCCTATACGGACTCTGCTATAGGCCAGTTTCTATCTGTTGCTTTTCTTGCATAAATAAATTTGGGATTTAGGTGAACTCCTTTTAGATTAATGCAGATGCATTTTAACATCATATATTTATTTGAAATTTTAATAATGTAAATCGTAAGATGTTATGAAACTATGATTTTTAATCAGTTTAGAAGTAGTAAAATGGGACGTATGGCCCGATCTGTTTCAATAAATAAAAAAAGACCTTTTCCGTTATTAATGATTTGAAGTATCCACATTAAAATTACACGGTATGAAGTTGAACTTGGAAAACTCACTTTCAAATCGGAATTCAGCAGGTGACCATTTTGTATGTGGAACATAAACAACGGCGCTGCGATCTTATGTTGTTACTCTGTGCGAGGGAGGCAGTCATGAGTTCATGACACGACCACGGTCTAGCATATACAGTCACGAAGCTCAATGCGTAGTAAATATGCATCCGTAGATAGTTGCTAACCACTAGGATCGCTACTATCGCCTCGTTACAGACAATGCGAAATAGTACCGGGATAGACTATTGTTCTTAGCACCCTCACAACTCAAGCTTCGTGACTGTATATACTAGACTGTGACACGGCTGTGTTAAGTAAGCATTGACCACTGAGCATGCGCAGTATGTTATAAGGTTATAACTGAAACTTAGAAAATTCAGGTGGCCCAAATTTTGTTGCTGGGTCTGAACTTGTAAACATTTATATGGTTAAGTACTCTTTGTCCCTTGTGGCAGCTCACGAATAGTGAGAAGATTTCTGAATTTCTAAATTTCTACTATGGAATGAAAAGTAAAACCATTACCATAGCAACCTTTTCTGGTAAGCTGACGATAATGCAGATTCAGTTGCTTGTATTTTTATTTTATTTTATTTTTTTTTTTATTTTTTATTGGGTTATTTTACGACGCTGTATCAACATCTAGGTTACAGTTGCTTGTAACGACGAAACACATGTTTAGCTGTTGTCACAAAACCAATGCAGCAAATACACTGTTTAGAAACAAAGTGTACTTGCATCCACATCTTACCCCTAAATGCCCTATTTCTACAAAATTAATAGCCTACTTAATTTCCGGACACCCTGTATTCAGAAAGAATTTTTTTGTGGAAAAAAACATTTTTGAGATTATTTTTGTGCGAGTTATGATGTCATCGAAAGCATTTTTAATTGACACGCTATAGTTTTTTTAAATACAGGGACATCACGCTAATCCCTTATTCATCTGTCGTAAAAAATCTTGGCTTCTTTTTTGATAATAATCTAAGTTGGAATTTTCAAGTTAAAGAAACGATAAAAAAAATCTGTTCCTCCATTCACTGTTTGAGTCGCTTGAGAAACTTCTTGCCCCAGCAACTAAAACTTACCCTAGTGCAAACCCTAGTAACGCCGCACTTCGATTATTGTGACGTTTTGTTAAGTGACCTAAGTTCTGAATTGTCAGTTAAGTTACAGCGAGCTCAGAATATGTGCGTCAGATACGTGTGCAACATCCGACGGTATGATCACATATCACCGTCCTTCGCAAGTCTCTCGTGGCTCCGACTTAAAGAACGTAGAACTTTACACTCTTTGTCTTTACTCTTTCGAATTCTGCACACTTCAACACCAAATTACCTTTCGTCTCGTTTCTCTTATCTATACTCTAGCCACGACGTAAATACCAGATCACTTATCTGTGGCACGGTAAGTATACCTCTTCTTAGAACATCTTGTTATTCATCATCTTTTACAATATCCACCTCGCGTCAATGGAATTCCTTGTCACAAAGTATTAGGGGCTGCAAGACAATAAACACCTTTAAGAACAGCTTAAAAGATAACCTTATTAGCATTTCACTCCAATCATACTGATTTAAACTATCGCTGACTACATTGTTACTTTTTTCTTTAGACATCATCCTGATTGTGCTGTATTTTAATTGTCTCGTAATAATCTCTTTCTATTATCTAATATTATTTGAAATATATTAACATTCTATGTATTTTAGTTTAATTCTGCTACACAGTTTATTTCAGTGTTTAATTAATAGTTCATAGTATTTTGTTGTTTAATTTGTAAATAACTTTTGTATACATGTAACTCTCATCTAAATCAAATTGTTGGATTCTTTGTAAGTTCATGCATATGTATATACACTTTTTGCTGGTTGAGTGGAAGAGAAGGCCTTACGGCCTTAACTCTGTCAGCTAAAATAAATCATTATTATTATTATTATTATTATTATTATTATTATTATCATTTTATTTTTACTTCAACTTTTATTGTACCTGAGTTTTTTAATGTACTTAACTCCCACCCCTTCTACTCTCCTCCACATATAACCAAGGGCGCAGTACTAAGTTAGTGATTATAGTACGTTTCAGAAATATGTTCGCGTATTCCAGTGACGAAAACTTCCAATATTGAATCATATTTTCGCACAGGTATTGTCGTCCGTTTGCCTACGTCGCATCCCGATTTCCCCCACCTGCTTCTGATCGTTCCACTGTAAAGACTAGTGGCCGGGCTTTCTTAGCTCTTTTCTGAAAACATTAATTTCTGTTAGGAATTAATTGGACGTCTACGTAATATTGTGCAACTGTTTAAAATAACTTAAATAAAGGGCCTCCTTAAGTAATTAACTATCACGTGATTCTTCCCCTTTCTACGATCCTGCGACATAACCACTTAGACGGACAGTATATAGCATGTCCGAGTAATTTTATCTGTGCGGGTCGGGCAGAAGTGAAGACTAAATTTACAGTACTTAAGGTACTCTTTTATAGAATAGGTACAGAATTATTTCAACATGAGTTACTAAGTATGAAGGACGAAACTGGTAATTGGAATTAAATGCAATAGTCTATAGTGCGATAATAGGTACAAAAGAACTGAAGCCTGTATCGAAATGAACGGCCACCATTTTCAAAAATGTGTTTAAAATCCATATTATGATTATTTTTCATTTTAACTTCATTCTCTATATCGTACGCTAATGTGCTATAGACAGTATAATATACACTGCATAATGAATACGGTCGCATGGACAGCTCGAGTAAAAACACTTATTGTTAATACTGTACTGTATTTTGATAAAACAAAACCTAATAAAAATTATCAAACTCAAAATCGTGATATTTCCTCTTTACGTAAATGGATGAACTACTTTTCTTCCCTCCTGTACTAGTAAAGTGATTTGTTTGTATTTTACGCCAGTATCATCGAACTCCAGTCGTGGAAGGAGGTAGCAAACTGTGTTTCCGGGTCTCAATCATTAATCCTAAGATATAGCCAGGTTAATGTTAAAAATGTTAGTAAAAATAAAATGATGTCCCTGTATAATCTGGAAGAGCATATTTTTATGTAATATTTCAATTGTTTTATACAGACTCACTATAGTTATGGCTGCTATGGTAACAATTTTATTGTATATATCTGTGGCCGGGAGGAAAAATATCTTAAGTAAAAACTTTATACTTTTCAGGAGAGCAGTAGAATGATTGAAATTGGTATCAATTAAAGAGTTTTTTTAATTAAGAGGTTTTTTCCTGGATATTATTTGTTTATATTTCTTCTAAAATAGGTAATGTTGCTGATTTAACAACTTTCTTGATTATTTCCAAAAATAACCGCACTTAAGCCCTTTTAAGACTAGAACCCAAACTGAGTAGAAGGGACTATTTAAACATAAGATCTTTTTCATGTCAAAATAAATGAGAAATGTAAATTATTAGGAATGCAAAATGGGTCTTAAACAATTATAGGACTGTTTACCCTGGTGCTTAAAGTATTAAAAGGAAGGGACATCAGCATGTGATAAAATGGCTAAAACACAAGTTAGACCTTTTTAATAGGTGGACAGTAAATATGTGATGGTCTGTAAGGAACAAAGTATTAAATATTCTTAAGTCCTTTATTGTGTGTGTGCTCGATTCAAAAAGTACTTAGGACATTTGGTAACGCTCTATAAATCCAGTCAGGAGTCTTATTTGACTTTAGCCGTTTTACCAGATTGTAGAGAATTGTTTCCGCTTTCAGAATATATAAAAATCTCATTTTTACAAAAAATTGACTTATGACCTTTTTCCTCCCGGCCACAGATATATTTTGTGAGTCCTTGTATTATGAAATTAACATAAAACAAAATATAGGGACATAGTCGTAATGAAATAGTGCCAGAGCGCATAGCGAAAAATTTATTATTATTATTATTATTATTATTATTATTATTATTATTATTATTATTATTTCTTTTTTTATTGTTGTTTCAGAATAAACCCTGACAAGACGCTCTTCAAAGTACCGCGTGCAAGCCGTGTTTATAGCGACTGAATATTAGGTAAGTGTTCTAATTTTGCTTATATAGTATCTATTATCATTTATTTCTGATATATATTATTTTAATGTACCGAAGTACATATGATATTTCCATGCAGATATTCTGCGTCATCATACGATGAAAGAGTAATGGAACGGAGAAAAATTCTCTCCGGCGCCGGGATTTGAACCCGGTTTGGTATCCAGTGTGGCTTAGTGGATAAAGCATCAGCACGTAGAGATGAAAACCCGGGTTCAAATCCCGGCGCCGGAGAGAACTTTTCTCCGTTCCATTACTCTTTCATCGTATGACGACACAGAATATCTGCATGGAAATATCATATGTACTTCGGTACATTAAAATAATATATACGATATGCGTAAATCACTTCGTGATTTAAGACGGCGCTTATTCCGTCGGATCCCGGCCAACTAGTCACTCATAACGAGTGCACCTCAGCACATGTGTGGACTTCGGTCCTACGTTCATAGACATCTATGACGTAGTGCAGAGGGCTGCCACTAGAGGGAACCCAAGAGTTGGAGCTTAATCTGAGACGATTCTGTCCTGCGCCGGGGTGGTATCCGGTGTGGCTTAGTGGATAAAGCATCAGCACGTAGAGCTGAAAACCTGGGTTCAAATCCCGGCGCCGGAGAGAATTTTTCTCCGTTCCATTACTCTTTCATCGTATTTATTTCTGAATTACAACTTTCATGAACAGTAGTACAGTTTACCCCATTGTGTAATACGTCAAAAACATTGTAGGCTACCTGTACTTAATTCTTTGGAAAAAAAAAATGCCTTTTGCAGTTGTTTTCCTGGTATGTGAACTTTTACAATGAGTAATCAGTAATCACGTTTTCGAGATGATTAAAAATATGGATTTCCATTGAATGACATATTAGAACAAACGTTTTCCGTTTAACAATTATTGTAATCATAATCACAGTCACAGAGACTTCAATGCGCCAATGAAAATAAACTGAGCAGCAAAGCTTTCCAGAATTACGACCGATGAAGGAAAGCTGTTCGAGAAAGGGGATGTAGTTAAAGGGGTAGAGTATTGTAACTGTATGTAGGCATTATAATAATAATAATAATAATAATAATAATAATAATAATAATAATAATAATAAAGCTCGTTGCAAAATATTACAAGAATTAACTAATATAGATAAGCCGTACAAAAATTTGGACTATTGGCCGACAGAGAAGACTAGAAAGAATTCCGAAATTTTTGAGAGACGTCATTGGATTTGTAGCCGTACAGATTATAGCAGAGATGGGCATCGTGCCTCACTTGAGAATTTGTGCCTCACTGACCTTCACAGAGCTTATTGGTCTGAGTGACATCATCTTCACAATCCCCGTTCCTCCCTCGCGTAGCTCCTAGGCGTGGGCAAGTTCTATATCAGTTTCATAAGCAATATCAGTGGTGGCATAATGGCATTATCAAAGCAGTGTGTACGCGTTAGAAAACGATTATTTCATGAGAAATGGGAGGAAGAGTTTTTTTGCTGTTTAGAAGGGGAGAACATACGATGTTATGTTATGCTCGAAAATCCTATTAGGCATTAATAAATTTAATATACAACGACATTACTCCTTATGTCATAAAGAACATGCTGAATTAGAAGGTAAGACAAATGTTATTTCTGGTACTATTCCGAAGAAAATTTATGATCTTAACATTTGCATAGTATACTAAATACGACATTATGCCTTAAACACGCTGCATTAAAAGGTACGAGGAATTAAATGTTGTTTGTACGTATTATATCCAAAACAAATTTATGTAAAAAGATATCAAATGTGCGTATAAAACGAAATATTTCTGAAATTATTTTAGGTCGAGAACGTGCAAATCTATTAAGTAATCTTGATAAACGCCAGAATATTCAAGAAAATAAACGTAGACAACGTGATGGAATATTATTGGCTAGTTATGCAATTTCTCGCCTGTGATTTAAATAAATTCAGCTACGGAGAAACAGTAAAGAGGTTTATGATTAAAGCTGCCGAATTAATTTGCCAAATTGAATAAAAGTTTTCGAGAGTCCAAACGCTTTCCTAATAATTCGCCACTGACCGCCTTAGCGATTACGATAAGGTGACGCAGGTCACAGCAGTTTATATTTCCCATCCTACTCTGCAGTCTCCTCTCCTAGTAAACAAACTATTTCAAATCGAGTGTCTCACGTAACCGAAAATTGTGCCCATGTGTGGATTATAGTGTAATTACGATGACGCCGTTGATGGTGGTAGTGGTGAAAAATAAATTATTCCTATAACAAACAAATCCTGTAGGTCGCAAATGTTCCGTCTTTTCCTAAGCATTTTATAAATATTGACGGTTCAAAGAAGTTGTGGACGCAATGGTATATGCTCTCCACTTTTGTTTAACTTCTCTTTGGAATAACCAATCGCATCCCGAATCGCAGAGGGGGCAGTTTTTATGGACCCCTGAGACCTGCAGTTTCGAGAGTCACCACCCCCTCGCGAATGTTTCGGCGTGATGTCTTTGAGATGCTGCAATATGAGATCGGCAAACACACCCCCTCCCATCCCGTCTGGGGATGTTGCGACATTAAACCGAGATCCCTACGTGATAAAACTGGAAACTTCCTCCTCTAGACTCTAGCAGATAGCATTTGTTCCGCTCTGAATGAGGCGGGGCGGTGGCAGAGGGGGTATTCGTCCGATTGAGTGGTTCCTGATTTGTTTGTCTGTAACTACACAAGCAGATCCGCACAAAAAGAGCATCGGTGCAGATTACGACTTTCTCGACTGCAGCTTATGCACTCTATTTTATATGTTTCGTCTTAGAATCCATTGCAGTATTGGGACTTTTAGCCTGTTCCGACCTCATTCTTGTGGAGACATTTGAGCTCACAGCACACGTCGCTCTTTTAAGGTATAGCGGTTACATTACCTTTGTAAGGGCCCGAGGTATAGCGTGTTTAAATCTTGTAATCGGGGGTTTAATGAAGCAGTAAAATCTTATCATGCCTTCTTCGGATGAAAAATAAATTTAGATATACCTTTTCAAGGATTTATGGTTTGGAAAGGAGACCTAAATCATTAAGGCAAAGTTATCGGCCAACTTTCTTTTCATTTTGCAACTGAATTTAATAATTAATATATGCAAATACGATGCGTGAATACGCTGTATAAATTGTCTCACTAGATGAATGACTAATTCAGTTAAATTTAACAAAACAAGGAACATTTTAAATATAAAAGATTACCAGATTTTTTTTTCACAATTTCCGGAGACAGATATCGACATATAAAATACTTTCAACATTTATATTAGATTTCTGTTAACTTATATTGTTTTTACAAGGAATTAATATACTGGTAGGGTCTACTCATTCTACAGGGACATCATTTTATTTTTACTTCAATTTTTATTGTATCTGAGTTTTTTAATGCACTTCACTCCCACCCCCTTCTACTAGTAAACTTCCAATCGTTCTCCACACAGAACCGAGGCCGCATATGCAGTACTGAGTGAGTATAGTACGTTCCAGAAATATGTTCGCGTTTTCCAGTGACGAAAGAGCATTCAATATTGAATCATATTTTCGCACAGGTACTGTCGTCCATTTGCCTACGTCGCATCCCGGTTTCCTCCACCTGCTTCTGTTCGTCCCTCTGTAAAGTCTAGTAGCTGGGCTGTCTTAGCTCTTTTCTGTAAACATTAATATCTGTTAGGAATTGGACGTTACGTAATATTATACAACTGTTTAAAATAACTTAAATAAAAGGGGCTCGTTAAGTAATTAACTGTCACGTGATTCCCCCCCTTTTCTACGACCTTGCGACAAAACCACTTGAACGGACAGTAGATAGCATTTCTGAGTAATTTTATCTTTTCGGATCGGGCAGAAGTGAAGATTAAATTTACAGTACGTAAGGTACTCTTTTATAGAGTAGGTATAGAATTATTTCAACATGAGTTACTCGTACGAAGGACGAAACTGGTAATTGGAATTAGATAAAATAGTCTATAGTGCGATAATATGCACAAAAGAACTGAAGCCTGTATCGAAATGAACGGCCACCATTTTCAAAAATGTGTTTAAATATCCATATTATGATTATTTTTCAATTTAACTTCATTCTCTATATTGTACGCTAATGTGCTGTAACAGTACAATATACACTGCGTAATGAATACGTCCGAATGGATAGCTCAATTCGTGAGTAAAACACTAAGTGTTAATACAGTACTGTATTTTGATTCAACAAAAACCTAATGAAAATTATCAAACTCAAAATTGCGATATTTCCTAGTTTACATAAATGGATGAACTACTTTTCTTCCCTCCTATACCTAGTAAAGTGATTTGTATTTTACGCCAGTATCATCGAACTCCAGTCTTGGAAGGGGGAGCAAGCGATGTTTCCGGTTCTAGACCTTTAATCCAAAGATATAGCGAGGTTAATATTAAAAATGTTAGTAAAAATAAAATGATGTCCCTGTGTTTGCAGACTGAACTAGTATTGTGTTTATTTTTTTTACAGAATAATGAATTTTTATGCAGGTAATCTCTAATTAGATCCCAATTTTTAACAAATTCCTGACAGGTCTTGTTGAAATTGGTTAAGAAAGCAAGCATGGCACGAACAGTTTCTAAACATATTCTGGGTTTCTGGGGTGTCTCCATCATGTTCGTTGAAGAAACTCTCTCCACTGAAATATTACTTTCAAGACACAGAGCTAGTTCAATCAACATCTGGAACTGTGCACAGGAAATGATTTTCTCACAAAAACAAACAAACAAACAAACAAAGCGAAAAAGCGGAAGAGCGGAAAAAAACGAAAAAAAAACGAAAAAAGGAAACGGACGGACAGAGAGATAAATAAAGAAATAAGTAAATAAAGAAATAAATAAATATTTCCCTATATTTTGAGCATTATCCTTTGCCATTTTCTCTAAGCTCACATATTTTTTCAAGCAAGAAATTTCATCAAATAAATTATCTTCCCCCACATCAAGTCTATCTAAATTTGTAGAAAAATAATGGATTATATCTCAAAATTTTTCTCTTCCTGAAGGAGACAGTGATGATACTGGTTAAAATGATGATTGTAATGAGGATTGCGACTATGACTCTGATAAGGTTCTTACTTGGTGGTCCTGTTGGTATTTTTTTAATCTGACTCTTACAGGTGGGTCATTCTGACTCAGGGACAGGTTTTATCCCCAGCGGGACTTGAGAAACCCCAGGGTCCGTAGCCCCAAGTCCTCAAAATCTATATTAACAATAAAAGTCTATGCTACCCCGTAGTCTTCACACCACCTTATTTTTAAGTATTTGAGATGATGAATGAAAAGAGAAGTGGACAGTGTCGGTGAAATGAAAGAATGAAATAAGAGTATCCTGAAAAAACACTCTCTCTCTTCAATTCTGCTTTGTCCATTATCAGACCGGTTGAACCCGAGCCTCTTGGATGAAAGGCCTGTGTTCTAGTTCAGAACCATAGAGATATTAATGATACGAGTTGCGAAGATGACGATGACGATGACGATGACGATGACAATATTTGCGACGATGATATTTACAGTAGTTGCTACGATGACCCGATGTGAATAGTTGCTATGATGACGGTGGCAATAGTTGCTATGATGACGGTGACAATAGTTGCGATGGTGACGGTGACAATAGTTGCCATGATGACGGTGACAATAGTTGCTATGATGACGGTGACAATAGTTGCTATGATGACGGTGTCAATAGTTGCTATGATGACGGTGACAATAGTTGCTATGATGACGTTGACAATAGTTGCGATGGTGACGACGACAATAGTTGCTATGATGACGGTGACAATAGTTGCTATGATGACGTTGACAATAGTTGCGATGGCGACGATGACAATAGTTGCTATGATGACGGTGACAATAGTTGCGATGGTGACGATGGCAATAGTTGCTATGATGGCGGTGACAATAGTTGCTATAATGACGGTGACAATAGTTGCGATGGTGACGGTGACAATAGTTGCTATGATGGCGGTGACAATAGTTGCTATGATGACGTTGACAATAGTTGCGATGGTGATGGTGATAATATTTGCGATGGTGACGATGACAACAGTTGTTATGATGACGGTGACAACAGTTGTTATGATGACGGTGACAGTTGCTATGATGACGGTGACAACAGTTGCTATGATGACGGTGATAATAGTTGCGATGGTGACGATGACAACAGTTGTTATGATGATGGTGACAACAGTTGCTATGATGACGGTGACAAAAGTTGCTATGATGACGATGACAATAGTTGCTATGATGACGGTGACAATAGTTGCGATGGTGACGATGGCAATAGTTGCTATGATGGCGGTGACAATAGTTGCTATAATGACGGTGACAATAGTTGCGATGGTGACGATGACAATAGTTGCTATGATGACGTTGACAATAGTTGCGATGGTGATGGTGATAATATTTGCGATGGTGACGATGACAATAGTTGCTATGATAACGATGATAATAGTTGCGATGGTGACGATGACAACAGTTGTTATGATGACGGTGACAACAGTTGTTATGATGACGGTGACAACAGTTGCTATGATGACGGTGACAACAGTTGCTATGATGACGGTGATAATAGTTGCGATGGTGACGATGACAACAGTTGTTATGATGACGGTGACAACAGTTGTTATGATGACGGTGACAACAGTTGCTATGATGACGGTGACAACAGTTGCTATGATGACGGTGATAATAGTTGCGATGGTGACGATGACAACAGTTGTTATGATGATGGTGACAACAGTTGCTATGATGACGGTGACAAAAGTTGCTATGATGACGATGACAATAGTTGCTATGATGACGGTAACAATAGTCGCGATGGTGACGATTCAGTAGTAACGACGATGGCGATGTCAATGTCGAGAGTTGCGATGAAGGTTAATGATAGTAGTTTCGACGATGACAGTGAAAATGGTTATGACGATAATAATGTCAACTGTTGTGATAATAACGATGACATGACTCTGACGATGACGACGAAGAAACGAGTGTAACAGTGGTGACAACGAATGTGTCAATCATATGGTAAATAATCGGATATTGTGATGACCAGGCTTAGGATCCGAGACGACTGAAGAATGAAATGAAGTTACAGTGCAACGGAGTACAGATGGAGTGATGTGACGCGATGAGTTTTGTTTACCTGTGCGCTAGTGTAGGCCTACAATCCGGTTCGTGATCAGAGGTACAGTATTCTTCCGTCTCTCCCTACGAAACGAATTCAGGCCATCACAGTG
This sequence comes from Periplaneta americana, assembly GCF_040183065.1. Lineage (NCBI taxonomy): Eukaryota > Metazoa > Arthropoda > Insecta > Blattodea > Blattidae > Periplaneta > Periplaneta americana. The sequence goes on along the minus strand of NC_091129.1, from coordinate 145,121,622 downwards.
CATTTTCAATTCATAGTGAACAGTTTTTTTTTTCGAACTAGTTGCAAGCATGTATATGGTTGTTCATTGTAACACTAACGACTTCAATGTCGCCGTGGGACAAAGTTGTGAAGTATGTGTCCTACTTCATTTTCCACCGTCACTAGATTGTACTATTAACAGTAGAATATAACGCAGCACATTGACGTCGTTGTTTACATTCACAGTAGTCTGTCTACTATGTTCAAGGAAAAGTCAAGGGAAAACAGTTTGTAGAGTTTTGACCTGTATTTATATTTACTTATCCAAGGTTTCACTAACATTTATGCCCCGTTCTCGTTTGAAAAGTCAAGGGAAAATAGTTTATAGTATTTTAGTCTATATTTATATTTTCTTATGCAAGGCTTCACGAACATTTACGTCTCATTCTACTTTGAAAAGTCGAGGGAAAATAGTTTGTAGTATTTTCGCATATATTTATATTTAGGCCTTCTTATCCAAAGTTTAACTAACATTTATGCCCCGTTCTAGTTCAAAACGTGAAGGGAAAACAGTTTGTAGTATTTTGGCCTATATTTATCTTTACTTATCCAAGGTTTTACTAACATTTATGCCCCGTTCTGGTTTCAAAAGTCGAGGGAAAATACTTTGTAGTGTTTTGGCATATATTTATATTTACTTATCCAAGGTTTCACTAACATTTATGCCCCGTTCTAGTTTGAAAAGTCAAGGGAAAACAGTTTGTAGCGTTTTGGCCTATATTTATCTTTACTTATCCAAGGTCTTACTAATAGTTGTGCCCCGTTCTATTTTGAAAAGTCAAGGGAAAATAGTTTGTAGTGTTTTGGCCTATATTTATCTTTACTTATCCAAGTTTTCACTAACATTTATGCTCCGTTATAGTTTAAAATGCCAAGGATAAAATAGTTTGTAGTGTTTTGGCCTATATTTATCTTTACTTATTCACGGTTTTACTCAAATTTATGCCCCATTCTAGTTAGAAAAGTCAAGGAAAAACAGTTTGTAGTGTTTTGACATATATTTATATTTACTTATCCAAGCTTTCATTAACATTTATGTCCCCTTCTAGTTTGAAAAGTCAAGGGAAAAACAGTTTGTAGTGTTTCGGCTTATATTTATATTTACTTATCCAAAGTTTCAATAACATTTATGCCTCATTCTAGTTTGAAAAGTCAAGGGAAAATAGTATTGTAGTGTTTTGGTCTATATTTATATTTGCTTATCCAAGGTTTCACCGACATTTATGCCCCATTCTACTTTGAAAAGTCAAGAGAAGACAAGTTCGTAGTGTTCTGGCGTATATTTATGTTTACTTATCCGAGGTTTCACTAACATTTATGTCTCGCCCTACATTTTATCTCTTTTTCTACAGAGATACGAGCTGCTGTCTTGTTTAATTTTTTTAATGAATGGAAATCTTATCCTTTCAGAACAGAAAACCCTTTGCAGGTTGGTAAGAATCGAATTCATGATCGCTTTGCCTACCAGCGTGGCAATTAGTTTTAATCGATAGTTACGACATCCGCAAGAATGTTTGCGGAGTTGCGGAAACGTTTCGTGCATTTGGCTTATATTCCAATTTCGTTTACAGAAATTAGCTTCATAATGATTATAATGAAGATACGAGCTCTACTCTGTGCCTGAGTGGAATTCACGACTCAATAACTTAATTAAAAGATTCCCGAGTACACAACCATTGCTAGCTAAAGCTGTGTTAACTAACTCCTCTATATATCAACATCTACTTTCATAGCTGAGTACTATTAGCCCACTAATTATAGGTTAGTTTTGTTGATTCTCTAGTTCATAGAATCGTAATGTTGGTTCGGTGGTTTACAGATTCTTATTGATGACTCCATATTTTATGGATGGTAGGTAGGTAGGTAAGTAGGTATATAGGTAGATAGGTAGATGGATGGATAGATAGATAGATAGATGGATGGATGGATGGATAGATATTTTGATTGATTGATTGATTGATTGATAGATCTTTATTGTCGAAGGCATAATATATGCATATACATGGTAAAATATATACATTACATTAAAATTTAAAATATGTCAAGTATAGAATACATTATTCATTTCATTTCAAGGGTCCATGCGTGTGTCCTCTAGATTGTAGGGACACAAATTAATTAATTTCATTTTTATATAATTCCTGAATTTGTGAGTATTTTTTGTAAATTTGATGTACTCAGGCAAACTATTATAAATTTTGATATTAAAAACCATATAGGTTCTGCTGATATTTGTAAAATGGTGTACTGGAATAGTTAAACTATTTTTGTTACGAGTATCATAAGTATGAAAGTCACTATTTTGGTGAAAATCTGACAGATTTTTATAAATTAGTTGTAAAACATTAAAAATATATATACCATAAACAGTGAGAAAATTATACTGTAAGAAATATTCCCTACAAGAGGTCCTACTGTCAACGCCCGCTATGCACCTGACAATACGCTTTTGAGCCATAAATATATCTTTCATATATGTATACTGGTGTCCAAAAATATGACCTAGAATTTTCTGATCGTGTAAGCGAACTTTCCCCTCTAACCACGAGATAAATCAGAACCTAAGATATAACAAATTGGTAAACTTTGAAATAGTTCCGCCAGTTGTCAATAGGTGACACTATTATTGGGATGGGTAAAAAGTGTTTGGGAAAATAATGATGTAGTTTAAGAATAAATTATCATAATTGACAGTACCAGCAGTTTTCCCTCTAAAGCTAATACTTTTTAAAATCATTACAGGATTAGACTTTGAATTATATAATGCGGGTATATTTATGTATTATTGGAGACACTGACTGTTACCTTTCTCATCTATTCATAGAAGTAATAACTATAGAAGCCACACTTACACGAACAAATTATCGATCACTATCTATTAGTAGGGGTGAAGTATTTTTGAACACTGGCACTAAGACTGGAACAATATGAATATGGAATACTAAATACCAGTGGCGTAGCATGCAATTTTGAGCAGGGGAAGCTAACTCAAGTTGTCTTTCATGCAATATGAGAAAACGTATTACAAAAATACAGTCTTAAAATAAATAGTAGTCAATGTCAAGTCAGCAGTCGAAGATTGGTTGGAACATCGTACGTAACACCAATAAGGCATGACCTCAAATGAGACGTAGTAAAATATGATTTCACGGTTTACACATATCTCTAACAAATAGACACGTATACGTATACCATTAGCTCACTCCCTGTCATACTTAGAGAAATCACAATATTAGTATCATTACGTAAGTATGCGTCTGTCTTTTGGTTGTGTCCTTCATTGACAGCAAGGGAGTCGGTCATTTGTTTTTTAAATCACACTTTTGTTCGTAAGTCAGTCTTGATAATACAATTGTCCTAAAAAAATTCGAGTAAATTAGTGCCAGGAACTGTTATTTCACTCATTATTTATTATATCAGCCACAATGCACACTAACACTTCAACTGAACACAACTGACGAAAAGGGATAACTCGGAAACTACTTATTTTAAATGTTAAAGCTAGCTTCTTGTTGCCTTGCGACTAGGATAGTTTAGTTAGAAAGGGATGGAAAATCTGCGGGGTGGATTACACAGAAGAAACCGGTCTGCTTGGAAGCTGGTGTGTGCAGGCTGCTGCCGCATCACAATATTTAACGCGTAAATAAAAATTCTATTAAAATTAATAAATAATTTTCTCCATAAACTGCCGGTTTATTATGAAATTATTATTAACTGGGGAAGCTAAGCTTTTTAGCTTACATTGACGCTACGCCACTGCTAAATAGATTTTAGTTAGTCAAATACGCCAGTAATATGTATCATCCCCAAAGAAGCGAAGAATATTTTTAAAACGGCAGCCGTGGGACAAAATAAAAAATTGTACTGCAAAAAAAAAACAGAAACAGCATTTTTACCACACGTATATAACAGTCCTAAGTCTGGGAAAAGCATCTCATTAATCTTTAACAGGAGCCATTCTTTCACTAATGTGCATGCTTCTACATCATTCATGTGAAATAACTGTGACCACTATTTTATGTTATCACTAGACTTCGTGGAATTGCCACGAGAATCGTAAGGTTTACTATGCACGCAGTATAGACTGTATGAGAAGGGGGCGTGGAAAGAATAGAGTATGCCTCTGATGTAAACACTGAGCAGTATACAGCGGTTACAATAAAACCTGTATCCTGCATTCAAGAAATATAATGAATGATCTTTGAAGTAGGAAATGTCTAAACATGTAAATACACAATTATTTTATAGTGAGATATATTAACTCTTAAAATTTAATGTAATATACTCACATCATCCTGGAATATGTGCATTGCAGATAAGAGTTACGTACATTTTGAGCGACTGCAAAGTGAACCTCCTCCGATGGTCACTCAAACAGTTTTTATATTGGGAAAATGTACGTTCAACATCACACGATGTAATAGGTGCATATTTGAAGAACGGAAAGTCACTACTTTTTAGTACACCAACTTCAGACGTTTTGTCGTGACCTGATAGTACATCATTTATAATACGAAGTTGTGAATAGGCAGAATTTTTAGCAATAATGTTTCTCAACTTACATTTCACTTTTTCTGAAATTAGTGAATTGTTATTTTGGATAACGGTTTGTGATACTTTATGCACTATATTAAAGGCTTCTGAGAGTTGTATTTTACACGATTCTAACAGGGTGATGCTTTTGGACACGACTTTAAAATTAGAATCAATGAACAGAATATCCTCCAATATCTATTCAGAAGGCAATGATTTTACAGCTGCAACAGCGGAATTGTCTGTGCTATCCAATGCATAAATTACCTCCATTATTTTGCCGTAATATTCTGCATAATAATGAACAGCATCCAATCACGTTCCCCAACGGATCAAGACTGGCTGGGGGGGGGTAAGGATATTCCAGGGGCAATTGTTTGGAACAGCAACACTCTCATTGTAGCATGTTTGATTGAATTCTTGTCTGCACTGAACAAATGTTAAGCTTTGACTATTCCAACCACAGTAATGCAAAAACAAGTGCTTACATAGGTATACATTAGCTGTAGCTGCTCTATCTATTTGGACCGGTCACATCTCTTAACATGAACTGCTTATACTACGAGACGGGAGGTCACCTCTTCTATACTACCGTACGTCGGCAACCTGATTGCATGCTGCGTGTGGCAATTCAACGAAGTCTAGTTATCACTTTAATATTGTTTATTGGTTATAAAATATGTATTTTTATGCCAAATATAACCCTAATATACCTCAGGGTGAAATAGGGTTTATTAAATTGGATAATAAAAAAAAAGTCTGGGAAAAGTGGAAAGAAATTTGTTGTTTCGTGTAAAATGTTACATGATTTGTCTTTAAATATTTTGTGTCTTTTCCTCAAATTAAAATAACATTTTGAAGGATTTTTTTTGATCAAATTACATATCTAATTAGCGGGCTCTAATAAATATTCCTCAAATTACATGCGCCTAAACCACATTGGATTGTAAGCAATAAAAAGGACCAGGTTAAATAATAGAGAAAAAGTCTATTAGCAAAATAATATACCTTTCCTTTAAAAACATTGCTTTATGTAATAACTAGGGAACGGAATTTGGAGCAGTAATAGCTAGTATTGGCATCTACACAGCCATTTGTTTACAGCCCTTTATACCAAGACCTCCCCTCCATGACATACTCGCAGATCTCTGCACGTCAACAACAGGTGAACGGGACAGTTGTCGCATAAGAACTTCAACATACATGTTTGCAATTCGGAGTAGTGAAGTGGAGATACAATGCCGAAAGTGAAAACAACTAACAATACAAAATTGAAAGACTATATTTGTAAAAGCTCCAGATCGAGTATCAAAATTCAGGAAACAATTCCCTAAATTGTAGCTTCTCCCATGTTCAGTTCTTAAGAGCTTGGGGTCAAGGTTAGAAGCTTGCAATTATTACGCACATCACCTCCAATCTGTGAAGAAAGTGGTCCAGTCTTTCGATCTCGATGACGCGGCTGCAATTCAAATACGCCAGGAATTGCTAAATGATACAACAATCAAGAAAGAAATCACGGATATTAAGTCAAATTTTTTATATTTACCGGATGCCATTATTCGATTACAAAAGTTAGGAGTAGAACTAGTTGAGCAAATAAATATTATGAGGACTATTGTAAATAAACTGAGTGCAGTAGAAGGTGAAGTAGGAAAACGTGTTGGCGAAAAAATGAGCAGAGTTTTGATTAAAAATGATGGGTACAGTATTCTTATTCGGATTTCAGATGTACTAACAAAGACGTGTCCCAATGACGTCATTCATTCATTCAACATGTGAATTTAATTGACGTATCTTGTTTCGAGTGCTTATTCTCCAATAATTGTCTCTGCAGATGGAGAGCGGAGTTTTTCCATGTTAAAAAATTTCCTTCCTTGCAACAGAGCAAAGTTGTATTTTGAAAATTTGAAAATTATATTTACAGTTTATTATAACAAGGCACAGCAGGAATAATTGTTTCATCAACAAAACATAGCATTAAATGAAAAGGCCATTTCGTTTGGTTCTACATATTCAGAAGCGAGTTCCAAACAAAAGACAACTGTCTATCAGCAATCAATATTTCCACGCGAGGATGCAGAGATTGATATTTAATTATGTATATTAGTAATGTTGTTTATTGGTATCGTTTGCGTTGCCAAGAAAAACACAGGCCACTATATGTCATTAAACTATAAAACTATAATATTTCTTTATTCTGAAATACGTTTACAGCTCGTTGCGTGTAAGTTTGTATGAACTGGACTGTACTCGTCCATATAGCTCGCTTGACAGTCAACTGAGCTACGAATACCTATACTACGTTTCACCATTCTTTATAATACTCCAAATCCCTTTCCCTGGTAATAACTAAAGATAGGAATTTACCCACAGAGACAAGGTTAGGTATGCATAATGTGTTCGTTGAAAGAGAGAGTGAGCGTAGCTACTAGCAATGCAGGTGCATGGGTACCTGTTAGGGAACTCTGCCGTGGTATAAGTAGGGCGAGATTGTAGTTTTATGTGGTTAACCAATCAACGAATCACAGTTAAATGTAAACAAACCAATTGCCGGAGCACAATGCTGAACCCTACGCACGAGAAACGTATCCCCATTCAATTGCTGCGATACACAACACATTTCAGTTGTAACCTGGCCATATGTCAGGCTTCACGTCATTCATGACAGTCTAAGCACAACTAACCTAATATTCTCGTGTTGTGGTATAAATTCCTGCCTTTAGTAATAACTACACAGTGGATGCGGGATGACTTAAGGAAAAGTGAAGTTGTTTCTTATCGGAGTATATGGAAACGCAATGTATGCAGTTGTGTTATCCCTCTCAAGTATTTAGTACAGGGACATAATTTTATTTTTACTTGCATTTTTATTGTACCTGCATTTCTGAATGTACTTCACTCCCACCTCTTCACTAATGTCCTTGCTCCCGTCAGACACACAAACTTACGGCCGCTGTTGCATTCGAAGTCTTCAAGCAGTGAAGTAAACACTGCAGTGTATAGTGTGTTTCATAAATATGGTTGCGTTTTCTAAAGAAGAAAGAACCTATATTAATAATATCGTACTAAAAAATTATATTCAAGAAACGATAAATTCAATTTCAGAGAATATGCTTCAAAATGTTTTTAATAATATGCGTAAAGAATTGAAGCCTGCATTATAATGAACGGCAACCATTTTCAGCAACTTGTTTAAAAATTCAGATTAGCTTTTTTTGAATTGAGGTGGCTAGAATCAAAGGAATGCTAGTGACATTTGTAATAACATGAGTTAAGTGCATCCAGTGTAAGCAAAAGTATCTAAAATTTTAGTGGCAAAGGGATATTTTAACGCATCACACATTAAAATTTAAATAAAAATTTCACCGATTTTACGAAAGCTTAAATATTTAAACACCATTTTCTCAAAAGTAACTTAAGTGCAATTACAGCCCTTTACTTATGACCCCCTCAATTTAAATGCACTCTCTATATTGTATGTTAACATCAATAATTAATATGCTAAATAAAGTAGACATTACGTAACGAACATAGCCGCCTGAAAAGTTGAGTTTTTGAAAAAAAAAAAATGTTACTACTCTACTGTATTTTGATAAATTCCGTAAAAGTGATGATCAAACTGAAAATCGTAATATCGTGTTTCCCTACAACATAAATGGATATACTACTTTTCTGTCCTCCTATACCTACTAAAATGATTTGTTTACATATTGCACTAGTAACATCAAACTCCTGTAATGGAAGGGGACAACAGTGTTTCCGAGTATAGCCAGGTTAATGTTAAAAATGTTGGTAAAAATAAAGTGATGTCCCTGTATAAGTTGAATAGTGTAGTGCTGATCCATTCATAATGTCGAAGTAAAAACGTTAAATTCTCTTAGAGATACGAAATGCAATTAAGAAGTATGAGAGTGACATTTTATGTATTAACGAAGACACTATCGTGTGTAATGTATGTGAAATTGAAATAAAAACCAGAACAATTCAGACTATAGAGAAACATTTCGACAGTACATCGCACAGGAAATGCGTTGAAATGAAATCTGAGGAACCATCTACATAATCATCATCATCATCATCATCATCATCATCATCATCATCATTTAGTTGTGCGGGTCTAACGACACGTGCAACATAATGCTCAGAAATTGAGTGATCCCCATTTTAGAATTTTTCTTCTGAAATTCTCTCGATACAAAAACTGTTTAAGCGATAGGCGAAGACGATTCAGCTTCGACAACTTACGAGAATATATCGTCGTTTACTGCAACGCTGGTAATTTCATCAATGATGACGAGGACTGAACTTGCAAGGTATGTGCTACACTACTACAGCACGCTATTTTTCTTTTCCTTCTGACTGTACGGAGATACAGTAGCATCACAGTCTAGTATATACAGTCACGAAGCTTAATACTTACTAAATATGCAAACGTAGACAGTTGAAATATGCATCCATAGATAGTTGCTAACCACCAGGATCGCTACTATCGCCTCATCACAGACCCTTCCCCTTGTACTTTCGATATGGTATTCTTTTGAAAAAATTAACACCTTCCTTCCACTATTGAAATGTGAAATACATAAGGTTTATATATTATTTTCATAAAGTATATATTATATTTTATAAACTCACCTTCCTGGATTTTTCGGAAGAAGGATAAATCTGAACTCTTTTTCTTACAATATTTATAGTACCACAAATGTCTCCTTGTCCCATATTATTATTCAAATTATTGTATTTTAGCCATTTACAGTTATTACAACCGATAAAGAACATTTCACAGTTTACACAACTTTTCACAACAAAGCGAAATATGGCACAGTTACGCGTTAACATAATCTGTTCGCATTTACATTTTAAGTTTAGAATGGAAGCTATTTTGAGGTTCAATAAAAACGAATTTATATTGTGATTTTAATTTAGCACATCTACCTTCCTTAATTGTAGACAGAAAATTTACCATACCACTCCTATGAAATAAGTGTACGTACGATTGTGTTACTTCGTCTCTTAGGTAGTAGATAATAATAATAATAATAATAATAATAATAATAATAATAATAATAATAATATTAATATTTATTAATACTATACACTTGAGCTACATTAGGCATTGCAGCCCGAAAGAGCAGAAGCTCGTGCTCGGGCGCAGTTCAGATCAGTTATACAAAATATATCACAAAATTACAAGAGTTCATTGAGCACAATCACATTAATAAATGGTAAAATACATACAGCATGTAATAACAGGGTCTATATACAAATAGAAAATACAGAAGTACATGAATATTAGAGTAACAATTTTAACTCAATTAGCTTAAACAATTAAATAATTAATCTGATTTGTTTCTTAAATCTATGTGTGTTAAGTGTACTTAGCTCAGGGTAAGCTCTAATTAATGTATTATATATTTTGGGTCCAAAATTTCTGCTGTGTTTTAATCCAGCAGTTGTGTGGCAATAATTCAGTACTCAATTGTAGTATTAAAATACAGACAAATAGAATGTGACGGGTGTCATACATGACATTATGTTTAATTATAATGTATAATTCCGATATATAGGAATATAAGTTAAATATAGTAAACACAACCTATACTTTCCATATGACATAACATACATATGTAGTGGCAGGGCATTGGAGACCACTGAAATTAGACAGAAAGGGGCAACTGGTACAGTAAACATAACCTATAATTTCAACATATCTAAATATTCGTGCGGTGCAACTGAAAATTATTGAACCGTGCATAAATGACTACAAGAATTTCGCAATATTTAATCGAAATAAAGGCAGGTATTACACATACGAACAACGTAATTTTCACATCAAAAATAATATTACACCTTAACTCGCAAGGAATTATGTCTGAAGTGTCTCCTAATCATTGTTTTAAATTTCATTAATGCAATTACACTACATTTTAGAGAAATATATGTTACTCTTTAATAATAATAATAATAATAATAATAATAATAATAATAATAATAATAATAATGATTTATTTATTTAACCTGGCAGAGTTAAGGCCATACGGCCTTCTCTAACACTCAACCAGGAGTAAAAACAGCGTTACAGAAACACTACAAATTTACAAAGTACACACAAAACTGAATAAGATAACAATAATAGAATGTAAACAACAAGTAAAAAGAAATCAGACATAATATATAACATAGAGAAGGAAAGAAAAAAGCATAATAAAATGTGAAGAGCAGGTCAAAAATAAAATAAGACAATTATTGATAATAATAATAATAGTAATGATAATAATAATAATGATAATAATAATAATAATAAATAATAATAAAATAATAATAACAGGCCTAATAGTAATAATAATAATACTAATAGTAGTAATAAAATAGTGCAGTACAAAGCATACAATGAATACAATATTTTTAAATATACACATTCAAATTAATTTATATGATTGAAACGCCGCCCTTCGTGATAGGGTTAAGCGAGTCATATGGTCTGCCTTACGGCCTGTATTAGATCACGATGGCAGTGACACAGTCTATTTTTCCTAGTACTCATAGCGCTCCAAGCGGCTAGCAACTATCGTGAGAAATGCAAAAAATCACCCCCAAGCTTCGTGACTCTATATAGTAGACTGTGGTAGCATGTTGATGTCGTCTGTTTACGTTTAAAACCTGTTCAGCCAATGGTCTGAATGAAAAAATGTAACATATAGTAAATGTGCACCTACATTCAACGATAGTCATCCCGCATCCACTGTCTAGTGATAACTAATAAGTTAGTAATCTGTTATCGAAACAATACTATTTTGCTAATAATATTTCCGAGTGGGCGAAACATATGAAATATTTTCCCTTGCCATAGAATTCATCGAACAATTCCTTCGCTCCAGGCATCTGCACAACACGGGTTCTCATTGCCGATCTTCCACATATTTGCTAGGTATAGGAGTTCCACCGCAGGCCATTATGTTAAAATTCATCCTTTTTATATATACTCACTGTCTTTTTCAGCTCCACTCTCCCTTTCCCTTTGCCAGCAATCTCTAAAGCGGATTTGAGTGTACTCTGCTCCATTTAGTTGATTGAATACGTTGGCTTTTTGTTATTCACAAACCACTTGTTTCCATTGAAGTACGGTTTTAAATATGAATAAACAAAGGAGTGGAGCTGAAGTAAAAAAAAAATCAAGGTTTATTACGGTATAAAATGTCTAACAAAGAGACAAAGAGTAATGTTAAAATCATTTCCTATTTCGTTAAAGAAATGAAGTCAAATTTCATGGAGAATGTGAAGAGCCGTAGATAAATATGAGGGCCATCTCCAGGAATGTTGTCGGAAGAGTGAGAATCATGAGTTGAAATGGAGTTGAAAGTTCTAATAAGCTAAACATTTTGAAGATTTGAAGAACCACGAGAAAAGGTTCAGAAAAGAATTAACCAAATTTCTACATACTCATATCTTCTACACAACTGATGAATTGTTTATGCTTGTGAATTGAATTATTCTACTTAAATGAATGTACAATTTTATATAGCTCAACTAAAAAATGTTTTTATATTGACTTAGGCCCGATTGTATAAAACTCCCAGACTAAAGATCAACTTTGATCGAAGATCGAAAAGTTAACCGAGTTCAGACACTTCTTCTATTGCATAAAACTTTTCTGCGATCAAATTTCCTTGGTTCAAATGCAATCTAAGTTCACGTGAAAAGGATTTGGCAACATCGCATAAACAGGTGAAATACGTGATGCGCGGACCATGTTATACAGGTTTGTTCAGTGTTGCCAATCTAGCGACTTTAACTCTTTTTCAACAACAATTTCTTTTAACTTTTATATTGCTTAAATAGGGATTTAGTGACCTTTTTAGCACCCCATAGTGACAAATTTTAATCTTTCTTTGTTGATAATGAGAAATCTAGCGTCTTTACAACTACTTTTTGGCGACTTTCCGTATTACACTCTGTTGGAGACACTGGTTTTTTTTTGCAATGTAAATAATGGCGGACAATAAGAAGAAGGTTAACTGTTCTCCAAGTTGTTATCATATTATGGTGTTTGATACTGCTAAACATAATAAAGCGTTATAAAACGACAATTTTCGTTTAGTAATACAGTTAATTGAAAATTTATGAATGTACCTATCATATCCATTAATAATTAATGGTTGTTATATACATAATATAATTATAGGTTATGTTATTTGATACTGCTGAACACGATAGAGCCTTATAAAATATAAGAATGTTTGTGTATTAAGGCAAGAAATTGAAAGAAATAGATATAAATGTACCTAACATATCTATTAATATTAATAATAATGGATATTTTATTTGCATGGTCTGCCACTCGTATATTTCAAACAGAAAAGAAATAACTGAACTTGGATCATCTAACTTAATCGGAGAAATTTCTTCAGTCAAAGTTGACTTTAGTTTGAGACAAATTAATCTCAGATTAGACTTTATACAACACAAAATTCCAAGTTCAGCTGAAACAAGGATCAATTTAACCTCTGATCTAAGATTAAATGGTTTATACAATCGGCCCTTAATCTGTTTACTATGTATTGTATATTTTTGTTTAGCATAACTGATGAATTGCATGTGCTGTAAATTGAATAGTATACTGTATAGATCAACTGATGAATTGTTTAAGCTTACAAATTGAATTAATCTACTTCATATGAATTGTACAATTTTGTATAGCTTAACGAAAATAAGTTTGTAAATTGAACTAATTTGATTGTATATGTTTGTATAGTATGGCTGATGAATTTATATGGTTTAATATGATTACTAGTCTCTGTAGCTCTACTGATGAATTGTATATAGGCCTACTGTAAATTGAATGGTAGTCTGTATAGCTCAATTGATGAATTGTATATGATTATAAATTGAATTAATCTACTTGATATTAATTGCACAAATTTGTATAGCTTAATGGAAGTATGCTACTTTGTATTGTATACATTTGTATAGTTTTGGCTGATGAATTGTATATGCTTTAAATTGAATAGTAATCTATATTGCTCTATTGATAAATTGTTTGTGTTTGTAATTTGAAGTAGTTTGCATGATATGTATTATCAATTTCTGTATATCACAACTGGTTGAATTGTTTATGCCTTAAATTTAATTATCTTACTTGTTTTGTATTATACATATAGCTCAAATGATGAATGATCGTTTGCGTTTGTAAATTTAATAATCTGATTGGCTATGTATTGTATACTTTTAGTAGAGCCATCGATGTACTGTAGCTCAGTCGGCAGACTCGCTGGGCTGCTGATCCGGAGCTGCATTCGGGCTTGGGTTGGATCCCCCTTTGGTCTTTGGTTTCTTCCGAGGTTTTCCACAGCCATGGAACTGAAGCCGGATGGTCTATGGCGAGTCCTCGGCATCAACTCCTTTGATTATATTACCTGGTTGGGTTTTTCCGAGGTTTTCCCCAAACCAAAGGCAAATGCCGGGTAATATTTTGGCGAATCCTCGGACCTCACCTCATCTCACTACATCTTGCCAAAATATTGTAAAAAGTTGCACAAAATTGTAACAATTGTAGAAAATTACTAAATTATAAAACTATAAAAATTTGTAAAAATTGTAATTCTGATATTGTAAAATTTTGACTTGTTCCACATCTTAAAGCCTCCTTGCTCATGTAAGATCTATGGAATAAAAATAAATGAATGAATGAATGAATAAAATGAAAGGAATTATGATGATTACTATATTAATGAAAGGAGTGAGTAATTTATATACTGAAAAATTAAACATCATAGCTTTCTCAGGAAATTATTTTTTAGAATAAAATATGTGTAAACAGTGAAATATGAAGGCAAAATAATACATTTAATTATTGGATTGTTGTGTATCTTAGACTATAAAGGCGAGAAAGATATGAAGAGTCCACTGCAAGAATGATGGACGTCACTTTCTTGTCGAAAATGAACCAAGACTGTAAATGCAAAGCTTAAGACATACAGAATGTACATAGTGAGTTATATGGCATTAACACTGATAGTCATTGTCCAGTAATAATCGGAAAATCTCAGTTAAGCTTTGAGCGCTAAGTATTTCAAACTTTCAATTGCTTCTCCTGCAAAATGTATTCCGAATGACATCCATCATTCTTGCAGTGGACTCTTCATATGCCATAAAAGATTTTGATAATTTCGAGGGAAAAATTGTTCCGGGGCCGAGTATCGAACCCGGGATGTTTGGTTAAACGTACCAATGCTCTACCAACTGAGCTACCCGGGAACTCTACCAGACACAGATCCAATTTTTCCCTCTATATCCACAGACCTCAAAGTGGGCTGACAACCATCAAGCAACCAACACTGAGTGCACACTAATTCTGTGTGACTTAAATTGTGGTTTTCTGTTAACGAACAGTGACGTGTATTATGCAAATCAAGCTTCCAGGTATAACTCCCTGTAAAGTTCATTTGAATAATTTCGAGGGAAAACTTGTTCCATGGCCGGATCTGGAACTCGGGACATTTGGTTAAAAGTAACAACGCAAAAATTGCTCCGGGACCGAGTATCGAACCCGGGACATTTGGTTAAACGTGCCAACACTCTACCATCTGAGCTACCCGGGAACTCTACCAGACACCGATCCAATTTTTCCCTCTATATCCACAGACCTCAAAGTGGGCTGACAACCGTCAAGCAACCAACATTGAGTGCACACTAATTCTGTGTGACTTAAATTGTGGTTTTCTGTTAACGAACAGTGACGTGTATTATGCAAATCAAGCTTTCAGGTGTAATTTCGAGGGAAAAATTGTTCCATGCCCGGGTATCGAACCCGGGACATTTGGTTAAACGTACCAACGCTCTATCAACTGAGCTACCCGGGAACCCTACCAGACAGAATCCTCTTCCACAGCTCTCCAAATATAATTTCGCTATCACCAATCTCATCGACACTAAATAAGCAAGTAGTTGATACAGCGTCGTTAAATAACCAACTAAAAAAACTTATGTAAATGCTTCTAGAATATTTGAGCGGTTTACATTTTCGATCTTTCGGTTCAGTTACTAAAGTGATAGGTTCGTATAATTTTATGAGTTGTTTTTAAACATACTGAGTTCTGTATTACATGTTTCATCCAATATTCCTGGTAGTGTGAGGGAAGGAACGTCACAAACACGTGTGTCCGAATGTCTCGTCGGTTATACATATACAGTAATAGGAGAGACAAGAATCTGTCGAAGTTTGTGCGAAGGAGGGTCGTCCATCCGCCTCACGTACAGAAGACATCGAGTTGTTTGGTCTGAATCTGTCGTTTCAAGTGTTATCATCTGGACTGAGAGGAAATGAACTGTTACTCTAATCCTACAGGAAAATTTAGGCGTGTGAAAAGTATGTCTTGTTATGCTTCTAAAATTTCTTACCGCGGAATAGAAATAATAGCACAGTCTACTATATACAGTCGCGAAGCTTGAGGTGATTTTTTGCAAATCTCGTGATAAAGCGCTCCAAGCGGTTAGCAACTAGAAACAATAGACTGTCCACGGTCGACTTTAGACTGTGTCGTATTTCCATCGAGTGCTAGCTCGTTGCGTATTTCACAATGATGCTTGTGAAATGTTCGTTATTGGTTGTAATGCAAATGTTAATGGATAAAATACAATAATTGGAATAATAATATTTTACTAGAGACGTAGAAAAATGAAGTTTGTTTTAATGAAATTTATTGATCACGTTTTATTTTCAATTCTGGTGGGATTATTATTGCTTAGGCCTACTTTTTTTTTTTCAAAGGATATGTTTTTAATTATAGCTGTTAATTCTGTTGTTATTTTTATTTGTTACTTTACTAGAGACGTAGAAAAAGTCTGTTACAATAAAATGTATTACTCACGTTTTATTTCTAATTCTGGTGTGATTATTATTGCTTAACCTCATCCCACTTTGTTAACTACGTAAGCCTACACCACAAGTACCGGTACACCTAAGTTACTCCATTAATTCATATTTCCTTTATTATTGTTGTAAAGGGAAATGCAAATTAATATTTATTGGTTTCATAGTTAATTATCGCTATAATCTTGAATGAGTGAAACGATTATAGTAATTTTCAGTTCGTTTTGCACAAACAAAAATAATATTAACCTATTTCTTGCAGGTATCTTCGAGTTTATGGTGGAATTTAATATACTTCATTAAAATAATAAATTAACTTTATGCATTTAATATTTCAATAATGGAAGGAAGGTGTTAATTTTTCCAAAAGAACACGACAACGAAAATGTAACATATTTTCTCGTCTGCCAGGAGAGAGATCTGCGATGATGAGGCGATAGTAGCGATCCTAGTGGTGGGCAACTACCCATGTTTGCATTTTTACTACATATTGGGCTTCGCGACTGTATATAGTAGACTGTGATAATAGTTTGAAAGTAATAACACAGTCTAGTATATACAGTCACGAAGCTCAATACGTAGTAAATATGCATCCATAGATAGTTGCTAACCACTAGGATCACTAATATCGCCTCATTGCAGACAATGCGAAATAATACCGGCACAGTCTATTGTTCCTAGCACCCTCACAACTCAAGCTTCGTGACTGTATATACTAGAGTGTGGTAATAATCTCCAGAAGACATTTTGAGTCGATGAAGAGGTGTCGGGTGTTTGAGATTGGTGCTTACTGGGCGAAAGAAGAGATTCCCGATCAGTTTTTCGAAAGTTCATTCTTCCGAAAACCAATTTTCCTAAAACTGAAAATCTAACTCAATTTTTCTAATGTGACTTTTTCTACTCTCATATAAAACTGATTTGGCTCAGACTCGCATTCGGGAAGTCCCTGGTTCAAAACCCGTTGCTGGCGAATCTGACTGGAGTTTTTTTATGTTTCTCCTGAGCCACAAATGCAAATGCCGGATTGGAAATTTACATGCCCCCTTTTAAGCTTTTAATGCATATCCAGTCATTTAGTGTTCTGCCCACGAGCAGATCCTTCACTGCAAACCCAGCTTTCTCCAATCTTTCCTACTTTCTGCCTTCCTCTTTGTCTCCGCATATGATCCATATATCTTAATATCGTTTATGCTCGACCATGCCGAAATGTAGTAATTATACACCTGGTAGCAGAACTTTAATAGACCTCATTAAAGTACACCTATTCATTAAAGTTCAGGTGTTCCACCAATCAGAAAACACCATTGTAGCAATATGAAAGCGCAAGTATCGATTATTCTCGGATATGCAATCGAAAGACAACTAGCGAAACGTCACGGAGGCTGGAAATCCAATACTGTCGCAGAATGTTATGTTCTGTTACTATAATAATTAGCGTTAATTGTAAATAATATTCAAATAAATTCAATTTGTCACTCGTTTTTCAATGTCTAAGTTAATTTCCAGGTTATATCAAGATTAATGTTTATTTTACTCTCTAAATTATATCAAGGTCAATGGCATTTGTTCCTCGGAAAAAATCAATACTTTCTCGTCTGCGCACATCTCACAATTTACGAGATATTGCACAAGGTCACTTCCGCTCTCCAGTCGGGTAAGAATAATATGAATACTTACGAACAATTTCAAGTTAGAAATATGATCGAGCATAAAAAGTCGTATGAAACTTGCCTATAATGGTAATTAAGACGCGAGTATGTTTATGAAACGAGCGCAAGCGAGTTTCATAAACATACTCGCGTCTTAATTACTACCATTATAGGCTCGTTGCATAATGTACTATTATCATCTTATATCTTTTTCTGCCCCGAACTCTTCTTCCGTTCACCATTCCTTCCAATGCATCCTTCAGTAGGCAGTTTCTTCTCAGGCAGTGACCCAACCAATTCCTTTTCCTCTTCCTGATCATTCTTTCTTCACCGACTCTTTCCAATACATCTTCATTTCTTATTCTGTATGTACACTTCACACGTTCCATTCTTCTCCATATTCACATTTCAAAAGCTTCTATTCGCTTCTCTTCACCTCGTCGTAATATTCATGTTTCTGTCCCATACAATGCAACACTCCATACAAAGCACTTCACTAGTCTCTTCCTTAGTTATTTTTCCAAAGGTTCGCAGAAGATGCTCTTTTTTTCTATTAAAAGCTTCCTTTGTCATTGCTGTCCTCCTCTTGAATTCCTGGCAGCAGCTCATATTACTGCTTATAGGACATCCCAAGTAGGCGTATTTGAAGCTGTCCACTTGCTCTACTGTCTCATTTAGAATTCGCAAGTTTACTTTCTTTATTTTTCTTTCTATGACCATGGTCTTCGTCTTATTTGTATAATAGATCTATATCTTCATCCCATACTGCTCACAGCTGTCATTTAGCTTCAGTAACATATACAGGGTGATTCACGAAAATTGTGCAATACTCTAGGATGTTATTTCTGACATCATTCTGATGAAAAAAGTTCATATATACATGTGTCCGATTTTGAATAGTTTGGGATGAAATCGCATTTGTTTCTTCCGTAACACGCATTCTTGTAAACCTCTCTCTCTCTCTCTCTCTGGACGCCTGGAGCTGTATGTGTTACACAAAATCTCACATCAGGGTCATAGTTAGAGATAACCAGGCTTCGAGACTTTGGACCCGATACAATAAGTTTACTGTGCATGCACTATAGGTTGTTGACTCGCTGCAGGTAGATAGAGATGTGTTGAGGTAAAACGTTGCTATTTAGAGTAGAGTACGGTAGTATGGGGAAACACACATATGTACATTCTGAAAGTAAATATACATTACACAATGATAATGTCAAAAGAATGTGAAAAGCATTTATTCTCCTGTCTTTTATAAGCATTTGTGTTTAATTATACACAATGTTAATGGTGGAAATAAGCATGTAGCAATTTTAATTGTTTCATTTATCTTATTGGTCGTCTTTAGGAAGTGCAGTTACAGTACCAAAATGCAATATACTACAAGATACATTTTCAGTATCTCAAACGTAAATCTTTTTCGGTTATCTGCCAAACACAGTTTGTACTGTGAAAAGCTGCGCTCTACGTTGCATGACGTGATAGGAGCAAAACGAAAAAACCTAACATCATTGCAGTCTCTAAGAGACAGTCCTTTATTCTCGGGTGACTCTATGTCCACTAATTTGCTGTTTATGTTACACAATGTTCCATATCCTTTATTTTTACATAAAATTGATTTCCACTTCTGTTTTACACGTTCAGTAACCGGTGTACTTGATGTCTCATTAATTCTCTGCATCATTTTCTAAATTAATTTGAGGGCTTCTGGCATCTCTTGCTCTGACTTTTCTAACCGTGTAATAGTTTCAGACACAGTTTGTATGAAAACCAAATTATTCGTCAGAGCCTTCACATCCAGAGCGTTTTCCTTTGCGTATTTGTTGGCATCCATTCTACAATACCCCACCCACTGTACGCTTTACCACTATACTCAGTACGCCGTTATGCGGATTTCCCACTGAACTGCTCTATTGGGTCCTAAGTCTCGAAGCCTGGAGATAACTCAAGCCCGCTATAACCTATCTACCTAGCATCCAAACAATGGAAGTCCTATTGCTGTAGATTGTGGGGTCTTTGAGAACCCGCTTTAATATAGATTTTTCAGGCGAGTAATGAATTATTTAATTTAAATGCTTAAACCTTCGTAATATATACGTTTATGTTTAACATTTAGGAGGGCGTAACTCACTCAATTAAAAAAAATATGACATGTTTATATGGACTTTTTTCATCCGAATGATGCCAGAAATCACATCCTATTCCCCATTTCAATTTGGTTGATAGGCTTTCCCCTCTACTCACACTCTCAACCATCAGTGAAGGGGAAGATGCTACTGTCCATCTTACTAACGTTCGACTAAATCACTTGCAATGTAGTGACTAATTTTATTATTGAAAGTGTTCACCGGTAATCTATATTTAGAAAGTCTATACTATGCGTTTATATTTCATTTTATTGCTGTTTATATCAACTGGCAGATTAAAAAGCTACTGACAGCAGAAGATAAATGTTTTCTTCATCGCTAGTTGCTACTCTACAGCATACACAACGGGACAATCTGCACTGTGTCACTTCCTCCCTGACTTCATAATACAAACTAGCATCCCTTAATTTAATTATTAGTTGAAATTATTGTAAGAACGACTCTAAAATATATTCATACATGTAATTGTCAAACATCTGTGTCACTGTATTTCATATTCACTTACGTACTTTAGTTAATATTTTATTTTCTAGTGTATACAGCTCAGGGGGTACAGGTATAAGAGGTAACAGCTACTGGTCTGTTACTGACGGACTCAGGGCAAGTAGAAGGGGAAAGAAATGCCTTCGCATCCTCTCTACTTGTATGAAATGTCGTTTAAAGTATTGCACAATATTTGTGAATCACCCTGTATAAGTGAATATTTCGACATTTTATGCATATTTGCATGCAAATGTTAGGGTATTTAGTGCATATAATTCTAAACAGGGGTATTCTTGGTATTCCCAAGAAACTAGTTCGATTAATTAAAATGTGTCTTAGTGAAACTTACAGCAGAGTTCGTATAGGCCAGTTTCTATCTGATGCTTTTCCAATTCACTGCGGACTAAAGCAGGGAGATGCACTATCACCTTTACTTTTTAACTTTGCTCTAGAATATGCCATTAGGAAAGTTCAGGATAACAGGCAGGGTTTGGAATTGAACGGGTTACATCAGCTTTTTGTCTATGCGGATGACGTGAATATGTTAGGAGAAAATCCACAAACGATTAGGGAAAACGCGGAAATTCTACTTGAAGCAAGTAAAGAGATAGGGTTGGAAGTAAATCCCGAAAAGACAAAGTATATGATTATGTCTCGTGATCAGAATATTGCACGAAATGGAACTATAAAAGTTGGAGATTTATCCTTCGAAGAGGTGGAAAAATTCAAATATCTTGGAGCAACAGTAACAAATTTAAATGGCACTCGGGAGGAAATTGAACACAGAATAAATATGGGAAATGCCAGTTATTATTCGGTTAAGAAGCTTCTGTCATCTAGTCTGCTGTCAAAAAATCTGAAAGTTAGAATTTATAAAACAGTTATATTGCCGGTTGTTCTGTATGGCTGTGAAACTTGGACTCTCACTTTGAGAGAGGAACAGAGATTGAGGGTTTTTGAGAATAAGGTGCTTAGGAAAATATTTGGGACTAAGAGGGATGAAGTTACAGGAGAATGGAGAAAGTTACACAAAGCAGAGCTGCACGCATTGTATCCTTCAGCTGACATAATTAGGAACATTAAATCCAGACCTTTGAGATGGGCAGGGCATGTGGCACGTATGGGCGAATCCAGAAATGCATATAGAGTATTAGTTGGGAGTCCAGAGGGGAAAAGACCTTTGGGGAGGCCGAGACGTAGATGGGAGGATAATATTAAAATGGATTTGAGGGAGGTGGGATATGATGGTAGGGATAGGGACCGATGTGGGGCTTATGTGAAGGCGGCAATGAACCTCCGGGTTCCTTAAAAGCCAGTAAGTAAGTAAGTAAGTAAGTAAGTAATTCTAAACACTACTGATAATAATATTACCTATTCGAGCTGTTAGCTATGAAGGTTCTAATTTGGCTTAATTTGGCGTGGAGCTGCTCTTTTTGAGATCCCTGTGCAGCGGGACACATTTTGTGTCGTTGTAACTCGACACTTCGCTTCGACACAGCGCTCGCTCTCGACTTACTTATCCTACTGGATGGGTTCGCGGCACCGCATTCGCCTTGTAATCTGAACGTTACAGGCTTTCTTCTCCTGTTCCAGGAAATGTCGCGCACACAGGGAAAACGCTCCACCTGTCCAGTAACTTTAACCAGCAGTTCGTCGAGATTTCGCAGTAAATCTCCTTAGCAACAAAGCAAAGGAAGGGGGAGATAAATAACAATTGAGTACGAATGGATGAAAAGGGAAAGCTACATAATAAACAGGCCTATTTGTTCTGAGAAATTGACGATGCTTAAAATCTCTTCTTGAATTTATATCCATTGTTATTTCATTAGTAAAATACAATTAATTTTCCTGTTTCTGAACTATTAAATCCATAATCATTTAAAATGGAACCAACACATTAATTACCTTTGTAATAAATTACGTAATAGTAATATGCGTTACAAGAGCGGTATGTTGACGTTTTCATGGTCGAGGAAAAGATTGAAAAAGCGAAACGTAGTTGAGATCGTTTATTACATACCTGAAAGAGGAATTTCTAATTAGTTGCAATGAAATCTCCATCTTGGTTTCTGTTTAATGACGGCAACTTTGGAAAACCAAAATATCTTTCTTCAACATTGATGCTTTAAAATGTTTTCTGTGTTTACTATACTCCAGCAGGCCGTGATATACGTCTGTCTTCCCCCCCCCCCCAGTCTATAAATGCGAACTTAAAACAAACGGTAAGGTTATGTAATGATTTTTTTTTTTCATTTTGATATTTTAACAATATTATTTATGTAACATATTGCAGTAATAACATCCGCATCTGGAATCTTGTTGATTTTTTCACGGCTTCCTTAATGTTAGTTGTATCAGGAATGCAATAAGTTTCGTGGAGTAGTAGACTTTACTTAATTTTTGCAAATATTTAAAAACAATAATTAACATCGCAATTTAGGTGAAATTGCTGTAGTAAGTTTCCAATTTATAATTATTACTATGTAAAACGTCTCTAAAAATAATATATTAAAAGCCTACAGCAGTAAAATGAATGTCGCGCTTAAGTAGTAAGAAGAGGGAAATTGTTACGTGTGTTACGTTGGGAATTCTGAATGTGGTATTTCACACTTACCGCGTATTGGTTCTGTGCGGAAAACAAGCAAATAAGCACGATCTCGCACAAAATAGTACATTATTTTGTTTTATTGAGGAATTACTTGTCAATAAGTTTATTACGCACAATATATTTAACTTTATTTCAATCGGTAATTATGTATGGAATTATAGGATGGGGTAGCTCATTTAAATCTAATTTTAATCCACTTTATTTATTACAGAATAAACCTATTGATTTTCCATCTCAAAATTTGTTTTTAGACTTTAATGTACTTAACGTAAGACAAATTTATTATATTGTATTAATCAAATTCATACATTAAAATCTAAATAATTTTGAATTGTATTCTCATAGTTATGAAACAAAAGGTATGAATTCTTTAAGACTGTTTGAACCAAAATGCAACACTGTTACAGTATTTAATCATAGTAGTAATTTAGGCCCAAGAATATATAACAAATTTATATTTAAATACCCTAATCTTGTCAATTCTAATAGTTCTAGTATTAAATTTAAAAAGTTATGTATGGATTTTATAAAAATTGAAAAATTGTAAATTTAAATTTATATACTATAATTGCATAGTAGACATAAGACAAATTGTATTGTATAACTATTAATTTCAATTCAGGAATCCACCCCTGAGCACGAGATACACTCTTTCAGGGGCGAGCTAAAGTTTTTCTGTATATATTATATTTTATGTTACAATTATTAGCAAAGTAATAAATAAATAAATAAATAAATAAAAACAAAGCAAACTTGTCTTCACTACCAACAGTGTTAGTTTTAGGATACATTTTCTCAGTTTAGATGTTAATACATTTAAAACATTGCATACAGAGTGTTAAAAAAGTATCCAATATTTTAGGAGGTGATAGTATGCATCAAAACAAGAAAAAAATGTCTAATAAACATGGGTCCTACACATACTTTCTGAGATCTGAACACTTGTTCATAGGTGGTGCTCAATGTGACGTCCATTTAAGGCAATGCATTTTTCTGTCATACAATACAGCAGACTACCAGATAATCATACCGTAGTCGACACCCCTGGTATGGAATAATGATGAAAAGAAAAGTTTGGTTGTGGATGTGAGCAGGGTTCAGCAGAGATGGTGTTGTGAATTTTCGTAATCAGCATGTGTGGGCTGATGAAAATTCCCTTGCAGTTGAAGAAATAAGGCATCAGCCCCGATTCTCAATCAAATTATGGGCAGGCGTTATTGGCCGATAGATTAAGGGCCATACGTGTTACCACGGAGATTAATTGAGGGGCTTAGAACAAAAAGCAGGTAAGTGACATTATTAAAAAAAATGAGGTAAGTGCGTGTTGTGATAGCCCAAAAAGATGTTTCTTTGGGATAAAATCAGGGAAGTGATCACACTGTGTAGTGCTGCTATATGGGCATCATTTCACCAAACTAGTGTATAATATTTCATTGCATGTAGAACTTTAACTGCGATTTCCTCAAAACTAGGTTTCTGTCACTTACCTGCTATTTGTTCTAAGCCCCTGAATTGGGGCTCGTTATCAGCACTTTCTTATTAAGGTATTGCCTACCTTGCTGGAGTATGTGCCATGTCAGTAAAGACTACAGATGTGGTTCATGCATGATGACACACCAGCACATTTTTTCGCAATGACCGTGAACACCTGACGCTGGCATTTCAGGACCACTGATTGATTGGGGAGGCCCAACACCTTGGCCTGCTCGTTCCTCAAACCTAAATCCCCTAGACGTTTTGGTTATCAAGAACAACGAGGTCAATTCCAAAGAGTGCGTGATTCCTTACGCCGAAGGGTAGAGAAATACATTGCCATAAATGGACGTCACATTGAGCACCTCCTATGAACAAGTTTTCAGATTTCAGAAAGTATGTATTGTAGGACCCATGTTTATTAGACATTTTTTTCTTGTTTTGATGCATACTAGCACCACCTAAGATATTGGATATTTTTTAACACTTTGTATGTTTAGAGTTTTTCTTACTTTCCTTCCAAGAGACGGGGTGCACAAACTAGATATAAACTGCTGCCCGAGGAGGGTCTCTAACCCCCTCAACTTGGACAGTGCTCCAACAGACAAACCACACATTACACAAAGGAATGCTTTTAGGCCCAATTGTATAAAGCTCTCTGTCTAAAGATCAACTTTGATCGAAGATCGGAAAGTGAGCCAAGTTCAGACACTTCTTCTATTGTATAAAACTTTTCCGCGATCAAATTACCTTGGTTCAAATGCAATCTAAGTTCAAGTGAAAAGGATTTGGCAACATCGCATAATCAGGTGAAGTATGTGATGCGCGGGCCATGTTATACAGGTTTGTTCAGTGTTGCCAATCTAGCGACTTTGACTCTTTTTCAACGACAGTTTCTTTTAACTTTTATATTGCTTAAATAGGGATTTAGCGACCTTTTTAACACCCCACAGTGAAAAAATTTAATCTTTCTTTGTTGATAATGAGAAATCTAGCGACTTTCCAACTACTTTTTGGCGACTTTCCGTACACTCTGTTGGAGACACTGGTTTGTTTTGTGCGTTGTAAATAATGGCGGACATTAAGAAGATTGACCGTTTTCCAAATTGTTGTCATGTTATGGTGCTTGATATTGCTAAACATAATAAAGCTTTATATGACGACAATTTTCGTTTAGTAATACAGCTAATTGAAAATTTATGAATGTACCTATCATATCCATTAAGAATTAATGGTTGTTATAAGCATAATATAATTATAGGTTATTTTATTTGATACTGCTGAACACGATAAAGCCTTATAAAATATAAGAATGTTTGTGTATTAAGGCAAGAAATTGAAAACATATATATATATATATATATATATATATATATATATATATATACGTATTAATATTAATAATAATGGTTATTCTTTTTGCACAATCTGCCACTCGTATATTTCAAACAGAAAAGAAATAACTGAACTTGGATCACCTAACTTAATCGGAGAAATTTCTTCAGTCAAAGTTGACTTTAGTTTAAGACAAATTAATCTCAGATTAGACTTTATACAACATAAAATTCCAAGTTCAACTAGAACGAGGATCAATTTGACTTCTGATCTAAGATTAAATGGTTTGTACAATCGGCCCTTACAGAGATGTAAAGATGGACTTGTGTACAAATTTTGGGTACGAAATTCTTGTTAGAGCCGAAACCCTTCCCTCGTGAGTCCTGCTGGGCTAACTCCGATGGGAGGCAGTTCATCAAATAAATAAGACACTTTTTTCAGAGAAATCTGAACTAATTTTGTGCCAATCTGTGATTTATACACCCCTAGTTTTAGCTTCAGACACTTTTCACCGTATCTTTCAACAGTTCTCTTCGTCTCCTTATGATTATAAACACCGAAGTTTAGTTTCGTAGCTATGTTGCGTAACAAGCGCTGAAAATTGTTACTTGAGATCGTCTACTGTTATGGAGGTATGTGTAAAGCTTTCGCACGGAGTGTAAGTTAGTGAAGAATCCTTGCTTAACTTGATCTCCTCTGAAAATTTACAAGAATCTTTGTAAGTAATTTCTGAAACAACCAGAATTCCTCTTGTGTTCCTTGAAGTATCTTTACAATATAGGTACCTTAAGGAAGGTTTGTTACTATCTGCCATCTTCATCTGCTCCCTCGTCGCTAGTCTTCTTTGTAGTTTACTCCATAAATTTCTAACCATGATCCATTGTCAAGGTTTTTAACTTCAACGGCCTTACGTACATCTCTCGTCCAGCCATTTTGCGATCTTTTTTGGTTCTGTTACCAATATGGCCAATTGAAGAAACGCAATATTTTATGGAGCTCAAGTACGAGGCGCATCCAGAAAGTAAGTTTCCCGATTTTTTCCCCTTGAAAGTAAACGTAATTAGCCGTGTCAATTGCGCATGCGTAACAGATCTATGAAGTATCAATCATATGCCAGCCGGACAGGTCCCGCCTGGTAGAGATGAGCTTAAACGATATTTTCAAGTATCTGTGACAACTGTGACTGTGACAATTAAATATCTGTGACTTTTATCGGTGATTTTGTCACACCGATATTTTGTATCGATACGTAGCATGAATTACACCGATATTTTGTCACACCGATAAAAAATACCAGGAAATATTGAAGAGCAGTGAAATATGAATACGATTTCTCTATACACACCACTCATCAGTGATTTATATGGGAAAATCCAACAAAGAAATTATGTACATGTACCATTAACAAATAAATACTTACCTAACTGAACAGTAACATGTCGAAAGTTAACCTCATGTACCAAGAGGTTATATTGTAGATATTGAACCAGTTGATCATTTTTAAATATAGTTGGGTATGGAGAAATTGAGGTTATATGATTATCCTAATCGCTTTAAAAATTGATCCTTTTTATTGTATATAGGCCTAATGGATAAAATATTTTAAGTCGTGCATTAACATTATAATATTGAGTCATAGAATAAAAATTAATGAAACGTAAGTATTCGGAAAATCATTGGAAAATAATTACAAAACAAAACAGTTATTCAGACAGGGTTTTACACAAGATTAAGTACTGGTAACCAATGGTGTTATTATTTAAATCGTGTAGTAACTACATCATTTATAATAAGATGGAGAAACTACCGCCCGATTGCTGTTATTGTATCATGCGCACGCGCAAACCCACGACGTAGAGGAGAAAATATCAGTCACAGAGTACTGAATACGGAGAAGATTTCGATAGCGATATTTTGTCACAGATATTTCGCGTCACCAGTCACAGGTTTATCTGTGACAAAAAAAAATACCTGTGACAAAATATCGGTTTGTGAAATATCGGCCATCTCTACCGCCTGGTGCCAGTAGCGTGGCAGCAGTGGTCCGAAATGGAAGCTCTTATTCCTTCTCCCGCCGCCTGCGAGGTTCGGTCGGTGATAAAGTTCTTTAATGCACAAAGCATTGCGCCAATTGAAATTCATCGGCAGCTCTGTCAGGTCTATGGGCCGAACATCATGAGTAAGCAGATGGTGCGTCGCTGGTGTAGGCAGTTTTCCGAAGGTCGTCAAAGTGTCCATGATGAAGAGCGCAGTGGGCGACCGTCCCTCATCAATGATGATCGTGTTGAGCTGGTGCGGCAGTGCAACATGGAGAACCGTCGCTTCACGATTACGGAGCTGATCAGCCATTTTCCGCAGATATCGCGATCCTTGTTGCATGAGATTGTCACTAAGCACCTGCTGTTCAAAAAAGTGTGTGCCAGGTGGGTGCCGAAAAACCTGACACCCGAACACAAAATGCAACGTTTAGGAGCAGCACTGACATTTCTGCAACGGTATCAAGATGACGGCGACGAGTTCCTCGACAGGATCGTCACGGGCGTTGAGACTTGGATTTCGCACTTCACCCCGGAAATCAAGCAGCAGTCAATGCATTGGCGGCATAGTGGTTCTCCGGTCAGGACGGTGTTCTGGGACAGGAAGGGCATTATGCTCATTAATTTTCTTCCAAGAGGTGAAGCAGTGAACGCTGACCGTTACTGTGAAACAGTGCGAAAATTGCGACGTGCCATTCAAAACAAGAGGCGTGGAATGCTTACTGCAGGTGTTGTGCTCCTCCATGACAATGCTCGTCCACATACGGCTCGGCGCACAGCAGCTATTTTGACGGAATTTGGCTGGGAGTTGTTTCATCAACCACCCTACAGTCCTGATCTTGCTCCCAGCGATTTTCACGTTTTCTTACACCTCAAGAAATTCCTGTCCTCCGGTGAGCGTTTTGGCAACGACGAAGAGCTGAAGACGTCTGTCATACGCTGGTTCCATTCACAGGCGGCAGAGTTCTACGACAGAGGGATACAAAAGTTGATCCCACGATACGACAAGTGTCTAAATTCTGATGGTGGATGTGTTGAAAAATAGCTGAAACATTGTTGTACCTGTTGCCAATAAATGTTTTCCTGAAAATGTGTGTTCTTTTTTTTTTAAATAGGGAAACTTACGATGAATAATGATGATTAATAATTGTTATTGTTCTATATTTTTATACGACATAGTATGTTTTTAGGTAGGCCTATTCTGGCAGAAGATTTAAAAAGCTATACCTACACTGCTATTGTTTTAATCTATTTTTCCGTTATTTCTAAAAGTTCGCATTCATAACCAAGAATTCGTATGATAACAGTAATAGTACTGGTAATTACACATTTGTAAATTTTGGTATTTCGCATATTTCTCCTGTAGTACTGAGTTAAATGCTGTTTGGACAGAAAGGAAAATTGGCGCCATTCTCGAACCATGCTTCTTCGTCATTAATATAATTTGTAGTAGAACTTTCCTTCTTCCTCTCGTAATATACGTCTCATTCTGTTGTGTTACTTCCTGGTTTTAACTAAACCAATTTGATTTTGATAGAAAATTTTCATCCTTTTTCTGCAAAGCTATTTCTCTAGTGCTGCCTAATCCAAAGCAGAATTAAAAGTTTTATTGTTCCTCATTGCTTGTTCTCTTAACAACATTTAGGATTTTTTAGTACGTTATTTTACGACGCTTTATCAACATCTAGGTTATTTAGCGTCTGAATGAGATGAAGGTGATAATGCCGGTGAAATGAGTCCGGGGTCCAACACCGAAAGTTACCCAGCATTTGCTCATATCCCGGAAAAAAACCTCAACAAGGTAACTTGCCCCAACCGGGAATCGAACCCGGGCCACTTGGTTTCGCGGCCAGACTCGCTAGCCGTTACTCCACTGGTGTGGACAACATATAGGATAACTTTAAACTAAGTAAATTATGTGAATGTTAGAAATGAAGTCAAATGCTCCGATTAAAAATCAAACTACTTATAAATATATCTTGAACAAGTAAATACTTCGACTGGTATTTTTAGAACTATTTCAATAATAAAATATTAAAAATAATATAACCATGAAATAATATAAGGAAACTAAAGATTTCGAGTGTTATTTATTATGACAACTTCAAGAATGAAGTAAGAAAGACATAAAACCATAAGAAGCTCTAGTAAAATTAAGTTGCTGGTAAATTTATTAGGAAAACTAAATTCCTGATTAGGTAATAATATTTTTAAAATAAATTAAAACCATACTTTACTCTAATAAAAATGAAGTTGCTCGTTCTTACATCTTGTAAAATTAAATACCTGAGATGGCATTTATTAGAGTTCTGTATTCTTGTGAAACTTGAACTCTCACTTTGAGAGAGGAACAGAAGTTAATGGTCTTTAAGAATAAGGTGCTTAGAAAACCATCGGCAAATCTATCGTGCTATCAAAAAGGAGTGCGTTATATGGCAATAAAAATTTTTAATAGCCTCCCTATCGATATAAAAAATGAAACTCAAAACATAAAATTATTTAGGGCCAAATAAAAGAAGTACCTACTTTCTCACGCCTACTATTCTGTAGGTGAATACATGACATTCAATAACACTTCATGAAATTGATACTAAAACTATGTGTTGTACTAGCAGACAATATTGTAAATCTCGTCTGTATATATTTCATCTAGACTGTGACTATAAATTAAGATTTTATAATAGTATTAAGTTTTTTGACTTGTTCCATATTCTAGCTGTAAGCATGTATGAATACCATGGAATGTTAATAAATACAATACAATACAATACCATTTGGAGCTAAGAGGGAAGAAGTTACAGGAAAATGGAGAAAGTTACACAATGCAGAACTGCACGTATTTTATTCTTCACCCAACATAATGAGGAACATTAAATCCAGACATTTAAGATTGACTAACGAAATTTCAAGAGATTAAATTGTTATCTTATTTGTCTTGGCATCCAGATTTATGCACCAAATATCAACACAGAACAACAATGGATTTATAAGATTTAATTTGAATATATTCGTAATTTAGTAGTTCTGTTTCTCAAACAGCATTTTATATTTCCACACACATATTAATCCAAAATACAAATATAAAAATATTGTAATGGTTACGATCAGAGACCGGAACTTTGGCAGAATGCCTTTTTAAATGTGTTAAATCTATCTTCATTTTGAAAGTAAATCTGCACGAATTATATCTTTGTGATTGAAACGTCACAGTTTTATGTTGCCCTTTTCTGCCTTTTTTAATATAAATGCCTAATTTACAAAATATTTTTTTTAATTATTTATCTATTATTTATTTATTATTAAAATTGCCTACAGGTATATTTTAATTTATTTCTGTAACCGCTACAATGAAAGTGACTTCACCGATTATATATTATTGTCTTTCAGTCAGTTCATATTCTCTTTGCAGCAAGGAGTGCTGCCGTGCAAAAATGTATAACAGTAAGCGTTTTAATTATCCCTTGTGTTTATTTGACAAGGCGACAATGAGTGCGAGTCTAACGTTATTTTTAACGGCTATTTTTCTTTGAGTTTTCATTGCGACGTTGTTGTAGCTACTAGTTTTTTTTTATATATTTAAATTTGAATATACAGAATAAAGAATATAATTACAAACAAACAAGAGAAATAGAAATAAAATAATACAAACAATATAAAACAGGAGTAGAATTAACAAAATTTGAGACCGAATGAGCAGCGCTCGTGTTCGGCCGCAGTTCAGATATAATATTAACAGGCCTATAAGAGAATATAAAATAAAATAAAATAGGAAATAGAATTTAAATTACAGTTACAGAAATTGTATAATACAATATTAATATAAGAGAAATATAGAAAAAAAAATTATAATAAAAATAAAAATAAGTAAAATAAAATAGGAACTTAAATTTAAATTACAGCGGCAATGGAATTATATAATATAATATTAACATTAGAGAAGAATAATATCGCACGTGAAAAGTAGGACTCTATATATATACTAATAATAAATCTGTAGCCGAAATTTTTCTGGTAATTTTCGATTTTCCAAAAATAATTGGTCCTAACATATATAATTAATCACCCTGAAACCGAAAATCGCTTTTTTGAAATTTTTGTTTGTATGTCTGTCTGTCTGTCTGTCTGTCTGTATGTTTGTTACCTTTTCACGCGATAATGGCTGAACTGATTTCGATGAAAATTGGAATATAAATTAAGTTCGTTGTAACTTAGATTTTAGGCTATATGGCATTCAAAATACATTATTTAAAAGGGGGGTTATAAGGGGGCCTGAATTAAATAAATCGAAATATCTCGCTTATTATTGATTTTTGTGAAAAATGTTACATAATAAAAGTTTCTTTGAAAATAATTTCCGATAAGTTTTATTCCTCGAAAAATTTTGATAGGATTGATATTTAATGAGATAAATGAGTTTTAAAATTAAAATAACTGCCATCTAAGGCCGTGTAATGAATTAAAAAACAAATGACTTCGTCTATAAGGGGCCTTGGACAGCAACAATCGAAAGCTATGAAAGATAGCCTACAGGTAATGTTTCTGCGTTTCTATGAAGTAATATCTGAAGCTAAATTAACCGATTTGCATAATTAATTATTAATTCACCATTGGAAAGTGTAGTTTCTCTAGATGGACATAATGCTATAATGTTATCACACTACCTTCTGAGTGAATCGAGGACAGGTAAGTTTAAAATAGATTCTTATGCACAGAAAACTTGATAGGCTATTCTGTATATTCGTTTCCTGTATTTCCTAAACTCATTTTTATGACCAAATGAGTGGTCTCTGGATCAAAATGATCGCATTTTAATTTTTTAATTCAATTTAAATTAAGTAACATAATAAACGATTTAATCTTCTATCAAACACGAATGTCCTATTTTAATTATATAATTACTTTATATTTATTTCTAACGGGTGCAGCGGAGCGCACGGGTACGGCTAGTATATATATATATATATATTTCAAAATTATAGAATACAAATATAATATAGGTTGATTAATTCATACACATAGGCTGTAAATTTATTTAATCAAATTGAAGATAGCTAAATATTTCATATCGCAACATATCAGTACAACCAAACACAAAAATGCACTTTCCAAGGCTACTGGGAAGAAGTTTTCTTTACTTCCAACACTAATTGCAACATCGAGTCGAAAATCTCAATTTGCATTCGACTTGTGTAAAGGTTTTCTAGCTGCCGAAATCCCTTTGTGGAAAGTGCAAGGTTGTGGATCTAGTGCAAGGTTTTTGTAATTGCCTTTTATTGCCTATTTTAGCTATTTATAACGCCTTTTTGCCTGCCTATTTTAGCTATTTATGATGCCTTTTTGACTGCCTATTTTAGTGGTTCGTAATGCCTAAACTTTCGGTTTCTGGTTGTGATAGTGGGACAGTGATGTGATATAATCTGGAAAGGATAGTAAAAGACTGACTGAAATATATAGTTAACGTGCATTTCGTCAGACACAAAGCTCAGGATATTTTTAGAAGATTCAATTGCTTTTCCTTTATTGAGAATGTCTAATTGAGGTACTGCAAGACATTATTTCCAAGTTGCTTTGTAAAAACAATGACGCTTTCATTCAGGACAATTTGTTAGGTTAATTGTTGTGACTTCAACTAGAAATACATTACTTCATTTATAAGAACCACGATAAACACAACACTCGATTATAACACCAATTGTAGAGTCGTGTGTAGAGTTGACGGATACTCATGATGCACCCGTCGTTTCACTCGCTGTTGGGCACTTCAATCGTGAATGCTGGCTTTTTGTTTCGTCTGATTTTCAATCTTATAGTAGACGAGATTCAATCTGGGAAGGAAAATAGAACGGGGCCATGACATTATCAAGGAACGAAAATAAAATAATCAAGTTCCATTCTCCCATGGCAATAACGGGCAAGTAAATAAAAAAAATCCCATCCGGGGGATGGAAACTCTGTCTCGGAGTAGAATTCCTCTCCTGCTCGCTTTAATACAATAATGCACGAGTTCCATGACGTCACTAAAGGTAGGCCTATGCCTTCAGCAATGATCGCATATTGATAAGAAATAGTGATACTAATAAAATTGAGATCTGTCGATGGATGTAATATAGTAGTAGTGATGTTAATGAAGACGATGATTATGATGTTACTGGTGATTATGACAATGACTATGTTTCACACGATGGCACCGACAACGACGACGATGAAGAAGAACAATAAAAATAAAGAAACAAAAATGGTGACGGAAGGATATGATGATGATCAGTTACAATGGTGGTTATGTGAATTATGATAATGGTGATGAAGATGAAGAATGACTACAATTATGTTGGTGAATGTCTAAGACGTTTTTGCGGTGCTGATATGGCTATGACGATGATAATGACGAAATCAATAGCTACGATGAACTTATGGTTACGAAAACAACAGGGAAGATGATGGTGACAAAAACGATTATGAAAATAATTAAGTTGAGGACAAGCACAACAAATGCAACTTTTCCTCCTCAAAAGGAATTTTCGAATGTTACATTTGTTGGGATAAAATTTATGCACATTTAAAGACAAAACTAAAATTCTTTGAATTATTTATCATAATATATTTATTTACTTACAAAAATGACTTTTAAGGAACCCGGAGGTTCATTGCCGCCCTTACATAAGCCCACCATCAGTGCCTATCCTCAGTAAGATTAATCCAGTCCCTACCATCATTTCCCACTTCCCTCAAATCTATTTTAATATTATCCTCTCATCTAAGCCTTGGCCTTCC
The DNA here is from genome assembly GCF_040183065.1 of Periplaneta americana. Taxonomy (NCBI): domain Eukaryota; kingdom Metazoa; phylum Arthropoda; class Insecta; order Blattodea; family Blattidae; genus Periplaneta; species Periplaneta americana. Next base: position 145,086,698 of record NC_091129.1, on the reverse strand, counting down.
CAAAGGTCTCTTCCCCTCAGGTCTTCACTCTATATGCATTTCTAACATACGTGCCAAATCCCATGCCCATCCCAAACGTCTGGATTTAATATTCGTAATTTTATTAGGTGAACCTTTGGGGAGGTCGAGACGTAGATGGGAGAATAATATTACAATGGATATGAGGGAGATAGGAGAGACTGGATTAATCTCCCATAGGACAGGGACCGATGACGGACTTATGTGAGGGCGGCAATGAACCTGCGGGTTCCTTAAAAGCTATTTGTAAGTAAGTAAGTAATTATGTTAGGTGAAAAATACAATGCGTGCAGTTTTGGTTATACAACTTTCTCCATTCTCCTGTAACTTCATCCTTCTTAGCACCTTATTCTCAAACACCCTTAACTTCTGTTCCTCACTCAAAGTGTGAATCAAAGTTTCACAACCGTAGAGAACAACCGGTAGTATAACTGTTTTATAAATTCTAACTTTCAGGTTTTTCGAAAGCAGACTGGATGACAAAAGCCTCTCAACCGAATAATAACAGGCATTTTCCATATTTATTCTGCGTTTAATTTCCTCTCGAGTGTCATTTATATTTGTTAGTGTTGCTCCAAGGTACTTGAAGTTTTGCATCTTTTCAAAGGATAAATTTCCAATGTTTACATTTTCATTTCTTACAATCTTCTGGTCAAGAGACATAATCATATACTTTATCATAACACATAACCGGTAATATAACTGTTTTATAAATTCTAACTTTCAGGTTTTTTTAGAACAGACTGGATGATAAAAGCTTCTCAACCGAATAATAACAGGCATTTCTCATATTTATTCTGCGTTTAATTTCCACCCGAATGTCATTTATATTTGTTACTGTTGCTCCAAGGTGCTTGAAATTTTCCATCTTTTTAAAGGATAAATTTCCAATGTTTATATTTTCATTTCGTACCATGTTCTTGTCACGAGACATAATCATATACTTTATCATAACACACTGCTCTCTTAAATTGACTGAGAATATTGCAATGTCTTCACCAAAACATGCTATGAAATATTTCATTTAAAGAATTTTTATCTGGAAAAGGAAGTAAAAACGAGCAAAATTGTATTTAACTTTTTAGTTTGAAATACCTCAAAGAATAATCTCCTGAAATTAATGATACTACTTATTGTTGACACTGTATATGCAGGCCGTGGGAGAAATCCGAGTAAAGGGGGGGGCGGAATGTTTCTGCATTTGTAGCAATAAATAAACCAATAAAATTCTGCTCTCTTTTTTGTGTAATCAGTCACAGTTTGGCAATGAATAAAATCCTATGGAACATAGATCTTACATATTCATTGATTAAAGTTCTCGTTAACACTTTGTTAAAACCATAAAATTTACTTAAGTCTTACGTTAAAAAAGTGTAAAATTGTTAAAAAAAGGCATATACCTTCGACAGAGTGGTTCAATAGACACTGAAGATGACGTGACATAGCGTTGAAACGGGCCGTCTGTTGAAGGTATATGCCTTTTTTTTTTTAACAATTTTACACTTTTTTAACGTAAGTCTAAGTAAATTTTATGGTCTTACATAATTTTAGTGATGCTCTTTATCTCCTAACTCTTATCGCTGCTCAAGAAAAATGATAATTATTATACTATTTTGTATAGTTAGCCTATGCGTTGCCTCACTCATCAGATTTATATGTGAACAGGAGTTGCCTGTCTAAGGTAAAAACTTTAGACTTCCGGAGCCAATAGATGGCAGCGTCGCTCTTTTATACTTTTCGTGCCGTACTTGATACAGAACTGTCCTGTCTCGGGAGTGAAGATTTTTGTTTTTATGCTGTGTATAGTCAGAATGTTTTCTCCTTGGATCATCGTCTTCGTTTATGAATGCTCCTTGCCTCAAACACTGCCGAGTCTGAACGATTGTAAGAAGACAAATGACAGTCACGGCGTAGGCTTCTGTGGTATTAAGTTTATGTGGAATATGTGACAGTGTATTTTATAATCTAAATCTATAAATAGCAAATGAAAGTACAGATATTTCATTTTATGTCACATATGTACATATGTTTATGTTAGTGAACTCAGAAGTAAGACAGTGTGTGTGAAATGTGGATCATTCTCTTCAGGCTTGGAGAGGGAGGCAAGTTTCTATGTCGCTCTTTGTAACCAAGGGCGAGCCAGGAGAGGAACAGCTGTTCAGTGGTAAGTACAAAACGGACATTAATAAATGGAAAATAAAATCTAAGTCATAATTTTAACTGCTAATTTCTTTACTTTTTGCGGTATATATAAGGTACATACCGATTCATATTTAAACTTACTGTAATTATTCTGTGTTCTTATGACATTTTGGGCCGTAGACGATCATAAACGTAGGCTATAAATGTCACAGTGCGTGATGAGAAAAATAATATGAGATAATTTCTTAAAAACTAACATTGCATGCCATCTATTGTCACAGACTGAAGCAAGTTTGACATTATTCGTCGTTCATACTTTTGTAATCATATGAACTGGTGCATCTAACAAAATCGTTGCTGTTTGTATTTATATTTATTCCTTACGTTTTAGTGAGCTTTATTTTAATTATGAAATCTAAATAAAGACAGGTGTTGTTGATGCTTCCACAGATGAGCGAGAATGCTATGGTTATTGTGATAAATTAATAATGACGATGTTAACATACGGCTCTCTGTGTGGACCATCGCTTTATATTCTTATATTTCTTCTTCTTTCTTCTTCTTCTTCTTCTTCTTCTTCTTCTTCTTCACCGTTTTTTGTTTAATATGCGGTGAAGTTTCGGTCACATACGGTCACTGCCAACGGACTCCTAACGAATATTCACACGTTTATCACTGGGATTGTGGCGCTGGAAATCAATTTAGAACACATTTAAATTTTTATTGTGCAATATAAATGCAATTATCACTACAATGGCATAATAATTCTTGCAGATACACAGACACAACTTCGGAAACGTTATTAACAGAATAGCAGTTTTACTTCACTTCCATTAGATGACTCTCGAGTTCCAGCCTATAGGCGTAGCAGGGATGCCAATATCGGCAAAGGAAATGAAACTGCGAGGAATGTTACAACAGGTGTGCTAAACGTTAGGAATGTTACAATAGGTGTGTAGCACGTTAGGTTTGGTTAGTTTAGGTTAGGTTTGGTTTTGTTAGGTGTGTAAGATAATATGAATGGTTACCACAGTTGGCGACACTGCAATCATTCTCCCACTCCACCTCAAATAACGTCACAACGACGGAATATGGCCGCCTTCTTCCTTGAAGGACGACGATTTTCCTATATAAGTAAGGAACCTATTTAGGGCGGGTTGGGTGGAACCACAGCTCTCCCAGTGATCACATCGAGTTTCTACTACTCCACACTACAAAACTAAGGTATTTTCAGTGTTTGTTTTTAATCTCCTATACTGGCAGTACAGTAATAAAAATTCACCCTTTATTCTTATATTTCTTCTTCTTCTTCTTCACCGTTTTTGTTTAATATTCTTTCAATTGTTAAATAATAATAATAATAATAATAATAATAATAATAATAATAATAATAATAATAATAATATTCATATTCATTTATTGCATCCAACTGGTTACATACATGATATGGTCAAAAGTAAAACCTAATTACTACTACCGATATCCTATAGACATATAGACCCCAAAATTTCAACATTAACAAATAACAACCACAAGAACAGATATAACACTTTACAAGACAAATTACATTTCATTTAGCAGTCTGGAATCAATTTCGAACAACGCGTCCTTCATGAGAAGACATCCCTTCTCGAAGTCAGGATCTGGAAAAGAGGAAGTAAAATTTTTGAAGTAAGGCATTCTTTTTCTATTTAGTTACGGCAATTTTCAATAAATTCGTTCATACAATAAAAGTAGTTTTGGATTACAATTTTGTAAAGAGCTTTCTTAAATTTTTGATGTACACATATTTCTTTAAGAAAATTTTGTAGGCCATTATACATACGAAGACGAGCATGAATGAAACTGTTTTATGTAGAGTTGTGTTAAAACTTTCAATAAAAATATTATCTTTATTTTTACTACACTCACAAAACTAATTTTATTGTGGCTGAATTCTATTTCATAAACATTCTAGACAACTTATAAAATGCGTACACTAATATTATAGTTCATTAGTCAGCTGATTGTGTATGGAGTTCAGTCGCTGATAGCCATGCATGGTTTAGTTTAGTTGCAATGTGTGTGAGAGCATAACATAGTATATACAGTCTCGAAGGTCAATACGTAGTAAATATGCATCCATAGATAGTTGCTAACCACTAGGATCGCTACTATCGCCTCATCACAGACAATGCGAAATAGTACCTGTACAGTCTATTGTTCCTAGTACCCTCATAAACTCAAACTTCGTGACTATATACTAGACTGTGGCATAACGTTGGTAGCCAGCATTAAAAGTTATTTGAGGTTAAGTCTGACAAGTATACTGAAGTAGAGTAGGCTGTATTGGTTTTCTACAGGTTTATTATGATATTCTCTTTGTTATTAAAGAACGAAGACTTTTTTTTAATGAAGATTCTCCAAGAGCGTTGGCTAGTTTAAATCAATAATATAATTAAACAGCTGCGATCGTCTTTTTTTCTTCCCTAGCAGTAATACCAATCGTATCCCACTACGGTTTAACTTAACCGAGACTCTGTACTATGGCGCTTTGAGTTAAACCACAGTCTAGTATATACAGTCACGAAGCTTGAGTTTTGAGGGTACTAGGAACAGAAGACTGTGCAAGTACTATTTCGTATTGTTTGTAATGAGGCGATTATAGCGAACCTAGTGGTTAGCAACTATCTATGGATGCGTATTTACTACGTATTGAGCTTCGTGACTGTATATACTAGACTGTGGTTAAACTTACGGTTAGGTTTAACATAATATTTAGATTAGCCGTATTTATAAAAACTGGCCTAAGTCTTTGACCTCTTCTATTCTTGTAGATTTGCATTGCCGTACAATTCTATATGATAAACATTACGTATTTTCGCTGTTAGCTGTGTACAAATGCTTCGAGAAAAATGATCGAGTAAGTTTAAATGTTTGTATAAATTCAACAGATCTGTTGCATTCAACGAATCGTTATTCAATAAGTTATTAGTGTTTGTCAAATAGATGCTGCGCATTGATTTATAGCAGTCGTTCTCGTTTTCAGTACAGCCTGCACACCTAAAAATAATGTTATTTGTCACAACATGTTATATATTTTCGTAGTTCATAATACAATACGAATGTTGAGACAATTCATTACGTCGCAGCGGTAAATGAATGATTGTTTACTAATTGTTAAATTACAATGTAATCAATATTAACAGACTCGCAGTGTCAAATACTACATATCACGCAAAACTAATATTGTGTAACACAATAACGGAACGAATATTTGCAGAGAGACATTTACTGACAAATTGGAATCACCGCCACGTTCAGTTTTCAGGAACTGATATCTTGACATTATCTGTCATGAAGGAAAATGTATAACAAATGATTAGTGAAGCAAATAACTTAATTTTATAATATTTCAGCTAATAATGAATTATGGAACGACATTAGAGAGTAATAAAAATAATTAGTGTCAAGAAGATTACATACATGTAGGTAGACCTACTTTCTCGTACGATTGACGTGCTTCTTAACACACACCTTCTGCGAAGATGCAAAATAGCAAAGAAAATGAGGTAATTTATCTCGTACAATGAGCATTAGTACTTATACAGTATGTTCGATTCTTGTACTATATCAGTTGCTTTGTTTGGATTGTTTTCTGTGATTTCTGATATATATTCTACAGGATGATTCATAAGTGCCTGTACAAACTTTGTGAGTGTGACATAGAGATAAAAATAAGACTAAAATATGTTACACAACTCTTCCCGCAAATCATTACTTTCAGAGTTACATGTATGATGCATAATGTCCTATCTGGCGAGGCATAAAAAATATGGGTTAGTGAAGTCTTCAGTTGTGTCGCGTTTATCTACATAGCGACTGAGGTAAGTGTTTGTTATTCGTACATCCTACTACAGTTGATTCCGATCTGATAGGACTGTGTTTACCGTATTGTACAAGGACATCCTTTTATTTTTACTAACATTTTTAATATTAACTTGCCTATACCTCTGGATCAACGCCGTTTGCTATCCCGTTCCACGACTGGAGTTCGATGATACTGGCGTAATATACTAACAAATCACTTTACTAGGTATAGGAGGGAAGAAAAGTAGTTCATCCATTTACGTAAACTAGGAAATATCGCGATTTTGAGTTTGATCATTTTCATTAGGTTTTTGTTTAATCAAAATACAGTACAGTATTAACAATGAGTGTTTTTACTCACGAACTGAGCTGTCCATGTGGACATATTCATTATGCAGTGTACATTATACTGTCTACAGCACATTAGCGTACAATATAGAGAATGAAGTTAAATTGAAAAATAATCATAATATGGATATGAAGAGTCCACTGCAAGAATGATGGATGTCACTTTCTTCTCGAAAATGAACCAAGACTGTCAATGCATAGCTTAAGACATATAGAATGTACATAGAGAGTTATATGGCATTAACACTGATAGTCATTGTCCAGTAATGATCGGAAAATCACAGTTAAGCTTTGAGCGCTAAGCATTTCAAACTTTCAATTGCTTCTCCTGCAAAATGTATTCCAAATGACATCCATCATTCTTGCAGTGGACTCTTCATATTTAAACACATTTTTTTAAAATAGTGGCCTTTCATTTCGATACAGGCTTCTGTTCTAATGTGCATATTATCGCACTATAGACTATTGTACCTAATCCCAATTACAAGTTTCGTTCTTCGTACTTGTAACTCTTGTTGGAATAATTCCGTACCTACACTATAAAAGGGTACCTTAGGTACTGTAAATTCAATCTTCACTTCTGCCCGATCCCAAAAGATAAAATTACTCAGATATACTATCGACTGTCGGTCCAAGTGGTTATGTCGTAGGGTCGTGGAAATGGAGGAAATCACGTGACAGTTAATTACTTAACAAGACCCTTTTATTTAAGTTATTTTAAATAGTTGTATAATATTACGTAGACGTCCAATTCCTATCAGAAATGAATGTTCTGAGAAAGGAGCTAAGACAGCCCAGCCACTAGCTGGCGAATAAAAGCTGGTGGGGGAAACCGGGTTACGACGTAGGCAAATGGACGACAGTACCTGTGCGAAAATGATTCAATATTGAAAGCTCTTTCGTCACGGGAAAACGCGAATATATTTTTGGAACGTACTGTTTACTATGACCGTAAGGCTACTATGACTGTATATGCTGTCTTGGATCTGTGTGGAGGATGGTTGAACTTCATTAGTAGAAGGGGTGGGAGTGACGTACATTCAAAAACTCAGGTACAATAAATATTGAAGTAAAAATAAAATGATGTCCCTGTATATCTCACAACATATCTGTGAAATGTATATTGCTAAGATGTCTTCCACAAATAGAAAAAATTGAAGGGACACTTTATTATTTTGAGGTTTCGTAACAGGCTGTTTCTTACGGTGAAGGGTTGTTAGCTCATAACATTTATAAAACAATTATATTACCGGTTCTTCTGTATGGTTGTGAAACTTGTCTCTCACTTTGAGAGAGGAACAGTGGTTAAGGATACATATTTTTAGTAGGTTATTTTACGACGCTTTATCAACATCTTAGGTTATTTAGCGTCTGAATGGAAGGAAGATGGATAATGCCGGTGAAATGAGTCCGAGGTCCAGCACCGAAAGTTACCCAGCAGCAGCTCCTCTTACTCATGAACTAATAAGAGATAAAGTAGGCTGTATTTATAAGCAATATAAAGCGTTTATATTTCAAGCAATGCTAGTTACAGTATTTAGATTTACTTCTGTCATTTAATAACGTTGTAAGGTACGTAAATAATTTAGTTCAATTGCAGTGAGGGCTGGGCTAAGACGCCTGTATACCCAATGATATTTTCTAACTCGGAATACTTTTTAGTTTTTTTAGTAACGGATTAAGCGCATTTCGAATGAAACAATATTTCCATTCTATAGTTATCTGTAGTAATGTCATGAGAGGCTGAGATTTATCTGGGAAATCTCAGACCTCGAGTGACATTTTTTAGGACTATTTCGTGAATAAAATAAAAATGTAAATAATAATATTATATATAATATATTATATCCCTAAAATTCGATCACAAAATGTTAATAATTGTATATTTACGAATACTTAACCTGTTCAGGCATTGTGAAGTTGAAATAGATGAATATCGATTACTGCATAAAGAAATTCGATGTTATTATTCAGTAATGCCAATTGCGAAAAGCGAAATACAGGTTTAACAATGTTAATTACATGTACTGCACTTTTCTCTCGTTATTATAACATAAATACATTTGCATTATCTGCTGAAATCATAGTTTAATTTGCAATTTTATAATATAATTACAGTAACCTGATTAATACATTAATTAAATGAAGAGTTGTATAGTAATGCTTATGTATTCACAGCGAGACATGTTGCTACACAGTGAAGCCATCTCTGTATAGATAATTAAAACACGAATTTTATTACTCCATACGGAAGGCAGTTTGATCAAAGACCTTGTATATATTACTATACAAGGTCTTTGGGTTTGATATGCGATGATGTTACATAAATTTGAACATCTGACTTTCTATTAACTGTTTAATTTCATTCACAAAATACCAATTTTATAGGCTACAATTATAGGTTAAGTTACCTGTGGGAGCAGGACCAATGTCAGCTGTGTCTTATTTCGACCGTTACTCGTGCTACAGGAAAGCATTTTTTATACAGTAGCTCGACAAACGCATTCTCGCTGTAGTGTGTAACGGAACTAAAACTGCATCTACACAGTTCAATATTCCAATCGCGTATGCGTGCAATCTGGAAAGAATATTGAAAGAATCAAGTTTAAAAAGTACGTTCAATTAAGATGCATGAAGATTTTGTGTCTACATGGTGCGCCGTTTTGAACGTCTTCTTCACTGCGTAAATATATTAATATTAAATATCAATCTTGCATTCATTGCTTTAAAATTTAAAGAACAGTTTAACCGTGTAGTTACATCTTAATATATTCATGATCATCAATTTACGGGGAAACAGTTGGAGACAACGACTAAACAAAAGAACGACCATGCGATAAATTGATAGCCATAAATCTAGCTGCAAAAATTATCGAAAAGTGTGACTGTGATTCATTGGAATTCAAAATTTCATTACTCTTCATTGGTCGAAAATGGAATGACGTCATATAAACGAAATAGTCAAGTGAATAACATTGGAAATACAATGACGTATCTGTATCAGATATCTGTGTTACGAATTATCGAGGTGAGCCACAATAAATGTTATATACAGAGAATTCGTTAAAAAAAAAAGGCTTTAAACCAGGCCTGCACAAACAGCGCTCAATGAGCGCGCGAGCTCCTTCTGAGCGGGAGAGCGGTGTTCACCGTCGCCGAAACGGAGAGGAAGATACGTCAGAAAGACATAGACTTGCTATATATAGGTAGAGGAGAGGGAAACGACCACTCAGCTATCTAGTGGAGTGCAGTGCGTATTCTCAGTAACTGTTTCACGTTGCTTACCTACTGCTACAGTACGGTATGAAGGAATCTAAAAGACAGAAAAATGGTGATCAGACAAATTCTTTCAATGTTGCATGGGAAAATGCTTATTTTTTCATAGCTGCTGGAGTAAATACTCAGTGCTTTATCTGCCACAACATTTTGAAAGGTAGAAAGAAACATAACATAATGAGTCATTACGAGTCCAGACATAAAGATACTAAAGATATTAATCTTCAACAATTTAAATATCTCTCTTCAGGGAAAAGGCCAGCTCAGTGTTGATATGTTGAATAAATTACGAGATTTCAGTCGTAAACTTACACTTTTCGTAAGTCAGTTTCGGGAAGGTAATGTGGCTTACTTTCGAACTATAGAAACTGCTCGTGATGAAGCCATGTGAAACGATTATGTGCAAATATTAATTGAAATTCAAAATGAATTTAATTCTAGGTTCCAAGTTCTTGTCTTAGGGTTCACACCTGTGGAGTAACGGTTAGCGCGTCTAGCCGCGAAACCAGGTGGCCAGGGTTCGATTCTCGGTTGGGACAAGTTACCCGGTTGAGGTTTATCCGGGGTTTTCCCTCAACCCAGTATGAGCAAACGCTGAGTAACTTTCGGTGTTGGACCCCGGACTCATTTCACCGGCATTATCACCTTCTTCTCATTCACACGCTAAATAACATAAGCTGTTGATAAAGCGTCGTAAAATAACCTACTAAAAGTCTTGTCTTAATTGAAAAGAAGTTTAAAGTTATCATAATAAATTCCTTCAACACCAGCTGAAACAATGTCATTTAAATTACAGATGGGCCTGGTTGGCGCAGTTGATATAGCGCTGGCCTTCTATGCCCGAGGTTGCGGTTTCGATTCCGGGCCAGGTCGATTGCATTTAAGTGTGCTCATATAACCTCGGCAGTTGCGAGCGTGGTTAAATAAAACATAACATTTAACGATTTACAGCTCGGACTTATTGATTTTCAAGTGGCCTAAGGGCTAAAGATCGTTTGAATAATACTACTAGCCTGGTTAAGTTTTACAAGACTAAACATTAGCAATAATATCCACGACTACATAGGCTGGCTGTGAAAATGATTGCTATGTTTGGCTCAACATTTATATTTGTGAGCAACTGTTTTCTATAATCAACATTAATAAAGGCAGGCATCGAACATCTGTAACTGATGTTTCATTACGATCAGTAGGCTACTGTTCCTTTCAGCTGTCAACAGCATAAAACCTCGTTTTCATGGATGATAAATAAAAATATAAGAAAATGATATTTTACATTTAAGTAGGTGTAAAATTTCTATTATTTCTGTAAAATAAATATTTCTGTATCAATTAATAAGTCCAAGATAGTTTTGCAAGCACTGAACGGGAATTCATTTCATGAATCTCTTAATATTACTTCCTTTTGTGTATATTTTGTACGAGATCACCCCTTCTTCCAGTCCACCCTTATACAGAGCGCAGCTAATACCTGCATTCCGCTCATGAGTTGTGAGCCGGCTCGGAGAGCGCAAACCTTGTGTAGGCCTGCTTTAAACGTTCCTGAAAACTTTATTCTTGTAAAGACCTTTAATTACTGGTTAAAGGAATAATAGTTGGTTTAACGTTGCATTCCCAATACAGTTACATTCAATAATGTCATTTGATCATTTGCAATATTCCGTTTGCTTCTTGTGACATTGGGATTTCCTAGAAGCAAGAGTGAGCGCACGACACGTTGATTACAGATATTGTACTCTGTTGACTCTGGGATAACATGAATTTCCATTCCCAGAAAATTCCTTCGTGTAATCAACGAACGACTAGGTTGCTTTCATCTCTCATTGGAACTATTTAATACGTATGCACTAATATTTACCTTCTAATTATAGGAATTGTAAGAGAGAGGTGTGATGCTATAAACACATATTTAAAAATTTTCCGGAAATACATTTTACAGCCACCCTAATAACACAAATGTCGTTTCTGACATGCCGAGTGTCATCTGTCTATATCAGGTATGCTTATTCTCTGACTCCCGATTACGTTCTGTAATCACAACCTTCCAATGTAGAGCGTGCTGTTCTTCGTTCGAAACTCGACGGATGACTGCGGAAGGCAATTCAAGTACTAACTTAGTAAACGCACGAAGAGTGGCCGGCCCGGATGGCTCAAGCGGTAGGGGCACGGCATGTCTCTATCGCTTGGTCCGAAGGGTTGTGGGTTCGAGTCCCGCCTCGGGCGTGGGTGTTGTGTTTGTATTAGTGTAAGTAAAACGAAGGGAACAAATGAAAACGAAAACAGAGAGACCTTTAGTAAACGGCCTCTGGCCGATCAAAAAAAAAAAAAAAAAAAAAAAAAAAATAGAGTGCGGGACAATGACACAATCAAAACCTTCTGTAAGCAAACGATCATTCCGTATAGTGTGAGAGGAAGACTATTTTTGTTGTACGTTCGGTGAAAACGTAAATTTGTAACGTACGACATTATAGGCTCTGCCACCCAGAATATGCCGAAGTGACAGGGAAGCTGTTTTCTGTAATATTTATTCACATAACTTTATTATTATTATTATTATTATTATTATTATTATTATTATTATTATTATTATTATTATTATTATTATTATTATTATTGTGGTGGTGGTTATTTTATTCCAGCAGAAATACATGTTTAGGTAAAGTAATTTTTCATGGATGCAATGTGCACTACACCTTCAAGAATTGAAAGCATTTCATGAAAGGCCAAACATTGAAGAGAATCGAACAATTCAGAGTCTATGGTTGGGAGCAAGTTATGTAGTATGTTGGGAATTAGCGAAGGCACTGAAAACTTTCACGGATGGTGAACTTGTAAAGAGATGTATGTGTCTGAACAAATGTAGTTAATTATAACTCTGTAGCCTACTGGAACAGTTGAAATGTGAATTCACAGAACATAGATTTAGTGATTTTAGACGTAAGGAGAGTGATGTTCATAGTAAATTTAGTACAATTCGTGAGAGTGCAGTTCAGGGGCGGCTTTCGAAGAGGGGCTGCGGAGCTGCAGCACCCCCAGACATTTGTGGCCCTTGTCTCGTTTTATGTTGTGAAAAACATTTATTATACAGTCTTTATCTAGCAGCTCGAATTTTTTAAAACATTTCGCTCTCAATGACATGCACGCAATCGTTAGTGAAGTCACTTCCTCCCCTGATGCTGCCAGAGCGAAACCAGAGATAAGGACTGTAGGGTGAAGCCACTTCCTCCCCTGGAGCTGCCAGTCTCGTCTCGGATGCTTTGCGCGTTAGTTTTACCCCTCCTCCCTGCTGCCCCTTGCCATGAATCCAGACTTTCCAGGCGCTGCAAAATTTGCAGCAGTTTGTCAGTAGCGCGGAGTTTTAAATACATTTTCTTTAACAACAATGTTTAATTCTGTACAATATTTACAGTCTATTCAGTTCAGTACCTTAACAATTCAGGAGAAATGTGAAATGAAGTGCCCATCAGTAGAATCTCATAATGGAAAGAGCCGCTAAACAAAATACAAAGGCTCGCATATTTTTTGATAATTTATCCAATATCCCTGCTTTCTTCTCTCGATCTCCATACAGTCTGTATTAGATTAATGTGTTTCAAAGACAATTCCATCAGCTGGGGCAACAAGATGGATTTAAAATAAGAACAGTAAATGTTGTTCATGAGAAGAAGGAGCCATTGCTAGAATGTTTTCAAACCATAATGGAATCTAAAACAACTAACATCACAATAAATGAGGCAAGCGCTCTGGTGCGTACTCTTGAATATCCTGAATTCTATTTCTGGCTCAGTTATTTTTTTCATTTATTGATGTATCATGTATATATATTATACAACAAACTACAACATCGCCAGTTAGATATTTCTAAGGTTCAAATCTGCATATAAAAAATTAAATTATGGTTTATTTAACGACACTCGCAACAGCAGGGGTTATATCAGCGTCGCCCGGAATTTTGTCCGTAGGATTCTTTTAAATGCCAGTAAATCTGCTAACATGAGCCTGTCTCATTTAAACACAACTTACAAGATAAGGCGCATGGATCTAATCTTTAAATAAAGTAAGTTGCTTGGTTTATTTTTGCATGCAGCCCCCCTTAATTCAATACCCACGAGCCGCCACTGGTGTAGTTCCAGGACGAGTTCATTCATTTACAAAGTAACGTAGAATTCTGAACTAAATGCAGAGTATGACTTGACAAGCATAGAATTATTAAAAAATAAACAAAACGAAATATTCCAAGATGAGCTTATTCGCTGCCACTATGTTAGCTACCGTCGCCTCGACATATGTATGCGAACAATTATTTTCGAGGATGAAGGTACTAAATCCAAACATATGTCCCGCTGCATACTACAGTAAATTAGTTGGAAATAGATTTCCGATTACTTACAGAAAAGAACGCAGATGTTGAATAGACCGTAATATATGGTGGAATATGAAAATAACATTTTCTATGACATAATAATATCATAACTATATTAAATATTAGTACATTATGCAACGAGCCTATAATGATAGTAATGAAGAATCGAGTATGGATATTTATGAAACGAGCGCAAGCGAGTTTCATAATTTTCATACGAGCTTCTTAATTACCATTATAGGAGAGTTCCATACGACTTTTTATGCTCGACCATATTTCTAACTTGAAATTACCGGTATTCAGATGTATACATTTTATTTGTATCTGACAAGATCGGAAGTGACCTTGTTCTAGGTCGTGAATTGTGAGATGTGCCCAGACGCGAAAGTATTGATTTTTTCCGAGGAACAATAATGTCATTGACCTTGACGTAGTCCCGTTAAACTTGATAATATTATAACATTATAACCTTGATTATTGAATTCGACATTGAAAAACGAGATGACAAATTGAATTTATTTGAATATTATTTACAAGTAACGCTAATTATTATAGTAACAGAACATAACCTTCTGCGACAGTATTGGATTTCCAGCCTCCGTGACTTTTCGCTAATTCTCTTTCGATTGCATATCCGAGAATAATCGATACTTGCGGTTTTATAACGGTACAAAGCTGACTTGTCATTGGCTGAACACATGTAAGTGGAGTTATCATTGGCTGAAGACCTGTACTTTAATGAGTAGGTGTACTTTAATGACATGCATTAAAGGACTGCTACCAGGTGTATAATTAGTACATTTCGGCATGGTCGAGCATAAAATAAATAATGTTATGACTGAATATTACAGTGTATACGCTTTCCTTTTTCAAATTCAGTTTATTATCTGTATTTCTAAGAATGTAAGAACTATGACACGGGCTGTGCTGCAATGTAGTTGCGGAGCCCAGTCCGTACACTGTGTGTGTTATGCAGTGCAGCATCATCCGTGTAATCGGTGCTTTTACAATTTTGAGCACACCTGGTCTATATGTTTACTGCGATTTTTGCTGAAGTATTGAACGAATATCGTTCTTGTTCAGTATTTACGAGCAATTTCATCAAGAAATAATAAACTTTAAATACAATACCTTTTACTAAAATGTGACATGTTATTTATAGAACCCTGTAGTTCTGTGAAACGTGTATGATCCGGTTGCACGATATTGCGATGTTTATTATAAAAAAATGGTTTTCTTTATGTTCCTGAATGTGGTTGAGAATGAAACAAATGTCATGCAATTTGTTCGTTATATTAAGAATTATTATTTTCCATTATTTTTAATGAATATACAGGGTGGACCGTACACTGCTTCTTCTTCTTTTTTATGTTAATTTTGTTAGGGATTCTTCTGCTTCAGCATTGCCTACCAATAATTGAATGGTCTACGGAAAGAACATGCTAAGTCATGAAAAAAAGTATCCTTCAATTGAATTTGAAATTTTTTCCTGACTTGGAAAATATGTATGCATTTCCAGATACAAAATATTCAGAAACATTTGCTCAATTTTCACCAGTATTTTATTTTACACTAGTATTAGTTATACTGGGTGTTCAGTTCAAAGTGTGTCATGGCCCGCTGTATGCCGTCATGTGGCTAGCCAATGAGCCTAGAGAATTCAATCTTCCTACACTTCCGCAAAGGTGTATTACTTATGTGCCAGAGAAGTTGCCTAGCAAGTACGGCGTTCATTCAGAAGAGTACTTACCGATACGTACGGTAACGCCCGTACTGGCAGGAATGTGAACTGTTTCGAAACATGTACTGTGGTGAGTTTTTTTCTTACTGTCGGGATATGTGGAGAGGGTTAAGACGATTACTCACAGTACGTATTTGTTGACATTAATTTCGACGGTCAACATGGACACGGAGCATTTGATTTCTGTTGTGGAATGTTGCCGTAAGCAACCGACGATAACAAACACCCTGCGTACGACTTGCCGGCGCAAAACACAGTTCGAAAGAGGTTATGGTAGCACACAGACCGTACAGACCGCCATATGTTGCTACGACGTTCAAGTTATACCGTACACGTTCTCAAGTTCAGATTGAACGCGTTGATTAATAGGCAACTTCTCTGACACAAAAGCTGAAACTCGCTTCAAATCGCTGACTCATCAACAGTGACGTCAAGACACAGTTTGAAATGAACATTCAGTAGAGTCCCGCGCCGTGGCGTCGTGGTCTATGGCATCCTGCCTCGGACTCGCGTTACGGAATGCGCACTGATTCGAGTCCTCATGGGGGAAGAAATGTTCTAATGAAATTTCAGCCAGTGTATGGGACAGGTGCCCACCCAACATCGTGATGCACTTGAGGAGCTACGATAGATAGCGAAATCCGGTTACGCACACCAGCTATAACGGCTGGGGGGCCTCATCGTGCTAACCACACGATACCTCCATTCTGGTTGGATGATCGTCCACCTCTGCTTCGACATGTGGCCGTGAGGCCAGCAGCCGGCTGCTCGGTCATGGTCCTTTGTGGGCTGTAGCACCACGGATTATTGTTGTTATTATTAGTTGTAGGCCTATGCAGTTAACACACTATTTGACTACCAGTGTCCAGTTCAATCACGATTTCATGATAGATTTTTGCTTTTGGTTGCAAAGCGTCCTAGACAATATAAATCTCAAAGATTTGTACGTGTATGAAAACTAATACTCTGTGGTTATGAGACAGATTTGATCTCTTCAACCTAATGGGGCACCAGACATTGAATCCAAAGGTTACAGGGTTATACATACGTCACTGTTGACTGGCCAACTACAAATAAAGTGACTCAGCTGTATGGTTTCAGTAAAGTACACAGACCGGCTAAGTTACATATTACAAAATACGGCACTGATGCATATGAATTGGTTGGTGGCCATTGCGCAGCGAAACTGCAAATCGCATCTAACACCTCCGAGCGTTAAATGTGTTTTATTCACGGTTGACGATAAAGTATAATTTAAACATTTATGCTACCATACATTACGGATCACTTGATGCAGATTAAATTTTAGTTTTACCTCTTATGTAGAGCGTATTGTTTCAGTGTATTAATAATTATTACCAGGGAAAGGATTTATATGTAAATACATATTTACTTATAAAGCTAATATAATTTATATTTTGCATTATCTTTATGTTTCACAATGTGTAGGGTTGAAAAATCCTACTTTTATTTTCCATATTTTTCCATATTTTAGAGTTTAGTACATATTTTCGTTAATTTCCATATATTTTCCATATTTCATATAAAACAGTCCATATTATATTAGGTTTAACAATAAAACAAAACAAAATTCCATTAACTTTTAAAAATACATTTCAACAATAGAGATTTAAACACATGTTCAGTAATCCCTTTAACATCAGAGTTATTTGAAAATTAGCAGTCCTATCAACAATGGGAAAGTAAGTTACAAAACTGTATTAATTTAATTTAAAATTTTTAACAGACTTCAGTTGTGCAGCTCAACAGTTAAATGCCAGTCAGAGTACACATAGGTTCAGTTTTGTAAATCATACTATAAAGACGGTAAATATGCCAAAAGTACGTCATTCAGTCAATTTAAAATCAAAACTAACAAGTTACATTTCAGAATTTAAAGAAGATGGTTTATCAACTGACAATAAAATATTATTTTGTAATTTGTGTCAGTGTGCAGTATCATCTACACAAAAGTTCCTGGTGCAACAACACATTACAACTAGTAAACATCAGGCCAACAAACAACTAAATTCCAAGCAGAGACAATTGTTTTTAACACAACCAACAACATCGAATGTAAGATCTGAGTTTAACATCGACCTGTGCCGTTCTCTCATCTCTGCTGATATTCCTCTCTACAAACTAAAGAATAAGGTCTTCAGGGAATTCCTTGAAAAATATACTCAACATACAATCCCGGATGAGTCAACACTTAGGAAGACGTATGCTCCATCCATCTACGATGAGACAATACAGAAGATAAGAGATGAAATTAAAGATAGTTCAATTTGGGTTTCCATTGATGAGACTCCCGACAAAGAAGGTAGACTTGTTGGTAATGTAGTTATCGGTTTGTTAAGTGAACAATATTCTGAACGAATTCTTTTACATTGTGATGTTCTAGAAAAGTGCAATAACAAAACTATAGTTAAACTGTTCAACGAAGCTATGGGTATCCTGTGGCCAAAGGGTATTATGTACGATAATGTGTTATTCTTTATTAGCGATGCTGCCCCTTATATGGTCAAAGCTGGACAAGCATTATCTGTTGTATATCCTAAATTGACTCATTTTACTTGTGTGGCACATGCATTTCATCGTGTGGCAGAAGTGGTCAGAGACAATTTCCCTAAAGTAGATTTGTTGATTTCATCAGTGAAAAAAGTATTTCTCAAAGCTCCCAGTAGAGTTAACGTGTTGAAAGAAATGTACCCTGAAATTCCATTGCCACCAAAGCCAATTTTAACTAGATGGGGTACATGGCTAGAAGCAGTTGAATATTATGCCGAACATATAGACTCTATTAACAATGTTCTCCTTGCATTGGACTCTGAAGATGGAGTCTCAATTGATACTGCGAAAACAGTTACCTGTGACATAAGTGTGAAGAATGACTTAGCTCACATTCAGCATACATTTTCATGCATCATAAAAACGCTCAAAAGTCTCCAAAATAGGCACCTTTCACTATCTGAAAGTTTTGAAATTATAAATAGTACTGTGGAACAACTGAATCGTGGTAGAGGTAAAGTTGCAGATGCAGTAAGAGCTAAGGTGGACACTGTACTTTCAAAAAACCCTGGATATGAAGAACTACAAAAGGTTGTTGCTGTGATGAGTGGTGAATCAACAGTGAAGATTAACTTGGACTTATCCCCAGCAGACATTGTGAAATTGAATTATGTACCAGTTACTTCTTGTGACGTCGAACGCTCTTTTAGTCAGTATAAATCTATCCTCAGAGACAATAGAAGAAGATTCACTTTTCAGCACTTGAAAGAAATGTTTGTAACCTATTGTTATGGTAACAGACAATAAAGATTGTGTTTTGTTGAAACTACATTGGAAGATAAGGTACGTCCATTATATTTTTTGTTTAGTTTGATTAAAATGTACCAATATTTAACGTACATAGTCATTTTTTTATAATTTTAAGTCCATATTTAATTCCATATTTTGGTAAAAATCCATATTTAATTCCATATTTTGGTAAAAATAACTACATATATATTTACATATTTCATATATTTTTAGTCCATATAAATCCGTTCCCTGATTATTACACAGGAAATACTTCAAGCACAGAGAATTCTCTAGAAATTCCAAACCAATGCACTTCTTGCTACAAGGACCCACAATAATCAAGATTATAATATTGATACATTATTTATAGAAGAGTATAGTACGAGGCGCGTCCAGAAAGTAAGTTCCTCTGAGGCCGTTTAGAGAAAGAAAACACAATTTCATTGTAAAAAATTATTGGACCAGATACAGCAATTGTTGAGTTATTTTTAATCATGTTCTCCACCGGAATTAAGACATTTGTCGTACCGTGGGGTCAACTTTTGTATCCCTGTGTCGTAGAAGTCTGCCGCCTGGAATCGGAACCAGTGTGTGACAACCGTCTGGACCACTCTGTCACTATGAAAATGCTGACCAGACAGGAATTGCCTGATGTTAAGAAACTATGCTAATCGCTCGAACATACACGGCTCGGCGTACAACAGATCTTCTCCAGGAGTTCCGATAGGAGGTGTTTCAACATCCACCCTATAACCTGGATCTCGCTTCCTGTGATTATCATCCAAGGAGTTTTATTGTACCTTAAAAATCTCTTCCCTTCGGTTAGATTTAAAGCTGTGAAATTTGAATCTAAAGCATACTATCTAGAGCAGGCCTGCACAAACGACGCTCATTGAGCGGTGCCTCTCCTTCGGAGCGGGAGAGCCATCTAACAGCTCGCCGGAAAGGTACGTCGTAATGACGTAGGCTGATATAGGTAGAGGATAGTGAAAGCAGGTATCTGATGTAGTGTGTATTATCAGTAGCTATTTCACTTTACCTATCTACGGCTACATAATGGAGGAATCTGAAAGACGGAAAAGTGATCATCAGGCAAATTCTTTCAATATTGCATGAGAAAATGCTTATTTTTTCACATTTTTTCAATTAATTTATTATATTCCATAGATCTTACATGAGCAGTGAAGCTTTAAGATGTGGAACAAGTAAAAAATTTTACAATATTACAATTACAATTTTTACAAATTTTTGCAGTTTTTACAATATTTTACAATTTTTACAGTTTTACAATTTTGTAATTTTCTACAATTTTTTTACAATTTTTTAACAATATATTGGAGAGCTGTAGTGAGATAATGTGAGGCCCGAGGATTTGCCAAAAGATTACCCGGCATTTGCCTTATATTTGGTGAAAACCTCGGTAAAAACCCAACCAGGTAATCAGACCAAAGGGGGTGAAATGAAGTGAGGATGACGACTCGCCATAGGCCATCCGGCTTCAGTCCCACGGCTGGGGAAGACCTCAGAAGAAACCATTCAATGAAACCAATGAGACAGCAGCTGGAGTCAATACTTATCTGCCACAAAAGTTTGAAAGAAAAAGGAAAACATAATATAATGCGCCATTACTTGTTCACACATAGAGATACGATGGTTTTGTTGGTGAAGATCGCAGTAAAAAGGTTCAGAAGTTGAAAGTTGCATTGTTACATGAGTAAGATACGTTAGAATTTATTAATTTTCAACAATTTAAATATCTCTCTTCAGGTAAAAGGCCAGATCATTATTGGTATGTTGAATAAATTAGGGATTTCAGTCGTAAACTTACACTTTTTTGTAAGTCTGTTTCGGAAAGGTAATATGGCTCACTTTCCACCGATAGAAACTGCTCGTGATGAAGCCATGCTTTTTTTTTATTGTAGTGGGTTATTTTACGACACTTTATCAACAGCTTAGGTTATTTAGCGTCTGAATGAAATGAAGGTGATAATGCCGGTGAAATGAGTCCAACACCGAAAGTTACCTAGCATTTGCTCATATTTGGGTTGAGGGAAAACCCCGGAAAAAACCTCAACCAGGTAACTTGCCCCGACCGGAAATCGAACCCGGGCCACCTGGTTTCGCGGCCAGACGCACTAACCGATGAAGCCATGTTAAACGAGTATGTGCAAATATTAATTGAAATTCAAAATGAGTTTAATTTTAGGTTCCAAGATCTTATCTTAATTGGAAAGAAGTTTAAAGTTATCATAATAAATTTCTTCAGCACCAGTTGAAACAGTGCCATACGATTTACTGCTTGAACTTATTGATCTTCAATGTGACCCAAGGGCTAAAAACCGTTTGAATAATACTACTACTCTGGTTGAGTTTTACAAGACTAAACCTCAGCAATAATATCCACGACTACACAAGCTGGCTGTGAAAATGATTGCTATGTTTGGCTCAACATTTATATTTGTGAGCAACTGTTTTCTATAATCAACTTTAACTATGTTTATGAAACGGATACTAGGAGTCGGAAAAACAGCGCCATCCCGCCTTGAATATGAGCTCATGAGAGAGACATATTTCGTAGATGATATCAGATCGCAGCACTGGCTACCATCCACAGGACCCTACCAGGAACTGGTAAGCATAAGAGACCGGAAGAAGAAGGAGATGGACCTAGAGTTCTACACCACATCAGCCATGCTAGACAACAGCTGGACCAGGGAGTGTAGGAGCCAGCGACACGTGACAACAACACTCGCAATACACGGGTTTCATCATAAAATATGTGTGATCAAGAAGTTCCATGAACCGACCGAAGATTGCAAATGTGTGCTGTGCGGGCAGAGATGTAGGAAATACCTCATCATAACGTGTGCGAAGAGAGTTTAACCAATAACAGACTACGGCATAGACTAAACTTGGACATTAATGCTCAACTCGAGCGCATTTTTTCTCATTATTATTATTATTATTATTATTATTATTATTATTATTATAATCAACTTTAACAAAGCCAGACATCGAACATCTGTAACTGATGTTTCATTCCGATCAGTACTGTTCCTTTCAGCTGCCAACAGCATAAAACCCCGTTTTGATTTACCGGTACTGATAAATAAAAATATAAGAAAATGATATTCTATATTTAAGTAGCTGTAGAGTTTCTATTATTTATGTAAAATAAATATTTCTTTATTATTTAATAATAGTCCAAGATAGTTTTGTAAACACTGAACGGAAATTCATTTCATGAACACTCGTACTAGTACTTCAGTGTACATTTTGTACGAGTCACCCCTTCTTCCAGTCCACCCTTATACAGAGCGCATCCAATATCTGCATTCCGATCATGAGCTGTGAGCCGATTCGGAGAGCGCAAACCTTGTGCAGGCCTGATCTAGAATATAATAACGGGGCTGAAGAAAAGTATACATTGTATACATTGTTTACAAAATGCATCGCGTTACCGGGTGTCGCTAATGTCTGAAGGAGCAGATAGAGTGAACATCCGACTCTCCTCTACAGGGTGTTTCAAAAATACGGGGCATAATTTCAGGTATGTATTTCCCACATGTAGACAATCAAAATAATTGATTACAACATGTGTCCGGAAATGCTTCATTTCCGAGTTATGGCCTTCACAACATTGAAATTCACCGGAACGTTTTTCTTTCCGCAGGTCGTTGTCATTACAGAAGATGTTCAAAATGTCCACCTCCTGCTTGAATACAGACCTCACATCGATGTCTCATTGACCTGCGAACACGATCCCAAACTCCAGGAGTATTGCGTATGCCCTCAGAACATGCCACAATTCGATTCCGAAGGGATTCCAAATCAGGCACCGGAGACGAATAAACCAATGATTTTAAATGGCCCCACGAGTAGAAATCGAGAGGATTCAGATCAGGTGAGCGTGGAGGCCAAGCAACTGGGCCACCACTACCTATCCATCGATTAGGAAACCTTCGATCCAAGTACCGGCGAGCCGTACGACTGAAGTGTGCAGGAGCGCCATCATGCAAGAAGTGAATGTGTTGACGATTGATCAGTGGAGTGTCTTCTAAAACATGAAGTATGGTGTTTTCCAGGAAGTTTGTGTACGCCTGCCCCGTAAGTCTGTTTACAAGTACATGGGGTCCAACTAATCGATCACCAATGATACCGGCCCACATGTTGAGGGAGAACCGCACAGTCTCCAGACAGTCGTATGAGGAACATTGACTTGCAACGCTACCCTTCGTGTGCTGATAGAAGGAGTCATGTTCACAGCCTCCGGAATCTCCTCCTGTACTTCTGGAGTTGTAGATCTTGGTCGTCCCCTTCCCAAACCAGGAGAGTTAAATTTTCCATACTCGCACAGACGGTAATGAAGACGTACAAATGTCTTCCGATCTGGACATTGTTGCTGTGGGTACCTCTCTCGGTACAAACGACGAGCCAGCGCAGCATTGCCGTCCGCCTTACCGTACATGCAGTGTATCTCTGCCAGCTCTTGATTTGAATACATGTCGCACAGTCTAACGCCTACACAACACTGAATGTAACCTTCGCCTCGGAATGAACTGTCAGAGTGCCCTCTTAATGTCTCCTTTGACGGCAAGGACCTGCGGAAAGAAAAACGTTCCGGTGAATTTCAATGTTGTGAAGGCCATAACTCGGAAATAAAGCATTTCCGGACACATGTTGTAATGAACTATTTTGATTGTCTACATGTGGGAAATATATACCTGAAATTATGCCCCGTATTTTTGAAACACACTGTATAGTAGACCTGCTTGAGTGACGTGAGATTGTATCAGAATGCTGAAACAAAAACCCAACAAAGAACAGATACTAGGAGAACTGAATTCAGAACACGGGGAAATTGTGTTTGACTTAATTGATAATTATATTTTTTGTCAATTTAATATTTGTTCCGAGTTAATTAATTTCAAACACAAGTAATCCTGTAAATGTAAATTATATACAGAGCAGACTGAACAAGCAGCCGCTACAGTAACTAGTCGTGCGTGCACACAAGTATTTTGTAAACACAGAGCTCTAAGTAGGATCAGTGTTGCCAATTCAGCGGTTTTCCCGCTAAATCTAGCTTTTTTTGGATAACCGTCTCGCGGGTAAAATTATATTATCCCGCTTAGCGGGAATACTAGCGACTTTTAATCCTTAAAGTTTCTGAAATGAAATTCATATTAGCGTTATAAGCGGCTTTTATAATTACATTTAATTCGTTCAGTGTGTCTTTTTGTGAAATAGTGGATGTGTTAATGTAGTGATAATTCAATATTATACTTATATGCTACCGTTAAAACCCGAAATCCGTCAAAACCAGTTTCAACTAGTCAAAAGTATATATTATTTTAATGTACCGAAGTACATATGATATTTCCATGCAGATATTCTGCGTCATCATTCGATGAAAGAGTAATGGAACGGAGAAAAATTCCCTCCGGCGCCGGGATTTGAACCCGGGTTTTCAGCTCTACGTGCTGATGCTGATGATAAGATATGCGTAAATCACTTCGTGATTTAAGACGGCGCTTATTCCGTCGGATCCCGGCCAACTAGTCACTCATAACGAGTGCACCTCAGCACATGTGTGGACTTCGGTCCTACGTTCATAGACATCTATGACGTAGTGCAGAGGGCGGCCACTAGAGGGAACCCAAGAGTTGGAGCTTAATCTGAGACGATTCTATCCGACGCCGGGGTTGTATCCGGTGTGGCTTAGTGGATAAAGCATCAGCACGTAGAGCTGAAAACCCGGGTTCAAATCCCGGCACCGGAGGGAATTTTTCTCCGTTCCATTACTCTTTCATCGAATAGTCAAAAGTAGTTTAAGCAAATAAAGATAGGTAGAAAGTGAGTTTTCTTATGATCTAGAATCAATGTCAGGTTAGGTTTGGTTTGTTTAGGTTTTTATTTGGTAAAAGCCTTAAAAAAACCTATACATACTAAACCTAACCTAACCTGTCATTGATTTTAGGTCTTACGAACATTCGCTTTCTATCTATCTATATTTTCAAACTAGTTTTTATTAGTTGAAACTGGTTTTGTGGGATTTTGAGTTTTAACGGTAACATATATAGTGCAATAAGAATTTAAACATGTAGTGTCTGTGATAAAAGTGTTCGAAATTGCTTTATATCGCCACATTGGGCATGATAAAAGTGTGCAATATTCGTTACATCATTGGCGGGCAGATGTCGTTACATTGGCGGGTGGATGCTCTATCATGACCATTATTATTATTATTATTATTATTATTATTATTATTATTATTATTATTATTATTATTATTATTATTGAACAATAAGTATACATTAAAATCTAGAGATATTTGTTAGAAAATCGCGGGTTTTCAAAAATCATCTGGCGGGATTATACGAACAACTGTTGGCAACACTGCGTACGATGCAGCGCAGCTCATAACAAATACTTTTTTCCAGCCCTAATAACGAATTAAACAATTTAATTGTGGACAAAACTATTTAAGTATTACTCACTACTACTAATAATCCTAATGAGTGAAGAAGTGAAACGGTTAAATCCCTCGCCTACGTTATATTATCCAGGGTAACATAGGCCTATATATTTTCCATTCTCATTTCCAATATTCTTACGTCATTTTAAGAGGATTGGATGGTGGAAGTAGACATTTTCGAACATTGCCTTGCAGTCATTAACATTATTCCATAAATCCAAAGACCGATTTAGGATGTAATACGGGCAACTTTGCCGTAATTGTCACGTGGGCTTTGCCACATATCTGAGAGTTGGATGGAGTCCATTCCACTAATTTAGATGCATTGCTCCAATAACGCATAATAAAGGAATAAGTGAAATTTATGTTCACATATTCACCGCCAAGTCTCTCGGATTTGTACACAGTGTCATGATGAAAGCAACGCTGGATTTCCTTCCTTCACGACAGTTCGGAACGATCGATCTGTTGTTTTGAATCACACTCCTTTTTCGCGAAATATGTATTTTTTTTTAATTCTCGGGTCTGGACACAAAAATAGGATTTTCCGTTGCGAAAATAGTTGATTAATACAGGGACATCACTTTATATTTACCAACATTTTTAACATTAACCTGGCTATATGGCTATACTCGGAAACACTGTTGCCCCCTTCCATTACAGGAATTTGATGTTACTAGTGCAATATGTAAACAAATCATTTTACTGGGTATAGGAGGAGAGAAAAATAGTGTATCCATTTATGTTGTAGGGAAATACGATATTACGATTTTCAGTTTGATCATCACTTTTACGGAATTTATCAAAATACAGTAGAGTAGTAACATTTTTTTTTTCAAAAACTCAACTTTTCAGGCGGCTATGTTCGTTATGTAATGTCTACTTTATTTAGCATATTAATTATTGGTGTTATCATACAATATAGAGTGTGCATTTAAATTAAGGGGGTCATAAGTAAAGGGCTGTAAGTGCACTTAAGTTACTTTTGAGAAAATGGGGTTTAAATATTTAAGCTTTCGTAAAATCGGTGAAATTTTTATTTAAATTTTAATGTGTGATGCGATTAAAATATCCCTTTGCCACTAAAATTTTAGATACTTTTGCTTACACTGGATGCACTTAACTCATGTTATTACAACTATCACTAGCATTCCTTTGCTTCTAGCCACCTCAATTCAAAATAAGCTAATCTGAATTTTTAAACAAGTTGCTGAAAATGGTTGCCGTTCATTACAATGCAGGCTTCAACTCAGTACGCATATTATTAAAAACATTTTGAAGCATATTCTCTGAAATTGAATTTATTGTTTCTTGAATATAATTTTTTAGTAAGATATTATTAATATAGGTTCTTTCTTCTATAGAAAACGCAATCATATTTATGAAACACACTGTACACTGCAGTGTTTACTTCACTGCTTGAAGACTTCGAATGCAACAGCGGCCGTAAGTTTGTGTGTTTGACGGGAGCAAGGACATTAGTGAAGGGTGAGAGTGAAGTACATTCAGAAATGCAGGTACAATAAAAATGCAAGTAAAAATAAAATGATGTCCCTGTACAACTACTTCATACTCTCTTACTTCATAATTTAAACTTAAAATTCAGCAATCTCTGAAATTTCAAGACGTGTATTTATTACTATTATGAAAAGCTGTGATGAATATCAGTATTTATGAATGAAAATTAATAAAAACGGCAGGCTAGAGAATTATATGTAAAGCATCGGATACAGAAAGGAAGATCAGCAATAGCAATATTAAATGGGATGGCGTGGTACAAAAATATAACAAAACATACCAAACTGCAAATTTATAAATAAATTATTCAAAGTACTTTAACATATTATTCCTAGAATTTGTGTAAATTTGGTAATTTTCTTGTTAACATCTTGTTCATTTTGATAAGATATTTCACAACCCAGATAATTGAAATTTTGTACTTGTTCGAGGCATTGGTTATTGTGTTTTATCTTACTTCTGCCATTACTTTTGATTTTTGTGCTGAAATTTCCATCCCAAAATCGTTTAATATTTTATGCTCGACCATGCCGAAATGTAGTAATTATACACCTGGTAGCAGACCCTTAATACATGTCATTAAAGTACACCTACTCATTAAAGGTCAGGTCTTTCAGCCAATGACGACTCAGGTTACAACTGTTCAGCCAATGACAGGTCAGCTTTCTACCGTTATAAAACCGCAAGTATCCAATATTCTCGGATATGCAATCGAAAGGGAATTAGCGAAAAGTCACGGAGGCTGGAAATCCAATATGTTCTGTTACTATAATAATTAGCGTTAATTGTAAATAATATTCAAATAAATTCAATTTGTCATCTCGTTTTTCAATGTCTAATTTAATTTGAATGTTATCTCTGTAGGTTCTTATGGCCTAGCAAGGTCAATGTGGACATCTGTTCCTCGGAAAAAATCAATACTTTCGCGTCTGCGCACATCTCACAACATACGGGACATTGCTCAAAAATTAATAATATCAAGTTAGAGATATGGTCGAGTATAAAAAGTCGTATGAAACTCGCCTATAATGGTAATTAAGAAGCTCGTATGAAAATTATGAAACTCGCTTGCGCTCGTTTCATAAATATCCATACTCACTTCTTAATTACCTTCATTATAGGCTCGTTGCATAATGTATTATTATTTAATGTATATAATCCTCTTTGTAAATTATCCTCTGAATTGGAAATTACCTGTCCTTATACTGCTTGTTTGAGGCTTGAAAGTAAAGCTAAAAAGCTAAATTAGTACAAAAATCTACAAGAATAAAAATATATAATACACTAGCATTACCCTCCCTTTTATACGGAAGCGAGATTTGGACATTAAAGAAAAAATACATGAACAGAATCAAAGCAACGGAAATGAAATTTTTCATGACCGAAAAAGGAATGAAGAAAATTTAGAACAATTAGAAGTAAAGTCAGTAGAAGAAAAAATCAGGAGATAGAAATTCAATTGGCTAGATCATGTAAGAAGAATGGAAAATTCAAGAATCCCAAAAATTATGATGCAGTATAAACCTAGAGGACATAGTCGACCAGGAAGACCTTTTAGGAGACTGCTAGATGGGGCCGAAACAGGTCTACAGAGGCCTAATTCGTGAAGGATGTTGATGACGATGATGATGATGATGATGATGATGATGACTTTAACATATGGAGTAGAAGTTTGGTAGTTGAATAAAAATATGAGTTTAAAGCTGCTTAATACAGAAATTCACTATTTAAAACCTCCACAACACATCCTAAAAAAAAAAAATAAATAAAAAATAAAGTACCCAAAAAAAAGCTTATAAACTGAGTCATATAACCAAAAGCTATAATTTAAAAATATCATACACTAAAACAAAACCAATGGCTTTCATAGGGACCCAGCATAAAAGATCGAAAATAGTTATTGACTCCAAAATTATTGAACAAGTTAGTAATTTTAAATATTTAAGATGCAACATTTCTTATGTGGAAAAAAGAGATACGGAAGAAAAGATACTTAGATTTCAAGGTATATGTGGAACAATTAGACGGAGCTTAGGAAAAAGAACAACGAAAGAAACACAGTTAAAACTCTACAAAACAGTAGCTCTTCCAGTACTACTTTACGGAGCAGAGACATGGACCTTAACAGAAAGAGACAAAAGACGACTAGAAGCCTCAGAAATGAAATTCCTAACAAGGGAAGTATCACACCCCACATGCCTAAACTTACCTCGAAACTTTGGTGACATAACCGATGTGCTACGAGAAGATCACATGCAAAACATTAGCTGCCTGTTTCCACTGCAAGGCCCCGAAATCGAAGCTGGAATCCTTCTGTGGCCAGACGATAACGCGGCGCAGCTGGACATCCCTGCCTCTCTGGCGAGCGGAGTGGAGTGCGTGTGTGAAATGGAGTAAACTCTCTCGCGTCCCATCTTCTCAATGAAGTATAAACAAGAGACAGAAGTGACTGGCAACTAGAGATGGCCGATATTTCACAAACCGATATTTTGTCACAGGTATTTTTTTGTCATAGATAAACCTGTGACTGATGACGCGAAATATCTGTGACAAAATATCGCTATCGAAATCTGCTCCTTATTCAGTACTCTGTGACTGATATTTTCTCCTCTACGTCGTAGGTTTGCGCGTGCGCATGATACAATAACAGCAATCGGGCGGTAGTTTCTCCATCGTATTATAAATGATGTAGTTATTACACGATTTAAATAACACCATTGGTTACCAGTACTTTATCTTGTGTAAAATCCTGTCTGAACAACTGTTTTGTTTTGTAATTATTTTCCAATGTTTTTCCGAATACTTATGTTTCATTAATTTTTATTCTATGACTCAATATTATAATGTTAATGGACGACTTAAAATAATTTATCCATTATATTATATACAATAAAAAGGATCAATTTTTAAAGCGATTAGGATAATCATATAACCTCAATTTCTCCATACCCAACTACATTTAAAAATGACCAACTGGTTCAATATCTACAATATAACCTCTTGGTACATGAGGCTAACTTTCGACATGTTACTGTTCAGTTAGCTAAGTATTTATTTGTTAATGGCACATGTACATAATTTCTTTGTTGGATTTCCCCATATAAATCAGTGATGAGTGGTGTGTATAGAGAAATCGTATTCATATTTCACTGCTCTTCAATATTTCCTGCTAATTTTTATCGGTGTGACAAAATATCGGTGTAATTCATGGTGTGACAAAATCACCGATAAAAGTCACAGATATTTAATTGTCACAGTCACAGTTGACACAGATACTTGAAAATATCGTTTAAGCTCATCTCTACTGGCAACGATTGAAGGTTTAAAACACAATTCTTTTCGGCACCATGCACAACGAAAAAACACTTCATTGTCACACTGATCTTGAATATCATTAAAGTTATCTCGTGACCTTTCCTGTCGCCCGCTCTTCCTTATCGCAGTGTTTGATTCGCATTCCTTCCGTCGGTATTCCGTCCTTGCGAGGCCTATAACCCTGTAGTCGTGCGCTTGTATTACTGACCTTGACTCACGTACGTCCGTTCGCTGCTGATTGCCACCCACCGCTCCACTGGCTTGTACACAGGAAGGGCTGTCCATTCCAACTAGTAGCCAATAGTATCCACTTCCCTATTACTTACAAGCAAAATTCCGGGGTTTATTTCGGGGCTTGCAGTGGAAACAGGCAACTAATATTTTTCACATGGCCTTCTCATAGTACATCGGTTATGTCACCAAAGTTTCGAGGTAAGCTTCGGCATGTGGGGTATGATACTTCCCTTGTAAGATCAGTGGCGGGATATTCTTTATTACAACACAAGAGGAATGAAGATGAAATGAATGAAAGAAATAGCCTATTAGTGTCCCTTAGAAGGGCTAAGGCCTCCTGCAAGAGGGAAAGCTCTGGCTCCGTTTTGCTCACGTGTCGAGCTAGTCCACGTGGGCGGAGTTGTGTACTACACATCGACAATTATGACTAAATATTAACACTTTGTCACTTAATTATAACTAAGATATTCAACACTTTTGTCATTTAGGATTGCACTCATTGCTGTTAGTCTGTTCTGCACGTTAGTTATCACATTAGAATATTGTGACAGAGACGTGAGATTCGAACTCACGACCAGCGTCCCGCAAGAAAGCAGATCGCGCGGAGCACGTAGGGACGGCGCGCGGCGGAGTAGTGGGGAAAGGGGCCTACACGCGAGGGGAGGCTGCGCGCGCAGCTGCTACTTAACGCAGTGAATGGGGAACGGAACTTCCCGACTCTTCCAGAAGTGCGTCGAAGTGGAGATATCCAGATAATTCTCTACACACCTGTAGAAAATTCTCGGAACTATGATTTTGCTATAAAAGAAGAAGCGCCAGCGAACTCGGCCAGTCATTCATGATTAGTTCAGTCAGTAAGCCAGTGAACAGAGCAAGCAAGCAAGCCAGCCTTGTGTACCGGAGTTCGGCTCGAGTGTGCGTCCGCATCTGCGTCAGCATCCGAAGGCCTGAGTTCGAGTGCAGTGGACCGCAGTTGGAGGGACCTGAGTTCGAGTGCAGTGGACCGCAGTTGGAGGGACCTGAGTTCGAGTACCGTGAACTGTCTCTGGAGGTCTGTGGTTCGAGATACTGTGAACTCGAGTGACTGAGCTAGAAGAACTGTGAAATCAGAACTGATAGTTCTGATTTGTAAATAGTGTTTGTAAATATTAGTTAAGATTAACAGTTCATTGTTGTTCGTAATAGTCCAAGTAAATTGTCATTGCCGTCAGTGGAGTGCTATAACGAATACTGTGTTGAGTGAAAATTCTATTGTTGACGAGAGCGTTTAAGGTGAATTGTACATAGGAATTATTGTTGTGACGAATAAATTACATTGTTGTTACTAATAAAATTTACAATATTTAGGCTTTGTCATTCAGGTGATTTCAGTTCCTACTCATTGGTCTACGTTTAATTCGCACTAAATTAACATATTAGGATATGTATCACTTTGTCCTTGGGATGCGTTGTCTCTACTCAACTAGCTGTCGTCCTAGCTCCTTCCATCCTCTCCTACATTGTGCTACTCTGCTCCAGTGTGTTCCGATCTGCTGCCTGAAGGAGTCAGCCCATCTGACTCTCGGCCTTCCCGGTCTTCTCTTTCCTTGGTAGGGGTCCCAAGTTTAAGATATCAGAAAAGAATTGGGGATAACTTAGAGGGAATAACACAAAAGTTAACAAATCAACGTAATAGATGAATGGAACATCTAGAAAGGATGATCACCGAATTCCCAAGAAAGCTTTCCAACATGCTTCAAGAGGAAGGAGAAGTGTTGGTCGTCCTAGGTTTCGTTGGAGAGAATAATTCTAATGGGGACGGAACGGGCCTACCGGCTCAACCCGTGATGTTGATGATGATGATGATGACCCAAATAAAAATGAAGCAATAAGAAGAGAAATGAAACTTCAAAATTCAATTTCATAGACATTCGCTAGCCCGCGCTACGAGCGTGCTAAACTAGCCCCGGCTATCGATTGGTTACTTGTATAAGATTCATATATCATATCATATCATATCATATGAAGAGTCCACTGCAAGAATGATGGATGTCACTTTCTTGTCGAAAATGAACCAAGACTGTCAATGCATAGCTTAAGACATATAGAATGTACATACAGAGTTATATGGCATTAACACTGATAGTCATTGTCCAGTAATGATCGGAAAATCACAGTTAAGCTTTGAGCGCTAAGCATTTCAAACTTTCAATTGCTTCTCCTGTAAAAATGTATTCCAAATGACATCCATCATTCTTGCAATGGACTCTTCGCATATATCATATCATATATCATATCATATCATATCATATCATATCATATCATATTATATCATATCATATCATATATATTATATCATATCATATATCCTATATCGTATCGTATGATATCATATCATATTATATCATACAGAGTGTTCCGCTTATAAGTATAACAAAAGAAATAGCTATAACTTCTGAATTAATATAAGTATATAGTTGAAACCAACTGCTACAAAGAATGAAAACTGGGAATTTTTGTTACCTTATGTTCCATAAACCTCAACATGGCTTCCATTGGTGGCACGGGAAATATCCAACCGGTATTCAACCTCGACCCAAGTGTTATGAAGCATCTGTGGTGTAACATTGTTGACAGCAGCATAAATTCTTTCTTGTAAGTCTGCCAAATCACGTACTGGCGTCCTGTAGACCTGGTCCTTAACAAACCCCCACAGGAAAAAATCAGGTGGTGTTAGATCTGGTGATCTGGCAGGCCATGTGATGTACGGTGATCCTCTTCCGATCCATCTTGCAGGGAATTGTTCGTCTAAGAATGTGCGAACCATGTTGGCAAAGTGTGGTGGAGCCCCATCTTGCTGGAAAATTGCTCCATCTGGGAGTTGTGGCACAGCATACAGTTGCAACATATCCAGGTACGTGTTTGCAGTGACTGTCTTTTCAGCAAAGAAATAGGGACCAATGATTCTGTCACGCATGATCCCACACCAAACATTCCATTTAGGGGAATCCCGTTGGTGTTCAATTACGACACTTGGATTTTCCGACCCCCAGATGCGACAATTGTGTCGGTTTACTTTTCCACTGACGTGGAAGGTTGCCTCATCTGAGAAACAGACTCGAGTTAGAAATGTGTCGTCATCGTCCACTTTATCCAACATTGTTTCTGCAAAGCGTTTTCGTTCCAGTTTATCATTCGGCGTAATCATCTGATGAAGTTGCAGCTTGTACGCTCGCAAACGCAATCTTTTATGGAGCACTGTTGTTGGTGGGATGTTCAACTGCACACTAGCCTGTCGAATGGATTTCCGCGGGCTTCTCTGAAATGCCTCGCGAATGCGTTCGACATTTTCGTCAGACACTTTACGCTTGGAATGTTTACCTGCATTAGACAACAAACTTCCTGTTTCTCTGAGCTGCCTATCCCATTTCATTATTGAGACATACGTCGGTACAGCTTCCCTCGGTCTAAGATTGTACTGACGGCGGAACAAGCGCTGTACACGAATTATGGATCTATGTTCTGCTAATGACAGCACACAAAAGGCTTTCTGCTGTGGCGTCCACATGCTGACTGACTAAAGATACGATACGAATTCTCTTATTTAATGATCTGCGCATGCGTGAGTCTTCTAAAAATAAGTAACAACAATGGATTAAAACTTCCCAATTTCCTCTTTACAATGGTACCAATCTTAACCCATTTGCATGCATTGTTATGAAATTATAACTATTTCTTTTATTATACTTATAAGCGGAACACGGTGTATATAATACCATATATCATATATCATATCTCATATTTCATATCATATATCATATCATATCATATATCATATCATATCTCATATCATATAATTATATCATATATCATATCATATCATATCATATCATATCATATCATATCATATCATATCATATCATATCATATCATATCATATCATATCTCTAACACTGGCTTATGAATACGAAAAACGTTAGTTCGCTGATCATCAACCGGAAGCCCGCGCTGAGAATGTCTGTGAATACGGCCCTAAGACTTTAGGCACAGAAAGATGTGTAAATATTAGAAATCTGTATAAAAATAAATAAAAATCTGAAATACAAATGACGCTTTCTGAAATGAAAGTTGATTAGCATGAAATACAAATCACTCTTTCTGAAATTGAATTGACCACTACTAAAATACATGTGGACAAGTTGTAGACTGGAGAGTTGGAGATGGAACGGTGAGTGTTCGTGCACGTGCACTTGTGATACGCGTACACGTGGCCAATCAGCTAGTGTTCGTGCTCATATTTAAGATTGCGGTGGCAAATGTATTGATTAATGCATCCGGCTTCGCACTCCATTATGTCTGACAAAGCCGTTTTCTTTTACAATGCAGGGGCGATAGGGACAAACGATTGCATGTTCAAGCCCGTTTCTACTTCTCCGTAATGAATGCTCGAACACTCTACAAAATTGAATCAGTAGAGACCACGAGATAAAACACCAAATTTCTTAAGTGCCTGAATTTTTATACCATGCGTGAAAGTTTGGATCTCTCTGCAGCTGCCTACACGTCACGCCCCATCGAATATTATTTTTGCCCTGCAACCGCCGCGAGGCATGCCGGTTCTTTTTTTATTAGAGCGCCTGTGTAAATACCACGCATTGTCTCCACACTGAGAAACTCCGTGTCTGCTCACAGTAGATAGAGATATTGACAAAAACCAGCACCGGCGCTGTTACAAAACCTAAACGTAGCAGCCCATTTTTCATCCTTTCTCGAACACACTACTTGAATTGATTCATGTTTTCGCGAAACATAGTTTGCAGGCCTCAGTTGTATGTCTGTCTATACAATAGTTTTAAAATAACAATACAATACATTTCCACTGCCGCCTCAGATTATAGTGTCGTTGTTCCGTAACTTCTATGTGCAAAATATTAAATTTTTTAGTAGGAAGAAAAACAAATTTATTCATTCTATGGCAGTAGTGCATAGGAGATCGTGAATTCTTACATTTTCGAAAGAAAGAAATATAATTAATTTATATATAGTAGATTGTATTATTTGCTGCATCACTATTTAAGTTATTTACTAGAGCAAAAATCTGAAAATCGATATGGGACATAGGAGTTATTGCAGGAAAGACGACGATGGCTACAGTGAAATCAAAACAAATGACTCCGTCTATTTAAGGCGGCCTTGACGTTTATCAGTATTAATATAGGCTACAGAGAATATTTTGTGTGTTTGTATGAAGTAATCTCAGAAGCTAATTAACCTTCACTATTTGAAATTTGTAGTTTCTCTAGATGGATGTAATGCTACAAATAAGGACTGAGGTAAGATGAAAAGAAATCTGTACGCACAGAAAACTTGTTATTCTGTCGACATATTGTATAACTTGATTATTGCAACTTTATTTCGTCCACATAAAATACTCTAATTTTATACACTCATTTTACCATAGAGATCACTGGAGGTGAGTTATTTTAAAAGGTGTCATGAAATGGCGTTCCTGCGTTCATAATTTACCCATATTCGTTTCCTGTGTTTCTTAAAATAATATTTATGTACGGTATCTCATTTTTTTATTTGCATAAACAATGATATACAACCGAGCGAGTTGGCTCAGACGGTAGCATTTGAGACACGCATTCGGGGGTCCCGAGTTCAAACTCCGTGGCCGACCAATCTGACTGAGGTTTTTCATGATTTCCCTTAGTCATAAAGGCAAATGCGGGATTGTAAAGATACATGCCATTATTCATCACCGCCTCAATTACCAATACCAAAAACATTAATCAAAGTCTATAATCAGTTACATGAACACAAGCCATCTACAACACACAAGAGAAACAAGAACTCAACAAGAGTAAAAACGGCCTGCTGATATACCTACACATTCTAACCACGCGACATGACCATAGATGTTAAGGCGTGAATAAAATAAACTTAACAAAAAAAAAAAGATGCACAGTAAGGTTAACATAAAAATGATCTTCGTACACAATGAACTCTATTAATTTGGAGTGATTGATTAAAGGATGCATTCAACACTAATTTAGAAAAATGTTAAACGAATTATATTTGCACCAAATGAGTGGTCTCTGAACCAAAATGATAGTATTTTAATTATTTAAATACAATTTAAATTAAGTAGCATGTTAAACGATTTATTCTTCTATCAAACACGAATATACCCTGGACCCAATGTTCTATTTTAATTATGTAATTACTTTATATTTATTTCTAATAAGTGCAGCGGAGCGCACGGGTACAGCTAGTTGTTAATAATTTTACACTTTATTCAATAACATTTTTGTGTGTAAACTTGTTGTGTTTTAGGTTAGTGTTAAAGTAAAGTTGAAGTAAGCTGGATATCTAAACAAAACTGGCGATATTGGTAATTGAAGGTGGAACGAAAGAAGAAAATTTTAAATAAAATATTCTGAACGTTTATGACCTGTTCATATCTCTGATATCTCGAACTATTGAATGGCAATTTTGAAGGTGTTGAGCAGTTTTCCTCGACTCAAGTAGGTTCAGATTATGAATTACATGGAACTGTGTTGAGAAATCTTTCGTTTGTATCCTAATTCTCTCATCAAATTGAACAACGTTTTGATAAGATTTTGGTCGTGAAACTTGTACAGGGACATCATTTTATTTTTACTTCAATTTTTATTGTACCTGAGTTTTTGAATGTACTTCACTCCCACCCCTTTTACTAATGAAGTTCAACTGTCCTCCACGCAGATCCAAGACCGCATATACAGTCATAGTAAACACTACGTTCCAGAAATATGTTCGCTTTTTCCAGTGACGAAAGAGCTTTCAATATTCAATCATTTTCGCACAGGTACTGTCGTCCATTTGCATACGTCGCATCCCGGTTTCCACCACCAGCTTCTATTCGCCCCTCCGTAAACCCTAGTGGCTCGGTTGTCTTAGCTCTTTTTTGAGAATATTAATTTATGTTAGGAATTGGACGTCTACGTAATATTATACAACTGTTTAAAATAACTTAAAGAAAAGGACCGCGTTAAGTAATTAACTGTCATGTGATTTCCCTCCTTTCTACCACCCTGCGACATAACCACTTGGACGGACAGTAGATAGCATGTCTGAGTAATTTTATCTCTTCGGATCGGACAGAAGTGAAGATTGAATTTACAGTACGTAAGGTAATCTTTTATAGAGTAGGTACAGAATTATTTCAACTTGAGTTGCTAGTACGAAAGACGAAACTGGTAATTGAAATTAGGTACAATAGTCTATAGTGCGATAATATGCAAAAATAACTGAAGCCTGTATCGAAATGAACTGCCACCATTTTCAAAATTGTGTTTACATATCCATATTGTGATTATTTTTCAATTTAACTTCAAGCTCTATATTGTACGCTAATGTGCTGGAAACAGTATTAACACTGCATACTGAATACGTCCGAATGGACAGCTCATTTCGTGAGTAGAAACGCTTATTGTTAATACGATACGGTATTTTGATTAAGGAAAAACCCAATGAAAATTATCAAACTCAAAATCGCGATATTTCCTACTTTATGTAAATGGATGAATTACTTTTCTTCCCTCCTATACCTAGTAAAGTGATTTGTTTGTATATTACGCCAGTATCATCGGACGCCAGTCGTGGAAGGGGGTAGCAAACCGTGTTTCCGGTTCTCAACCGTTAATCGAAAGGTATAGCGAGGTTAAAATTAGAAATGTTAGTAAAAATAATATGATGTCCCTGTATAAGGGAAAAGTTTGTGTCGCTGGAAACAGATGGATTTAAATTTTTTTCTCGAAAGTACACGTTGTTACTATTACCGGAAAAGTGGTGTGTCTATTTTATGTACAGGGACATTATTTTATTTTTACTAACATTTTTAATATTAGCCTGGCTATACCTTTGGATCAACAGGAGAACAGGAAACACCGTTTGCTACCCCCTTCCACGACTGGAGTTCGATGATACTGGCGTAATATACAAACACATCACTTTACTAGGTATAGGAGGGAAGAAAAGTAGTTCATCCATTTACGTAAACTAGGAAATATCACGCTTTTGAGTTTGATAATTTTCATTAGGTTTTTGTGTAATCAAAATACAGTACAGTATTAACAATGAGTGTTTTTACTCACAAACTGAGCTTTCCATGCGGACGTATTCATTATGTAGTGAATATTATACTGTCTACAGCACATTAGCGTACACTATAGAGAATGAAGTTAAATTGAAAAATAATCATAATATGGATATTTAAACACATTTTCGAAAATGGTGGCCGTTTATTTCGATACAGGCTTCAGTTCTAATGTGCATATTATCGCACTATAGACTATTGTACCTAATTCCAATTACCAGTTTCGTCCTTCGTACTAGTAACTCATGTTGAAATAATTCTGTAGGCCTACCTACTCTATAAAAGAATACCTTACGTACTGTAAATTCAATCTCCACTTCTGCCCGATCCGAAAAGATAAAATTACTCAGACACGCTATTTACTGTCCGTCCAAGTGGTTACGTCCCAGCGTCGTAGAAAGAGAGGAAATCACGTGACGGTTAATTACTTAACGAGGCCCTTTTATTTAAGTTATTTTAAACAATTGTATGCGTATAATATTACGTAGACGTCCAATTCCTAACAGAAATTAATGTTCCCAGAAAAGAGCTAAGAGAGCCCAGCCACTAGCATTTCAGAGAGGCGAATAGAAGCAGGTGGGGAAAACCGGGATGCGACGTAGGTAAATGGAAAATGATGCAATATTGAAAGGTCTTTCGTCACTGGAAAACGCGAACATATTTTTGGAACGTACTGTTCACTATGACCGTAAGGCTAGCACAGTCTAGTATATACAGTCACGAAGCTTAATACTTACTAAATATGCAAACGTAAACAGTTGAAATATGCATCCATAGATAGTTGCTCACTACCAGGATCGCTACTATCGCCTCATCACAGACTCTTTCCCTAGCAGACCATAAAATGTATTGTACTTTCGATATCATGTTCTTTTGAAAAAATTAACACCTTCCTTCCACTATTGAAATATGAAATACATAAGGTTTATATATTATTTTCACAAAATATATATTATATTCTATAAACTCACCTTCCTGGATCTTTCGGAAGGATAACTCTAACCTATTTTTCTTACAATTTATAGCACTACAAACGTCTCCTTGTCCCATATTATTATTCAAATTATTGTATTTTAGCCATTTAGAGTTATTACAACCGATAACGAACTTTTCACAAAAATGCGAAATACGGCACAGTCAATGCTTTTTCGATCTAGACCAGGCCGAAATATTTGTTCGGGTTTTCTATTTCAGTGTATGGAGCTCAGTGAAATATTATAACTTTATTGCTTATCATTGCTAAGCTTTATTTAGTGTAATGTGTTATAAGTTCCGTTTACTTCTTGTTGCATAATATGTTGCAGAAATAATTACAAAACTGTGTTATTTTAATGTGAAGAGAATTTTACATGTTAACATAATCTGTTCGTGTCAACATTTCACGTTCAGAATGGAAGCTATTTTGAGGTTTAATAAAAAAGAATTTATATTGTGATTTCAATTTAGCACATCTACCTTCCTTAATTTTAGACAAAACATTTACCATACCACTCCTATGAAATTAGTGTACGTACAATTGTGTCACTTCATCTCTTAAGTAGTAGATAAATACAATAATTCAGTACTCAATTTTAGTATTAAAATACAGACAAATTGAATGTCCGAGGTATCATACATGACATTATGCTTAATGATAATGTATGATTGCGAATTTAGGAATATAAGTTAAATATAGTAAACATAATCTATAATTTTCATATCAATGGCAAGGCATTGGAGATCACTAAATTTAGACAGAAAGGGGCAATTGGTACAGTAAACATAACCTATAATTTCAACATATCTAAATATCCGTGCGGTGCAATTGAAAATTATTGAATCGTGCATAAATGAATGTACAAGAATTTCGCAATATTTAATAGAAATAAAGACAGGTATTACACATACGAACAACTTAATTTTCACACCATAAATAATATTACATCTTAACTCGCAAGTAAATTATGTCTGAAGTGTCTCATAATCATTTTTTAAATTTTATTAATGCAATTACACTTCATTTTATAGAAACATATGTTACTGTTTATGCATTCCAACTAATTTATATGGTTGAAACGCCGCCCTTCGTGATCGGGTTAAGCGAGTTACATGGTCTGCCTTACGGCCTGTATTAGATCACGATGGCTGTGCACAGTCTATTGTTCCTAGTACTCACACCGCTCCAAGCGGCTAGCAACTACCGCGAGATTTGCAAAAAATAACCCCAAGCTTCGTGACTGTATATAGTAGACCGTGAGGCTAGTATGACTGTATATGCGGTCTTGGTTCTGTGTGAAGGACGGTTGAACTTCATTAGTAGAAGGGGTGGGAGTGAAGTACATTCAAAAACTCAGGTACAATAAAAATTGAAGTAAAAATAAAATGATGTCCCTGTATATGTATATATACGGTGTATACTTAACACGTGAGTGTGCGTGTGTATATGAATTCGTGTCCGTATGCGTGCACGTTATGTGTAGGTACGTAAATGAGAAGAGTTCATGGCGGCTGCAGTGCATATGAGTAGGTACAGAGATTGTTTTGTTACGATTCCTCGCTACTCGGTAAATTATCGTTAAGGAAATGTGTCATTGCACCTCTGGGGAATAATAAGCTTATGGTTCATAATAAAAATGTTGGCCGTAATTACCCGAAATTTTCGTGATGATATTAACGACCCATAAATATATTCAAGATATTTAGTTCTACACCTGTACATTCTGCTTCGATTGCACTAATTACGACAGAATAACACGCAGAGATACGTATTAATTAAGCGAATGTTAGTTTTGTGATTAGATTAAAATATGATCTAGTCAGTTGATTAGACATAATTCGCCTTCGTTTATGTTCTCAGTACAACAATAGGCACATTCTTGGATCGCGTGTCACTAGAAATATTCGCCCTTGATCGTCCGTTGTTTCATGTAAATGAATTGCCCCCGCTCTGCTGCACGCTATCTGATAATTAGTATGCCAAAGAGACTGCACACCGATATCTCAGTGAGATGCATAGATACACCTCCTCGGATCACGACCACTGTTTACAATAAGTCGAAAACGACACGTGTCAAACGTTAGCTTCTTTGAATAATTTCGAGGGAAAAATTGTTCCGGGGCCGGGTATCGAACCCGGGACCTTTGGTTAAACGTACCAACGCTCTCCTAACTGAGCTACCCGGGAACTCTACCCGACACCGATCCAATTATCCACAGACCTCAAAGTGGGCTGACAACCGTCAAGCAACCAACATTGAGTGCGCACTACCTCTGTGTGACTTAAATTGTGGTTTTCTGTTACGTACAGTGACGTGTATTATGCAAATCAAGTTTTCAGGTGTAACTCCCTGTGAAGTTAATTTGAATAATTTCGAGGAAAAAATTGTTCCGGGGCCGGGTATCGAACCCGAGACCTTTGGTTAAACGTACCAACGCTCTCCCAACTCAATGTTGGTTGCTTGACGGTTGTCAGCCCATTTTGAGGTCTGTGGATATAGAGGGAAAAATTGGATCGGTGTTGGGTAGAGTTCCCGGGTAGCTCAGTTGGGAGAGCGTTGGTACGTTTAACCAAAGGTCCTGGGTTCGATACCCGGCTCCGGAACAATTTTTCCCTCGAAATTATTCAAATTAACTTTACAGGGAGTTACACCTGAAAGCTTGATTTGTTAGCTTCTTTGTCTTGCATTATTTGCCATATTTATTTCAACTAATACAATCCATAAACATCCATCTAAGACAGTGATGTCAAAGCAAGCGCATTTTTCTGACCTTGACGTCGTGCGCGGGCATCAAGCGCTAAGTATGGAAAGAGGAAGGGTTGTGTAGATGAATAAGCAGCTTGTTGGATTAAGAAAACAGTGGTGCACAAACTTCAAACGGAACGTGAAATTTTATGTCTTTATTTTTATGTGGCTTCTTTCTGTTTGATATTATCTATATTGTCTGTAAAACAAAAATAATAATACCAATTTCTTAAATTGCACTTTCGTTTTAAATTTTAATAACATAATAAAGAGTTAAGAAGGAATATTTACATATATTCCATAGTAGTACAAGTATACTGTACTAAATGGATGAAACACATCATTCATAAAGAAAGTGATATCCCAAAAAAAGAGATTGAGTATGACATGATAAGTTGGAATTGATATTGATGGTACCTTTAGCCTTGTAAAAGTAATCAATAAACCAATCAAAACAATATTACAGTACAAAGCAAAGTTACCTATCTATTATATATGTTTTAAGTGTAACTAATATTCCATAACAAAACTCTTATCGCATTATGCTTTTAAGGTGATATAGGTGAGCAACTTCCTATCTTTCAGAATATTAAATTATTTTGTGCGAATCGTGCGTATTTGCTTGGTTTCCGCACAAAACCAATCCGCGGAACGTCTAAAATTCCACATTCAGTATTCCCAACCTAACACACATAACAATTTCCCTTTTCTTACCGCTTAAGTGACATATTGATTTTACTGCTTTAGGCTTTTAACATATTATTTTTAGAGACGTTCAATATAGTAATAATTATAAATTGGAAACTTACCACTGCAATTTCACCTAAAGTGCACTGTTAATTATTGTTTTTAAATATTTGCAAAAATTAAGTAAACTCTACAACTCCACTAAAGTTACTGCATTCCTGATGAAAGTAACATTAAGGAAGCCGTGAAAAAATCAACAAGATTCCAGACTCATCATAGACTGGGGGGGAAAAAAGACAGACGTATATCACGGCCTGCTGGAGTATAGTAAACACAGAAAATATTTTAAAGCAACAATGTTGAAGATAGATATTTTTGTTTTGCAAATCTGCCGTCATTAAACAGTAACCAAGATGGAGATTTCATTGCAACTAATTAGAAATTCCTCTTTCAAGTATGTAATAAACGATCTTCGCACAAAATAATGTACGATACACGAGCGGTATGTTTTCGTTCAATTCTCGGAAATTAAAAAAGCTCAACTACGTTTCGCTTTTTCAAACTTTTCCTCGAACATGAAAACTTCAACATGCCGCATATTACTATTCTCGAAATCTGCTGAAGCTATAGAGCTTACATTTTTACAACACATGGGCACGTATCTTTTGCTTATAATGTAACAGCAGTTGCTTTGTTAATTCATTTCCTTACAAACAATTTCCATGCGAATATTTTCAAAATTTGTAATACACTATCTTCAGTAATACGTATTTACGGTATAGCCTATTAGATTTACGAAAACATTCTGTAAGGCTATTAAATAAATAGGCCTATATCTGAAAATTTCACTTTTCTATAAAAAAAGTTGAGAAAATATTTCTTTTGAATAAAAAAAACCAAACTTGTGAAAAATGAGCATTAAAATTAAAACTGAAATTCTTATAATATACTTATACTTATCAGGCAAATCTAAAAATTAACATGGATACAGTTTTAATAAGTTCTCTTCCCTTTATCCATTGAATCAGTGCTGGTCATCCCTGAATATAGCTCGACCAAGCGGCATATTCTACCTCTTTCGTCTGTCTCTTTCCTTATCGCTGTAAAGCGCTCAGGCTCTCCTGAGCTCTAAAGCGCGCGGTTGCTCTCATGGGCATCAATTGACATGACTGATCTAAGACAATGCAATAATTGAAAGGTTCACTAGAAAACATTATGGAAGTTAATCTTCGCAATCACTATCACTCACATTACAATTTAACAACTCTCACCACACATTCTTAATTACACAGTTCCTGAGTTTAATTATATATTTTCATTTGATGAAGTATTTCATTGCCCAGTAGAAATGGTGATTATAGGCGTACAGTTATTGGAGAAATTATAATTTATTAAAAAGGATAAAAAATATTAAATGTAGTGTCACATTACAAGACAAAGGACATGCATACACTATGAATACACAATAATGGCAAACTTTGCCTATTATTATTCGGTTGAGAAGCTTTTATCATCCAGTCTGCTGTCAAAAAAACTGAAAGTTAGAATTTATAAAACAGTAATTCTGACCAA
Source organism: Periplaneta americana (assembly GCF_040183065.1). NCBI lineage: Eukaryota > Metazoa > Arthropoda > Insecta > Blattodea > Blattidae > Periplaneta > Periplaneta americana. The sequence goes on along the minus strand of NC_091129.1, from coordinate 145,042,010 downwards.
GTAATGTGAGTGACACAAATACAGCAGATTTTTCATCATTTGAACATATTCTTCAGGAATTTTATTCCAACTCAATTATCACTATTATATTGTGATGTCCAACAGAAGAAACCGTATCTTTCCAGCTTTTAGAAGAGCAAACTTACTTACTTACTTACTTTCTGGCTTTTAAGGAACCAGTGGGTTCATTGCCGCCTTCACATAAACTCGCCATCGGTCCATATCCTTAGCAAGATCAATCCAGTCTCTATCATCATATCCCACCTCCCTCAAATCCATTTTAATAATATCTTCCCATCTACGTCTCGGCCTCCCAAAAAAGGTCTTTTTCCCTCCGGCCTCCCAAGTAACACTCTATAAGCATTTCTGGATTCTCCCATACGTGCTACATGCCCTGCCCATATCAAACGTCTGGATTTAATGTACCTAATTACGTCAGGTGAAGAATACAATGCGTGCACTTCTGTGTTGTGTAACTTTCTCCATTCTCCTGCAACTTCACCCCTTTTAGCCCCAGATATTTTCCTAAGAACCTTGTTCTCAAACGCTCTTAATCTATGTTTCTCTCTCAAAGTGAGAGTCCAAGTATCAAAACTATACAGAAGAACCGGTAATATAACCGTTTTATAAATTCTAACTATCAGATTTTTTGACAACAGACTAGATGACAAAAGCTTCTCAACCGAATAATAACAGGTATCTGCCATATTAATCTGCGTTTAATTTCCTCCCGAGTGTAATTTATATTTGTTACTGTTGCTCCAAGATATTTGAATTTTTCTATCTCTTCGAAGGATAAATTTTCAATTTTTATATTTCCATTTCGTACAATATTCTGGTCTCGAGATATAATAATATATTTTGTCTTTTCGGAATTTATTTCCAAACCTATCGCGTTACTTTCTCCATGTAAAATTTCCGTGTTTTCCCTAATAGTTTGTGGATTTTCTCCTAACATATTCACGTCATCCGCATAGACAAGAAGCTGATGTAAAGTAATAAAGCTGATAGAGAAAGTAAATAAATAAATAATAAAATTATCAAGTAAATAATAATAATAAAGATATAAAATAGAAATAAATAATAAATAAATAGATTATTTAATACACATGTGTGAGTAGATAAATAAATAAATGATAAATAAATAAATATGTATAAAATTAAATATGTATACAATTAAATAAATAAATAAATGTAATGAATGAATACGGATATGGATGAATTAATGAATGAAGAGCACCTATTTCTTGAATAGGATTAGGTCTGTACAAAGAAATTCTTAGAGCTTAACAATACTTCCCTGTTTAACTTCCGTAAAGTCGCATATATTAAAAAAGTGTGTTTGTATTGCCGATAAAATTATAAAATAAATGTTCTAAGATGTGCGTATTTTCTCCATACAAATCAAATAACAAAAATGTAATAAAAAAGATTACTGTTTTTGCATTTTATATCTAATTACCATTAAGAATTTATTACTCTTACATAATAAATTCAATTTCTTTGATTTAATAATCCGATCCGAACTTTATATTGCGTGGAGAGCTCAAATTCTTATTCCCGTTGAGCTTCTGTGTTGAGCAAAGTTTGGTGGACTCGGGTAATAACTTGGGCTAACAAGCTGGCTTCTCCGGGGATGCCTGTCTTTCTCGACATGCCCAATTTATTAGGAGTTATTAGTCAGGATTATCGTGATCTGTTATAGGCAGAGAGCAGGGGGCTTGAAGACATGGAGATTGTCTCGTGTTTTGCACTGGAGGCTTTTCAAGCAACTTCCCCATTGACATGGTTCGTCATTTGCATAGCCTCGATATTAAAGATGTAATGCAATTTTGGGAACTCGGTAAACATTGCGTTACTTACACGTAAACAAACAAAATAAAATTAACATTTACATAGTTTTAATTGACATTATGTGAAGAAATAAATATTTTGAACGTCAATGACAAACAAAATTTTGCATTCTTAACGTCTGCTACGAAAAGAAATGAATGGGGAAAGAATGAATAAAAACATAAATGAATGAATATATAAATAAATTAATGAATATATAAATAAATGAATGAATACATGAATAAATGAATGAATACATAAATAAATTAATTAATGCATAAATGAATGAATGAATGAATACATAAATGAAAGAATGCATACATAAATAAATGAGTGAAGAAATACATAAATAAATAAATGAATGAATAAATACATAAGCAAATGAATGAAAAATACATAAGCAAATGAATGAAATATACATAAGCAAATTAATGAAAAATACATAAGTAAATGAATGAAAAATACACAAGCAAATGAATGAAAAATACATAAGCAAATGAATGAAAAATACATAAGCAAATGAATGAAAAATACATAAGCAAATGAATGAAAAATACATAAGCAAATGAATGAAAAATACATAAGCAAATGAATGAAATATACATAAGTAAATGAATGAGAAATACATAAGTAAATGAATGAAAATACATAAATGAATGAAAAATGCATAAGTAAATTAATGAATGAAAAATACATAAATAAATAAATAAATGAATGAAAAATACATAAATAAATGAATGAATGAAAAATACATAAATAAATAAATGAAAAATACATAAATAAATTAATGAATGAAAAATACATACATAAATATATTAATTGAAAAATACAAAAATAAATAAATTGAAAAATACATAAATAAATAAATTGAAAAATACATAAATAAATAAATTGAAAAATACATAAGTAAATGAATTGAAAAGTACATAAATAGATGAATGAATGAAAAATACATAAATAAATGAATGAATGAAAAATACATAAATAAATGAATGGATGAAAAATACATAAATAAATGAATGGATTAAAATGCATAAATATATGAATGCATGAAAAATACATAAATGAATGAATGAAAAATACATAAATAAATGAGTGAAGAAATACATAAATAAATAAATACATAAGTAAATGAATGAATAAATACATAAGCAAATGAATGAAAAATACATAAGCAAATGAATGAAATATACATAAGTAAATGAATGAAAATACATAAATGAATGAAAAATGCATAAGTAAATGAATGAATGAAAAATACATAAATAAATGAATGAACGAAAAATACATAAATAAATGAATGAATGAAAAATACATAAATAAATGAATGAATGAAAAATACATAAATAAATAAATGAATGAAAAATACATAAATAAATGAATGAATGAAAAATACATAAATAAATAAATGAAAAATACATAAATAAATGAATGAATGAATGAATGAAAAATACATACATAAATATATTATTTGAAAAATACAAAAATAAATAAATTGAAAAATACATAAATAAATGAATTGAAAAATACATAAATAGATGAATGAATGAATGAATACATAAATAAATGAATGGATGAAAAATACATAAATGAATGAAAAATACATAAATAAATAAATTAATGAATGAATAGAAAATATATAAATAAATGAATGAATGAAAAATACATAAATAAATGAATGAATGAAAAATACATAAGCAAATGAATGAAATATACATAAGCAAATGAATGAAAAATACATAAATATATGAATGCATAAAGATATAAACAAATGAAGACATAGTTAAATAAAGAAATAAATAAACATAAGTAAATCAACGAGCAAATAATGACATAAATAAAAACAAATAAATGAATTAAGACATAAATAAATAAATAAATAAATAAATAAATAAATAAATAAATAAATAAATAAATAAATAAATAAATAAATAAATAAATAAATAAATAAATAAATAAATAAATAAATAAATAAATAAGTAAGTAAATAAATAACTAAGTAAATAAATAAATAAGTAAATAAATGGTCTGTTAGCTGACACATACAGTTGATTTTTTGGCACAATTTTATATAAGCATGCATTTATTGTAATTTCTCTTAAAACAGATCTTCCGCAACGTCAATCTAACTGAAATTCTCTCCCATTGTATTTATTCCAAAAAATAGAAGAATCTTTGATTATTTAATTTGTTTAAGGGAATATTAGCTGACATAAATGCTTCGCATATGTCTCCATAAATAAATATTTATCTGCTCCTTTTCCACATGTATTTCAGAACTGGTCAATTTGATTTCAGAGAACGTGATTTGTATTTCAGATTAATCAACTCAATTTCAGAAAGCGTCATTCATATTTCAGACTAATCAATTTAATTTAAAAGAGAGCCATTTGTATTTTAGAAATACATTGCATTTCAGAAAACATCATATTTCAGAATAAAAATAAATTGTATTTCAGAAAGCGTCGTTTATATTTCAGAAAAAGTAAATTGCATTTCAGAACTATGAACCCACAACCTGCAATTTTCAAGATCTACTTTTTTTTTAATTGTCTATTTAACGATGCTGTATCAACTACTAGGTTATTTAGTGGGCTTGGAGATAGTGAGATATTTGGCGAGATGAGGCCGAGGATTCGTCATAGATTACCTGACTTTCGCATTACGGTTGGGGAAAACCTCGGGGGGGGGGAGAGAAGTCCAACCAGGTAATCAGCCCAAGAGGGAATCAAACCCACACGCCCGAGCGCAACTTCAAACCGGGAGGCAAGTGCCTCAGCCGACCGAACTACGTTGGTGGCTCAAGATACGTTCAATGGAAAAAAAAATCACTCTGGTGCTTCATTGGACCACAAAGTACCAGGTATTTCAATACAGTAATTTTATAAAATCTGAAGTTTTTTTCTCGGATGAGGTGTCATTGTTTAAAAAGTCGTTGGAAATATCAGCTGAACAAATTTTACAGTAAACATCAGTTTGTTAAGAAATCAGTGCCTGTATTAAAATGTTATTTCATTATGCAGTTGTCTGAAATACAGATGATGATCTCTGAAATACAATTGATTTTACTGAAATACAATTGACGCTCTCTGATATACAATTGACTGAACTGAAATACAATTGACCCTTTCTGGAATATAATGTACTCAAATACAATTGACGCTTTCTGAAATACATTTGGCTCAACTGATATACAATTGGTGCTTTTTGAAATACAATTGATTTTACTGAAATACAATTGACGCTCTCTGATATACAATTGACTGAACTGAAATACAATTGACTCTTTCTGGAATATAATGGACTCTAATACAATTGACGCTTTCTGAAATACATTTGGCTCAACCGATATACAATTGACGCTTTTTGAAATGCAATCGACTCAACTGAAATACAATTGGCTCTCTCTGATATACAATTGACTGAACTGAAATGCAATTGACCCTTTCTGGAATGTAATGAACTCAAATACAATTGACGCTTTCTGAAATACAATTGGCTCTCTCTAATATACAATTGACTGAACTGAAATGCAATTGACGCTCTCTGAAATATAATTGAGTGAACTGAAATACAATTGACCCTTTCTGGAATGTAATGAACTCAAGTACAATTGACGCTTTCTGAAATACAATTGGCTCAACTGATATACAATTGACGCTTTTTAAAATACAATCTACTCAACTGAAATACAATTGGCTGTCTCTGATATACAATTGACTGAACTGAAATACAATTGACCCTTTCTGGAATGTAATGAACTCAAATACAATTGACGCTTTCTGAAATACATTTGCCTCAACTGATATACAATTGATGCTTTTTGAAATACAATTGATTTTACTGAAATACAATTGACGCTCTCTGATATACAATTGACTGAACTGAAATAAAATTGACCCTTTCTGGAATATAATGGACTCAAATACAATTGACCCTTTCTGAAATACATTTGGCTCAACTGATATACAATTGACGCTTTTTGAAATATAATCGACTCAACTGAAATACAATTGATGCTCTCTGATATACAATTGACTGAACTGAAATACAATTGACCCTTTCTGGAATATAATGAACTCAAATACAATTGACACTTTTTGAAATACAATCGACTCAACTGAAATACAATTGTCGCTCTGATATACAATTGACTGAACTGAAATACAATTGACCCTTTCTGGAATATAATGAACTCAAATACAATTGACGCTTTCTGAAATACAATTGGCTCAACTGATATACAATTGACGCTTTTTGAAATACAATCGACTCAACTGAAATACAATTGACGCTCTCTGATATATAATTGACTGAACTGAAATACAATTGACCCTTTCTGGAATATAATGAACTCAAATACAATTGACGATTTTTGAAATACAATCGACCCAACTGAAATACAATTGACGCTCACTGATATAAATTGACTGAACTGATATACAATTGACTCTTTCTGGAATATAATGAACTCAAATACAATTAACGCTTTTTGAAATACAATTGACTCAACTGAAATACAATTGACGCACTCTGTATACAATTGACTGAACTGAAATATAATTGACACTTTCTGAAATACACTTGGCTCAACTGATACACAATTGATGCTTTCTGAAATATATTTGACTTATATGATATACAAATTGTTTTCTGAAATACATTTGACTTATCTGATATTATACAAATGATGCTTTTGGATTTACATTTTATTTATCTTTTATGCAAATTATGTATTTTGAAATACATCTGGAAAAGGTGTAGATTGTCGAAGGAACGCCTGATGCAATTTTTTTTTTATCGTTCTCCATTTCTCAGTAGTTAACATAATGAGAAGAAACATTTGTTATACAGTTTATCAAAACTCATACTCGCTATATTCTAAAACTTCGTCTTAATTCGCCTAAAATACTTAATTTATCTTTCGGTATTATTATTTTAAACAACACTTAAGTACGTAAGTTACTGGCTTGGAATTATATCTGTGCTCGTGTTGAAGTTCTTTTAGTCAAACTTCACTCTTCTGTTGAAGTATTGTACGCTGTGATCTTAGTAAAAAATTATTACGCAAGTCACGATAATTCTATGTTTTTCTAGGGCCTAATGATTATTGATATTTTAATGACATTAACTTCATGTGGTATTTTACAGTGTGTGTTAACTTGGAACGCAGGTTACAAAAACATTCAATTACAGTAACTGTTAATTTTTTTCGTTTTCAGTTTTTAGTTCATTAATACCACTTGTTTAATTTTACACAGCCAATTAGCTATTTTTTCATAATTGACGTTTCACTTTGAACTTTTGTCTCGTTACAATTTAACAGCCTACGTTTATCGGAAGTTGGAGCAAACAACAAACTGCTCCAACCGCTTTCCAATGTTCCAATAATTCTAAATGCTGTAATACACTATAATAGTTGACTTTTCAAAACACATTTCATTACTTGCTGGCGTTATAAAAATGTTTTATGGAAGTGACGATAATGCACAGGAAGTAGTGTTCATGTTAAAATCAAATGCATAAACTTCTAAACTTCGGCAATTTTTCTTCATCATCTGTTCAAGAAAGTATAGAATCTAGCCATTTTTCACAAAGTCGTCTTCTATCCCTTCTCCGTTTTGAAGTACAAATTTTTAACGTTGGCGTTTGCCTTTTTTGTTTAGGTGAAGTGCTTTGAATTGTGTCACATATAATATGATAATATGGAATTTGAAATTAAACACAGAATAAATATGGGAAATGCCTGTAATTATTCGGTTGAGAAGCTTTTATCATCCAGTCTGCTGTCAAAAAATCTGAAAGTTAGAATTTATAAAACTTATATTACCGGTTGTTCTTTATGGTTGTGAAACTTGGACTCTCACTTTGAGAGAGGAACCTAGGTTAAGGGTGTTTGAGAATAATGTGCTTAGGAAAGTATTTGGGGCTAAGAGGGATGAAGTTACAGGAGAATGGAGAAAGTTACATAACACAGAACTGCACGCATTGTATTCTTCACCTGACATAATTAGGAACGTTAAATCCAGACGTTTGATATGGGCAGGGCATGTAGCACGTATGGGCGAATCCAGAAATGCATATAGAGTGTTAGTTGGGAGGCCGGAGGGGAAAAAGACCTTTGGGGAGGCCGAGACGTAGATGGGAGGATAATATTAAAATGGATTTGAGGAAAGTGGGATATGATGATAGAGACTGGATTGGTCTTGCTCAGGATAGGGACCAATGGCGGGGTTATGTGAGGGCGGCAATGAACCTCCGGCTTCCTTAAAAGCCAGTAAGTAAGTAAGTAAGTACTTAAGTAAGTATAGTATGGAATTTGCCTTAATTCGTACTTTTATCTTTTTTTCATAACTACATGAAATCACAGCATAAGTAATGGAAGTGGAAAACTTGTTGTAATATATTGTTTTGTTATACAATTTTTTATCTTATTGGACATTTTGCTTTACTGGGATAACTTTTGTTTCAATCATAAATTTTCCCCATGCTTCCACCCCTCCCTCTCTCTCTCTCTCTGACTTCTGCATACTTGAGATAGAAGAAGAAGAGGAAGAAGAAGAAGAAGAAGAATTGGAACTAATGACATCAAATTTACTTTATTATAACATAGCATTGGTATTAATTTATCTACCAACACTATTTCATGGAAAAGAATAATTTTTATCCCTGTGACACTTGAAAAATATGTAAATATGTATGTTATACTCGAGAGTAAAGGGCGCAGGTGAAAGAGCTGCATTTAGGGATAAGAAGGAAGGTAGTTAGTTCTGTTACAACCGGTAGCACCTGTATCGGATAAATATTTCTGGCGTAATTAATTAATCTTTTTTAAAATCTTCAAGAAACATAATCTGAAAGGAAATAATTTATTTTTGCTTTAAATTGTCGCGCCAAACGCTAGACACTTAGACAGTGAAAGAGTATCAGCCTGTCTTGTCTTCTCGTTTTATTTCGGAATCAGTACATTTTTACTTGCAAATCATGTTAATGCCCACGTGCATCAACGTCGGTTAGTGTAACCACTAGTTAAAATTGTCACCTAACCCCTGGTTAAGCATTTTTACGGTGGATCGACCTCGGTTACGACTTAAATAGGAGGTTAACCACAGTAATCTCTAACCGGCCATATGCGAGCGGTTAAAGAAGATAACCAGTGATTAGTAGAGCAAGTAAAGCAAAATGGCGGCCAGAGCCACAGATGTTTATTTCGAAGACGATTGTTATTGTACAGTACTTGAATTACTTGGATAGGCCTAGAGCGTGAGTGTGAAGTTTCTTTAGTGGAAAGAGAGAATTCTTAGGTGGAATTAGGTGACAGAACATTTCAGGAGGGATTTCGTTTATCAAAATCTACAAATGACTCACTTGAAATAACACAAAAACAGTCATATTTCTTCTATTACGATTCTATATAACTTATTTTCTATATTTTAAGAGGGAATACTTGAATGTCTCTTTCTCTATGTCACTGGCTGAACAAAGAGAGGTTATGGATGGATCTTAGGATAATGAACAGCAACCTGGTGTAAATGAGGTCCTGGATCGTACACACATTCCTACTAATCTTCTGCATCCTTTTCCTTTATGGATATTCCTTCTTTTTTATATAATATATTTAAATCTAGTAAGTAAGTCTATCGATACTTTAACCTCATATTGGAATATAATCATTTTTGCATTCAATTTTCTATTTTGTACGATTTTAACCTAACAACACTGAAAAACAAAAAAATGCAACTCGCAAATATAACAGCGCCCAAAGGCAAACAAATGCAACGCGAAAATATAGGACACGTTCATTTCGATGTGGAACGGAGTGAGTGCAGTCGTTTTTAGACATTGACTATTATCTTTGCAGCGGTATGGATGCTTTCCTTTTGTCATTTTGTAGAAACAGTGTACCGTCATAGACTTTACTCTGGTTAAATGAGGTGTCAGCTAACCATGTTTAAGTAATCGGTGATTATGGATGGTGCACAGAAATTACATTTTAACCACGGTTACTGTTTAACCGTCCTTTCGTAATCTGTGATTACTGCGTTTTTAACTGATGTTGATGCACTTCGCCATAAGTCGTGGTGAAATTTGTTAGTTATTTCTTAAACGGTAGTACTTTTAGTTACATCCGTTTCTTTGTTTATATGCTAAAATTGTTTTTGTTAGTAATTAAAAATATGTAACAGGAAAGTATTATTGTAAATGGAATGGAATTATCTAAATCTGTCACTGTCCGGGATTAGAATTGGCAGGAAATGGGAACAGCGTGTTGGAGCTTAAATAATTTCTCACTGCTGTGATCACTAGTTAAATATGACAGTAGGTAACAAGAGTCGAACCTGCAGATCGATTACAGCGGTCACCCGGCGACACAGGTCACCACTATAAAGGTCGTGACACCACAGGTATTTCCAAGCATACGCTGCTCTACGAGGGAGATTTCACCGTCACGCTTGCAGCAGATTGTAACATGTCAGAAAAGATTCTATAAATGTTCTCCTGAATATCTCTGTCATACATTCTTAACCTTAGGATGCATGACAACCGGAATATACAGCAATGCATAACGAGGTACCTAAGACTCCTTGTGTAATGGAGTAAATATGAATTTTCTTCTCTTGGGACTAAGAAAAATAACAATGTCCAGCTAAAAATGAAACGATAATAGTACATTATGCAACGAGCCTATAATGATAGTAATTAAGACGCAAGTATGGATATTTATGAAACGAGCGCAAGCGAGTTTCATAATATTCATACGAGCGTCTTAATTACCATTATAGGCAAGTTTCGTACGACTTTTTATGCTCGACCATATTTCTAACTTGAAATTATTCAGATGTATACATTTTATTTGTATCTGACAAGATCGGAAGTGACCTTGTTTTAGGTCGTGAATTATGAGATGTGCGCAGACGCGAAAGTATTGATTTTTTCCGAGGAACAATAATGTCATTGACCTTGATGTAATCCCGTTAAACTTGATATAACCTTGATTATTGAATTCGACATTGAAAAACGAGATGGCAAATTGAATATATTTGAATATTATTTACAATTAACGCTGATTATTATATTAACAGAACATAACCTTCTGCGACAGTATTGGATTTCCAGCCTCCGTGACTTTTCGCTAATTCTCTTTCGATTGCATATCCGAGAATAATCGATACTTGCGGTTTTATAACTGTACAAAGCTGACTCGTAATTGGCTGAACACCTGTAAGCTGAGTTGTCATTGGCTGAAAACACCTGAACTTTAATGAGTAGGTGTACTGTAATGACATGCATTATAGGACTGCTACCAGGTGTATAATTATTACATTTCGGCATGGTCGTGCATAAATGTATTAATAAATTAATATTATATGACTATTTCGTTTATATGACGTCATTCCATTTTCGACCAATGAAGTGTAATGAAATTTTGAATTCCAACCTATCACAGGCACACTTTGCGATAATTTTTGCAGCTAGATTTATCGCTATCGATTTATCGCATGGTCGTTCTTTTGTTTAGTCGTTGTCGCCAACTGTTTCCCCGTAAATTGATGATCATGAATACATTAAGATGCAACTACACGGTTAAACTTTTCTTTCAACTTTAAGGCCATGAATGCAAGATTGATATTTAATATTAATTAATATATTTACGCAGTGAAGACGACGTTCAAAACGGCGCACCATATAGACACAAAATCTTCATGCATCTTAATTGAACGTACCTTTTAAACTTGATTCTTTCAAGATTATTCCCAGATTGTACGCATACGCGACTGGAATATTGAACTGTGTAGATGCAGCTTTAGTTCCGTTACACACTACAGCGAGAATGCGTTTGTCGAGCTATAAAAAATGCTTTCGTGTAGAACTGATTGTGAGAAACGGTCGAAATAAGGCACAGCTGACATTGGTCCTGCTTCCACAGGTAACAACCTATAAGTGTAGGGTATAAAATGTGTATTTTGTGAATGAAACTAAAGAATTAATAGAAAGTCAGATGTTCAAATTTATGTAACATCATCGCATATCAAACCCAAAGCCCTTGTATAGTAATAATAAGGTCTGTGATCAGACTGCCTTCCGTATGGCGTAATAAAATTCGTGTTTTGATTAGGCCTATCTATTCAGAGATGGCTTCACTGTGTAGCAACATGTCTCGCTGTGAATACATAAGCATCGGTATATAGCTGTCCCCACTGTTACTGTTAAATTAAATTATGATTTCAGCAGATAATGAAGATGTATTTATGTTGTAATAATAAGAGAAAAGTGGAGTACATATAATTAACATTGTTAAACCTGTATTTCGCTTTTCACAATTGGCATTACTGAATAACAACATCGAATTTCTTTATTGCAGTAATCGATATTCATATACGAGCATTTCAACTTCACAATGTCTGAATAGGTTAAGTGTTCGTTAATATAAAATTATTAACATTTTGTGACAGAATTTTAGGGATATATTACTTACATTTTTATTTTATTCACGAAATAGTCCTAATAAATGTCACTCGAGGTCTCAGATCTCTCGTGACATTACTACAGATAAAAATGTCTTTCACTGCACTAATTTAAGTTCTTTAGAAAACTTTAGGTGTTCTAAATCTTTTATATGTTTCCACAAAATAAAATTAGGTCTTAATACACTACACTGTATAATTATCTTAAATACAGTATTACATTTTCATTTGAAATAGTTTTCTTGTGAACACAAAACTGATCACAAATTCCACAAAAGGTGAGCTTTTCGCCCATTTAAAAACACCGTTCACAGACCCTTACACTATGTTCAGTACATATGGACTATCTCTATTACATTTGCAACATCCTTGGCATATTTTTCTGGGGATTTTACGTGGACCATACAACTTCTCTTCTTGAATTGTTTCGCATCGTGAACTATTTCTGCATTGGGACGAATGTTAGCAATCACAAAACCACAGAGTAACAAAAAAAAAAAAACAAAAACTAATAATAATAATAATAATAATAATAATAATAATAATAATTATTATTATTATTATTATTTATTTAATCTGACAGGATTAAGGCCATAAGGCCTTCTCTTCCATCCTACTAGATAGCACATATAAATACAAAAAAGAAATACAAACACTGATGAAAATGATACAAATTAAGTTAAAGCCCTATAGAGGGTCAAGAGTCAAAAGTACATTATAGAGCTCTCATCGAGCTAATACAACAAAAAGAAAGAAAACAGAGATAGCAATGATGATATTGATAACTGACAATAATAATAATAATAATAATAATAATAATAATAATAATAATAATAATAATATTAGCAGTAGTAGTAGTAATAATAATAATAATAATAATAATAATAGTAATAATAATAATAATAAATACATTACATATTAATTTGTGCGAGATCGTGCGTATTTGCTTGTTTTCCGCACAGAACCAATACGCGGTAAGTGTGAAATACCACATTCACTATTCCCAACGTAACACACATAACAATTTCCCTCTTCTTACCGCTTAAGCGCGACATTCATTTTACTGCTTTAGGCTTTTAACATATTATTTTTAGAGACGTTTAACATAGTAATAATTGTAAATTGGAAACTTACCATTGCAATTTCACCTAAATTGCAATGTTAATTATTGTTTTTAAATATTTGCAAAAATTAAGTAACGTCTACTACTCCACGAAACTTATTGCATTCCTGATACAAGTAACATTAAGGAAGCCGTGAAAAAATCAACGAGATTACAGATGCGGATGTTATTACTGCAATATGTTATATAAATAATATTGTTAAAATATTAAAATGAGAAATAAATCATTACATAACCTTACCGTTTGTTTTAAGTTCGCATTTATAGACTGGGAGAAAAAAAAAAGACAGACGTATATCACGGCCTGCTGGAGTATAGTAAACACAGAAAACATTTTACAGCAACAATGTTGAAGAAAGATATTTTTTGTTCCGAAGTTGTATCGCTTTTCCAATCATTTCCTCGAACATGAAAACGTCAACATACCGCTCTTGTAACGTATATTACTATTTCAATTTTACAAAGTCAATAAAACACGCTCGCTGTGTGTGTGTGTGTGTGTGTGTGTGTGTATCGGTATCCCGTTTCCGGGGTACCACCTGCATTAGCGTCTTAACTGCCCTCTTCAGGCTGGGGTGAATGTTTCTGTAGTTATTTAATGCGAGGGCAAGGACGATGAGCTTGGTGTATGTGTTCTGAGTGAGGCGCACCCGTAACTGCGGAACTTGTAGGACACTAACCGTTCCGCAAAATTATTCGGTGGTGTTTGTTTGTAAGGATATGTGTTTAGTAATTGATGTACGGTCTTACTACTAAACCGTGTACGTATAGTTTTTATACGAGACTTATGCAGAGCTGAGACAGAAAACGTTACTAATAAACCATGCATAAGCGATGGATGTATAAACAGTCTGTAACTATACAATGGGAATTGCTTTGCAGTAGTTATATATACGAAATCCCTTGTTTAAGCGTTGTATATAGAGAAAAAAATGGCCGCCCCTCTAACAGCTGTTCGTATCGACTGTCATTTTATGATGATGAATGCCTTGCAACCACAGAAGAACACACCAAAGAGCACAGAATAAGTAGAATATTATTGCTGTAGCTTGTACTCTTTGACCAAAATATAGTGTGGTAATCGATCAGAGCCAGTTGTACTATCGATTCTTAACACGGCACACTAGAGCGCTCTACTGGATGCAATAGAGAATCTCAGATATTCTATTACCTTTCGTAATGAAGTAATGACGAAACTATGACGTAGCTTTGTAACAGTTATACTGTTATACACGACGAATGTAGTGATTATTAGTAAGGAATTTACACACGACTTATAAACGAGCTACTCATTGTATAAGTATAAGAGAGTTAAACGTCTGTATAGAGAGTTTTTATTAGTAAGACCGGTAGCGTATTATGTGGGATTGGATTAGAATATTTTGGAGTCACAGTTTGTTAGCACTGACAAGTGCTTACGCCAAATCGCTATGAACTCATTAGATGGGGTTATTATTGGGGCTGTGCATTGTTGTATATTTGAAGAAGGTTGTCGATTGATCCGTTTTGGGTGGGTTTAGGAAGGTTTCTTGGATGAAAGGTCTATCGACGGCATTGTGGACATATTTGAGATTTTTGTTTGTTATGTATTGGGTGATGGGTTCAATTCTTGCTATATTATATACGGTGTGATTAGGGGTGTTACGAGGTAAGTTGAATATTCTGCGCAGGAGTCTTCTTTCTGTGGAACAGAGTTCTGACATGGTGGAAGGGGACAGGTGTGAGTAAAGTTGTGAGGCGTAAATAATTGAAGGGCGGATTATAGATTTGTAGATAATTGAGGTGGTGTTGGTTTGTCTGAAGATATTGCAATGGACGATTTTATCTTTTTGCGAATCTGTTGGATATGGTACATAATAGACTTATTAGTAAGAAGGACGGGAGTTAAACACCTATGAGTATTAACGTAGTTGTTGCAATTATTTACAGAAATACTGAAATGGATACAGGTAAATCACAGTTAATTTTATAAAGGAAAATAAACGGAAGGTTTCGTCGACCCCCGTTATGCATTAAAGTGGTACAAACGTAAACTATCTTATATCTAATAAAGTAAATTAACAAAACTTACTTTGTGCGAGATCGTGCGTATTTGCTTGTTTTCCGCACAGAACCAATACGCGGTAAGTGTTGAAATACCACATTCAGTATTCCCAACGTAACACACATAACCAGGGAAAGGATTTATATGTAAATACATATTTACTTATAAAGCTAATATAATTTATATTTTGCATTATCTTTATGTTTCACAATGTGTAGGGTTGAAAAATCCTACTTTTATTTCCATATTTTTCCATATTTTAGAGTTTAGTACATATTTTCGTTAATTTCCATATATTTTCCATATTTCATATAAAACAGTCCATATTATATTAGGTTTAACAATAAAACAAAACAAAATTCCATTAACTTTTAAAAATACATTTCAACAATAGAGATTTAAACACATGTTCAGTAATCCCTTTAACATCAGAGTTATTTGAAAATTAGCAGTCCTATCAACAATGGGAAAGTAAGTTACAAAACTGTATTAATTTAATTTAAAATTTTTAACAGACTTCAGTTGTGCAGCTCAACAGTTAAATGCCAGTCAGAGTACACATAGGTTCAGTTTTGTAAATCATACTATAAAGACGGTAAATATGCCAAAAGTACGTCATTCAGTCAATTTAAAATCAAAACTAACAAGTTACATTTCAGAATTTAAAGAAGATGGTTTATCAACTGACAATAAAATATTATTTTGTAATTTGTGTCAGTGTGCAGTATCATCTACACAAAAGTTCCTGGTGCAACAACACATTACAACTAGTAAACATCAGGCCAACAAACAACTAAATTCCAAGCAGAGACAATTGTTTTTAACACAACCAACAACATCGAATGTAAGATCTGAGTTTAACATCGACCTGTGCCGTTCTCTCATCTCTGCTGATATTCCTCTCTACAAACTAAAGAATAAGGTCTTCAGGGAATTCCTTGAAAAATATACTCAACATACAATCCCGGATGAGTCAACACTTAGGAAGACGTATGCTCCATCCATCTACGATGAGACAATACAGAAGATAAGAGATGAAATTAAAGATAGTTCAATTTGGGTTTCCATTGATGAGACTCCCGACAAAGAAGGTAGACTTGTTGGTAATGTAGTTATCGGTTTGTTAAGTGAACAATATTCTGAACGAATTCTTTTACATTGTGATGTTCTAGAAAAGTGCAATAACAAAACTATAGTTAAACTGTTCAACGAAGCTATGGGTATCCTGTGGCCAAAGGGTATTATGTACGATAATGTGTTATTCTTTATTAGCGATGCTGCCCCTTATATGGTCAAAGCTGGACAAGCATTATCTGTTGTATATCCTAAATTGACTCATTTTACTTGTGTGGCGCATGCATTTCATCGTGTGGCAGAAGTGGTCAGAGACAATTTCCCTAAAGTAGATTTGTTGATTTCATCAGTGAAAAAAGTATTTCTCAAAGCTCCCAGTAGAGTTAACGTGTTGAAAGAAATGTACCCTGAAATTCCATTGCCACCAAAGCCAATTTTAACTAGATGGGGTACATGGCTAGAAGCAGTTGAATATTATGCCGAACATATAGACTCTATTAACAATGTTCTCCTTGCATTGGACTCTGAAGATGCAGTCTCAATTGATACTGCGAAAACAGTTACCTGTGACATAAGTGTGAAGAATGACTTAGCTCACATTCAGCATACATTTTCATGCATCATAAAAACGCTCAAAAGTCTCCAAAATAGGCACCTTTCACTATCTGAAAGTTTTGAAATTATAAATAGTACTGTGGAACAACTGAATCGTGGTAGAGGTAAAGTTGCAGATGCAGTAAGAGCTAAGGTGGACACTGTACTTTCAAAAAACCCTGGATATGAAGAACTACAAAAGGTTGTTGCTGTGATGAGTGGTGAATCAACAGTGAAGATTAACTTGGACTTATCCCCAGCAGACATTGTGAAATTGAATTATGTACCAGTTACTTCTTGTGACGTCGAACGCTCTTTTAGTCAGTATAAATCTATCCTCAGAGACAATAGAAGAAGATTCACTTTTCAGCACTTGAAAGAAATGTTTGTAACCTATTGTTATGGTAACAGACAATAAAAATTGTGTTTTGTTGAAACTACATTGGAAGATAAGGTACGTCCATTATATTTTTTGTTTAGTTTGATTAAAATGTACCAATATTTAACGTACATAGTCATTTTTTTATAATTTTAAGTCCATATTTAATTCCATATTTTGGTAAAAATCCATATTTAATTCCATATTTTGGTAAAAATAACTACATATATATTTACATATTTCATATATTTTTAGTCCATATAAATCCGTTCCCTGCACATAACTATTTCCCTCTTCTTACCGCTTAAGCGAGACATTCATTTTACTGCTTTAGGCTTTTAACATATTATTTTTAGATACGTTTAACATAGTAATAATTATAAATTGGAAATTTACCACTACAATTTCACTTAAATTGCAATGTTAATTATTGTTTCTAAATATTTGCAAAAATTAAGTAAAGTCTACTACTCCACGAAACTTATTGCATTCCTGATACAAGTAACATTAAGGAAGCCGTGAAAAAATCAACAAGATTCCAGATGCCGATGTTATTACTGCAATATGTCACATAAATAATATTGTTAAAATATTAAAATGAAAAATAAATCATTACATAACCTTACCGTTTGTTTTAAGTTCGCATTTATAGACTGGGGGGGGGGAAGACAGACGTATATCACGGCCTGCTGGAGTAAAGTAAACACAGAAAACATTTTACAGCAACAATGTTGAAGAAAGATATTTTGGTGTTCCGAAGTTGGCGTCATTAAACAGAAACCAAGATGGAGATTTCATTGCAACTAATTAGAAATTCCTCTTTCAGGTATGTAATAAACGATCTTCGCACAAAATAATGTACGATACACGAGCGGTATGTTTGTTTTCATGTTCTCGGAAATTAAAAAAGCTCAACTACGTTTCGCTTTTTCAACCTTTTCCTCGACCATGAAAACGTCAACATACCGCTCTTGTAACGTATATTACTATTATATGAGTCCCGTTGATACAAACCCAAAAGACATCCGAGAGCGTACTAAAAATTGCATACATTGATATCATTTAACACGGAATTTAAATTGATTGAAATGTACTAAGGGTCTCGGGAACCCCCGTTATGCACCCTAGGGTTGAAACATCTTGGATATCGTCCTCTATGGTCTATCATTGGATCCCAAGTTCATGGGTTCAAGATCTGCAGGGAGTAGTGCATTTTGAAGTGGCGGTAAAACTATAAAAGTGTTCCATTCGGATCATAGACGTGTGAAAGCACTCTGATCCAAGCAAAATTACTGGCCAGGTCTCCTTGCCCCATAGAGTTAATTTTGCTGACAGTAGTTCGATCGAATATCCAGTTCCTACCGATCAGTTAAGAAAATAATTTAGCCTGCAAGATATTATTCAGTAGGCTAGATATCGCTGGAAAAAGCGCAAAAGCTAGTAAGTCCTAAGTATCAAAATTTTCAGGAATGGAATAAACTGTTCCGTGTTACATTTGTTTGGCATACGAACAAAAGTATGTAGATTCATAACAATATCTCGAAATCATTTCCCATAATTTTATGGGTCATACTTTTGATCATGTGTCAAGCAAATTTAACACAGAACAGTCTTACTGCATTCCTTAGTACTTTGGTTTTCAGGACTTTGATGAGTTGCACTTTTGCCAGCGATAACATATTGTTTATTACTTACGAGATGAGAAGTGGGAAATGAAGCGGCAGAGGGAAGCATTTTAGTGGTATCCAGGGGCGTACGCAACGTGGAGTTACGGGGTTTGAACCCTCCTTGAACTTAAAACAAATTAAACATCTAGATTCGAGTCCTTTTGTCCATAATAGTTTTCGGTTAAATTTTTCACTGTCAGAGTAACAAAATCTACATCAATATAACGCGTAGTCCTCCTACCCCTCCTTTAGTTTAATCCCTGTCAGAGGTCTGCATCGGACGTTTTCGCTCGAGCGTCAAGTAGTTCATAGCATAATCCGATAGGTAGCGCACATGCATGATGGGTAAAATCATCACGGGCGATAAATCCTCGAACGGTATAAGCCGAGCGTTAGACATTCGTTCTTGTTACAGTGATGAACTGTGTAGTAACATCATAGATGTTTATCATTTCAAAACTTTGCAGTGTTTAACTAACCTCTCCATAGTACAACTACAAAACTTGCTTTAAAATGTAATATAAATGTTGTAGGTAAATTTTTTTTTCTTCCACACAGGAGTGATTTTGTTTTCTTTTTTATTGGGTTATTTAACGACGCTGTATCAACATCTAGGTTATTTAGCGTCTGAACGAAATGAAGGTGATAATGCCGGTGAAATGAGTCCGGGGTCCAGCACCGAAAGTTACCCAGCATTTGCTCGTATTGGGTTGAGGGAAAACCCCGGAAAAAACCTCAACCAGGTCACTTGCCCCGACCGGGATTCGAACCCGGGCCCCTGGTTTCGCGGCCAGACGCGCTGCCCGTTACTCCACAGGTGTGGACAGTGATTTTGTTTTTGCCACATCTGATAGATGTAATTGGATGTAAATGTAATTATTATAAACGTAGAATACAATCACGATAATGCAAGAACTGTATCAAGTTTTCTAGTAATAATAATAATAATAATAATAATAATAATAATAATAATAATTAGTGTATCAATCTTTGCGTCTGTAACAGTTGTGCAGCATGATTGTTCGTTTTATTATATTTTCTGTGACGTTATCTCTGTACTAATATTGTTATTAATCTACTGCTATTTCAATAATATTTTGTAGACCGTGTCTACATTGTCGCAGTATATAGGCGGAACACTATGTATAGATCTATCATATTATTTATGTGGTAAATCAAATATTGAATAATTATTAATTAGCAGTAATAACTGTATATCGAAGTTTTTCATACTATTTTATTTTATAACTTCATGTTGCTGTTTTGGTACATTCCATTGACTGTTCCATTAAACGTTTGTCATAAACGCAGAAAATAAAGCGTTATTTTTACCGTGTGAGCAAAAATATGTGTATCTTATCTGTCGCCTTCCATACAAGATAAGACATGTACTGTGCTTCTATTTATTACGAGCGTATCACGACCGATCGTATCTCACTCGAGGGTGCGACACTCGACCGAGTTCAAGCGAGCGATTTAACTCCAATGCAACACTCTGATCCCTGTGCTCGGTGCTGTGGCACGTTCGAGTTATAATAATGCTATCTTTATTATAGAGAGACCAGCGAATAGGGATTATAAAGAATGGACACTTCGCGTCGGTACCTTTGATGTAGCCGGACTGATTTCGATGACCTTCAAGCCAGCTAAAGCGTCAGATTCTGCTTTCTCCCTAGAGTTGGCGCTGACATCACACTAGCTAGCAGTCGACACAGCGGAAATATAACACATACAATTAATACATCTAGGTACATTATGTACTCAAATAAAATAAATTGGATACATAAAATAAATCCTTCATTAACTGCAATGTCTAGACTCTAGAGTTCCTTTATAATGAGAGTCGAGACGTTGACCTCAACAACAATTAAAATATGTAATGATTTGATAGCGCTGAAAATGGAAAAACAAAACTCTTACGAGAAGTAAAACCATATACCTATATTATATTATTATACAAATATTAAACGAATTCGATACTTAATTTTATAATGTATTATATTATTTTATAATATAATGTATTATATCTGAAATATAAAACATTATTATTACAACTAGTTTGTCACTGAGAAATAAGGAAAAGCTGTTAACTTGAATTTATTTGAAGCAAAGCGTTACTGGATTATGCAATAAGGTAGGCGATGTTTGGATCCTGTGCCTTAACTCTATTCTCAATTATTATCTTAGCGTATGCTCCATTGCACTACCTCTAGCGCTTGAAAGTGGAACTAGCCGCTGGCGCACAGTGAAACAAAACACAGGAAAATTCGCTCAGTGTCCATTCTTTATAATCCCTATTCGCTGGAGAGACCTTCCGCCTTGTACGACATTCAGCCGTTCGTTTGTTACACAAATTCTTCAGATGCCAGAATTGACAAATTATGTCCACAGTTTAAAGAGGTATGCTGCATACTTTATGCAGATGCTGAAATCCTGAACGATTTAGGTATTGTTCGTTGTGCATTCGCTGCTGTGCACAGCAGTGCATTCTGCATTAATCTTTCGCAGCGGCGTGTTCCCACGGACGGCCTGCATCCGCTTGCGAATTTGCACTACATGTAATTATCTGCACATAAAAAACTACATAACAGCAACCTTGTCCTTTTTAAATGGAATTGGACTCTATATTACAATATTACCTATGGTGGAAGCTCTTCCAACTGACAGTTTCTCACCAACATGATAGTAATTGGGTCCCTGGACAAACCCTTTTTAGGATCGTTGTCGAAAAAATTCGACTGGGGAAAAGTTTTCTCTCAGGATTTTTTCCGTAATTATCATTACATCGTTACCATTTAATTGCCATATTCCAATTAAACAACAAATCTATGTTATTTAATGTAGTAGCAGTAGTAGTAGTATTTATTTATTTAACCTGGTAGAGATAAGGCCGTCAAGCCTTCTCTGCCCCTCTACCAGGGAATTACAACTATAATATGAAGAATAAAATTAAAATTAATATTAAATTTACAATTACAATTACAATAAAAATTAAAGTACGACAAGTTTACCTGATTAATGAAAGCTAGATATTTTACCATAGAAGTTAAGAACAAAGAATATTTTTCTATTTACTGAATTACAAATTAAACCTAGAATAACAAAATTCTATAGTGATGAAATCACCGGATATTGAAATATTTTGTGATAGATTAAGAGAACTATTTACAAGAAACCATATCTGAAAGAGTCTCAATTACTGACCAAGTGCCTAGTATGTTTGTGTCTGAATTCAATTTTCTTTCGACAGTCCCTGATGCTAGCAGGTAACGAATTCCAGAGTCTTGGCAGGGCTATTGTGAAAGAGGATGAATATGAGGAGGTGCGATGGGATGGTATTGTTAGTATTGTTTCATGGCGAGAGCGTGTGTTCAGATTGTTGTGGGTAGAAAGGTAAGTGAAGCGAGACGACAGGTACGAAGGAA
Source organism: Periplaneta americana (assembly GCF_040183065.1). Lineage (NCBI taxonomy): Eukaryota > Metazoa > Arthropoda > Insecta > Blattodea > Blattidae > Periplaneta > Periplaneta americana. The sequence goes on along the minus strand of NC_091129.1, from coordinate 145,019,405 downwards.
TAGAAGAGTTCAAGATTTCGAAGAGAAGGAGAAGTGAATGTAAATTTCTTTTCTTATCTAGTTTAAGCCAACCTATTGTTTCCGGGGATGGAGTAATATGATCATATTTACGAACATTGCTTACAAAACGTACACACAAATTATGTAGTGATGGATGATAGTTGATAGCTTTTTTTAGTAGGTTATTTTACGACGCTTTATCAACATCTTAGGTTATTTAACGTCTGAAGTCGACCTGGTTGGCGAGTTGGTATAGCGCTGGCCTTCTATGCCCAAGGTAGCGAGTTCGATCCCGGACCAGATCGATGGCATTTAAGTGTGCTTAAATGCGACAGGCTCATGTCAGTAGATTTACTGGCATGTAAAAGAACTCCTGCGGGACAAAATTCCGGCACATCCGGCGACGCTGATATAACCTCTGCAGTTGCGAGCGTCGTTAAATAAAACATAACATTTAAACATTTAGCGTCTGAAGGTGATTATTGCGATGAAATGAGTCCGGGGTCCAGCACCGATAGTTACCTAGCATTTTCTCATATTAGGTTGAGGAAAAACCACGGAAAAACCTCAACCAGGTAATTTGTCCCGACCGGGAATCGAACCCAGGCCACCTTGGTTTCGCGGCCAGACGCGCTAACCGTTATTCCACAGATGTGGACTTGTCGATAGTACATCGATAGTTATCACTTCAACTGTCGAACCTATCGATAGTCAGATTGTTTTCAATACTATCGATAGTTCAGGTTATTATTGATAGTATCGAAAAAAGGGAAAATCATTCATATTATTATAAGGGTTTCAAACTGGAGATGGGCAACACGATTCTTTTTAGGAGTCCATTGAAGCGATTCAATCGACATTACGAATCATTTATAACGATTCGTTCACAACTCATCCCAGTCTTTGATTCCAAGTATTCTTTTGAATCTTAAACGAACAAGTCACGTGACTACTACGTTCTACATTTCTTGCATCAGCTTACAGCAATAAAGTTTGGAAATATTCAACTTTTTTTCCTCCATTACTTTATCTTGTACAATAATGAAAATTAATATGTGTAAAACACTGTCCTTGTGCTATATGAAAACAATATTTTTACGATTAAAAAAATTATTTACATTTTTGTTTTCACAATTCGGTTCACTGTGCACTGATGAAGAGTTTCCCACATAACTAAAAAACTATCCAACATTCTGTGATGAAATATTTTGTGTGTATTTATGCATGTCATATCTACGATATGATGAAAGAACACTTCTCTACCTTTGATAGATTGTCTGATAAAAAATAAATTCATTTAAAAATGGTCAAACATGAGTACTTTCTTCTTCTTCTTCTTCTTCCTCTTAGTTTAACCTCTCCCTTTTAGATGCATTTACACGACCCACGCCACCCGGGCCTTACAGGGCCGCGACCTGTCGGGAGAGGAATTAAGCTATGGATCACATAATACTTTTTTGACCACACAAGGACATGGAGGGCCTCCCCGGATGAGGGATCAGCTCAATGCCAGGGCCACCTCCGATACAACACAAACATTTAAGACATTACACATCATTCACTCACACATATGAAAGGATTAAGGGAAGGATCGCCGTCCATGGCCGGACTTTCAAGAAGTACAATCCCGGTATTTGCCTGGAAACAACTGAGGAAACCATGAAAAACCTCAGTTAGAATTGCCGGCCCCTGGGATCGAACCCCGGACGTCCCGAATGCAAGGCCAGCCCTCTACCACGCCACTAGCCCGCTCGGTGTACTTTCTTCTAACACAACATAAAAAATTATTACTTATTAAGGAAAGTAGTTGAAAGACATGATATTGTAAACATGAGTTTCAGCAATAAAGTAAAAGAGAGAGAACATGAAAAAGTTAACAAGTTTACGAGTTGTGAGGGAAACGCTTCACCACTGCACAGTAAACTGCCACCATTTTTAATTTTAAAAAAATATATATAAATATATTTTTTTAAATCGTAAAAATATTTTTTTTTTTCAATATAGCAGAAGGATAGTGAGACGGCCTCCAGATATGGAGGGTAGCTGCGAATATATTGAATAAACAGTCATGGACAGCCGATAAGGGGTGGTCCTCCAGCTTGGGGGTTGGGCGAAGGGCTAACAACCCATCACCGTAAAAAACAGCTTGTTACGAAACCTAACAGTAAGCCTCGGAATGGGACTGATTCTCCGGCACGACCACAGCAAAGGAAAAAGGTTATGCGGATGACGTGAATAAGTTAGGAGAAAATCCACAAACGATTAGGGGAAACGCGGAAATTCTAGTTGAAGCAAGTAAAGCGATTGGGTTGGAAGTAAATCCCGAAAAGACTAAGTATATGATTGTCTCTTGACCAGAATATAGTACGAAATGGAACTATAAAAATTGGAGATTTATCCTTCGAAGAGGTGGAAAAATTCAAATATCTTGGATCAACAGTAACAAACATAAATGACACTCGGGAGGAAATTAAATGCAGAATAAATATGGGAAATGCGTGTTATTATTCGGTTGAGAAGCTTTTGTCATCTAGTCTTCTGTCAAAAAATCTGAAAGTTAGAATTTATAAAACAGTTATATTACCGGTTGTTCCTTATGATTGTGAAACTTGGACTCTCACTTTGAGAGAGGAACAGAGATTAAGGGTGTTTGAGAATAAGGTTCTTAGGAAAATATTTGGGGCTAAGAGGGATGAGCAGAAGGATAGTGTTTTACATATACTAATTTTCATTATTGTACAAGATATAGTAATGGAGGAAAAAAATGTTGAATATTTCTAAAAATTTTACTGCTGTAAGCTGTACCTAACCCCTTAATGGTCCGCTTCTTCCTTATGTGGCGCCAGCTAACAACCAATAGGAATCGAACCCTGGACCGCTTGGATAGGAAGCTGGTATACTACCTACAGAGCCAAAGCGGCGGGCAGTTACGTGTCTTTTCAAATTAAAATTAATTACTCTTTCTATACCGAAAATATAATTGTGTAGGATATTCAGTTAATATACACATAATATTTATGCATATTGCGTACAAACTATGAACTGGTAACTGCTTGTTAATTGGGAAATTGATTTTCAGTACCATATTCCTAGAAAACATAACATGATGTTCAGTTTTGCTCATACACAATGATTCCAGGAATATGTAGAGAATTCTTAATATTGAATTAACTGGGTTCTGGAAACCTGTTCCAGTTCCTAGCTGATTGATTTCAGGTTTCACAATATGAATATACTCTACCAGGTTCACTACGAAGGAAGATTACTTGAATTGTGCAGCGTACCTTCAGTGCAGTATGGCATCATAGCAACTGCTACGGAAATGAAATTTTGGTTAAGTGTTGAGGGAGTTTTCATGTTAGACTTTTGATATATGTGATTATTTTGACGTTATGTGATAATTTTATTTGATTTAATATTTTTATCGATTATTTAATGACGTAGTATCAACAGTATTAGGAATATTAAATCCAGACGTTTGAGATGGGCAGGGCATGTAGCACGTATGGGCGAATCCAGAAATGCATATAGAGTGTCAGTTGGGAGGCCGGAGGGAATAAGACCTTTGGGGAAGCCGAGACTTAGATGGGAGGATAATATTAAAATGGATTTGAGGGAGGTGGGATATGATGGTAGGATTTGGATTAATCTTGCTCAGGATAGGGACCGATGGCGGGCTTATGTGAGGGCGGCAATGAACCTGCGGGTTCCTTAAAAGCCATAAGTAAGTATCAACTAAAGTGGTTTCTAATGTAGATGGAATTGATGTATTCGTAAATGGTGTTTAATGATATTAAGTCCGAGAATTCATCATGAGATTACCTTATATTTGCATTACAGTTGCGGAAAGTTGGGGACATATTATTTCTGTTGATGATAAAACTTTCTATTTGTTCATCGATTCTTCCATTAGAACTAATATTGTTACCGATGTGTTTAAAATGTTAAATGTCGCTCAGTAAGTTTGAAGTGATGGAATTCCTCACGCTCATTATCTTTTTTCAGCAGTTTTTTTGCATTAACTCAAGTCTCAATCTTTTCCTATTCCTACTCCATAGTATATTGAGAGTATGCATATTATTTTCTGATTTTATTAATAAAACAAAGTCATCTGCAAAAGATAATTCTGAGATTGTTGAAATAGGCCTGTTTTTGTATCAGATTTCAATATTTCCAGAATTATTAAAGTTATCTATAGTAATATTAGACCTCGAGTGACATTTATCAATACTATTTCGTGAATGAAATAAAAATAAAAATAATATATCCCTAAAATTCGCTCACAATGTTAATAATTGTAAATGAATACCTAACCTATTCAGACATTGTGAAGTTGAAATACTGTACTCCAACCACGAGAAAGTCTCTGCGGAATGAGACGAAGCTGGGTAATGCTGTGAATGAATGTTGATGTCATAAGGGCACACACGTGGGTACTCGTATCTCTATTGGCTAGCTCTCACAGCACAAACAATAACTTTGATACACACATTTATACTACCCTAGTTACAAAATTAGATCACTGTTAATCTCCTCGTCTTTAATCCCTCCATACAGGAAATAACATATTCAGGAGAGCGCATGGTTTTTAAACTGACGTTATAACGATAATATTATCTATTTCGCTCCAATAGATGACGCAATAGTAAGCACATTCCTTTCACGGTCGATCTCCTGGTTGGGGGACAGTAGATGAATATCGAATACTGCAATAAAGAAATTGAATGTTATTCAGTAATGCCAATTGAGAAAAGCGAAATACAGGTTTAACAATGTTAATTAAATGTACTGCGCTTTTCTCTTGTTATTATAACAAAAATACATTTTTTTTTCTCTCGCTGTTATTTATACTCGCTTTAACATCTTTGGTCATGTCGCTTGTTAATCTTTGGTTGAAATCCGAAGGCCTGTGTACTATTGTTGAGACTGGTTCTATTGTTGTGAACTAGATGGCGACTATATATATATGACTGATTTGTTATGAATATGATTTCGGTGATGAATGAGGCCGGTGATTTTCAGGGATGTTGTGGCCCGAATTTCCTGGCATTTGCCTTACTGTTGACGAAAAATCCTGAAAAACTTCAACCAGGACATTCAACCCGACCGGGAATCGAACCCGAGCCCTCTGCGTAAGAGACCAGCCTGCTGAAATCATAATTTAATTTAAACATTTTATAATATAATTATAAATAACCTGATTGATACATCAATTAAATGAACAATTGTTGGAAACGCAGTTATCAAATCTGAATGAAGGAATGTCATTTTCTTTAGATACAATGAACATAGAATTAGAAGATATAGATGTGGAAGTAGAATTTCGCATTTTATTTAGTACTTCATCGTTTCGTTAATGGATTCTTGCTCATCGATTTACGGGGAAAAAGTTGACACTGACTAAACAAAACAAAGACCTTGCGATAAATTGATTGTGATAAATCGGGTTGCAAAAATTATCGCGATATATGACTGTGATTGGTTGGAATTCAAAATTTTTTATTACATTATCTACTCTTTTATGTTCAATATTGTGTATTGTAACGCACGGTATTTTAATTAATTATACTATAGCCTATTTATTTGTGGATAATGTATGAAAGGGCTTCAGACACTGACTACTTTAAAGTCGATTGTCAAAAAGACAGCTTTTCGTCTCTAGAATATGATCTGTCTTCAAAATAACTTTTGTGGAATATCATTTTTATTTTTAATACATAAATTGTCTTATTGAATACTGAATTGTAATTGTTTAACTCCTGGAATTACATGTAACTAAACACATCTACAGTTTGCTGTTATTATTATTATTATTATTATTATTATTATTATTATTATTGTTATTATTATTATTATTATATTATATTTGATTATATTTATAACCATGCAATAAGAATGTTAGGAATAATTCGGTCAATTATTCTTTTTCAACACCTGATTCTCTTTTAATACTTTACTATACATTAGTGAGATTGAAACTCGAATATGCATCTGTAGTTTGGAACTCTATTACTAGTACTGATTCGGCAAAATTGGAAAATATTCAAAGGAAATTTATTCCATTATGTTCGTATAGATTTCTGCCTAATAACTCTGGGTATAACTATGATCAAAAATGCGAGCACTTTAAATGTCGAAGCCTGTATGCCAGACGTCATGATCTCGATTACCTATTCTTATGTAAGGTCCTTAAAGGTGACATTAATTGTCAATCTTTCTTAAACAGTGTCAGCCTTCGTATTCCTATGAAGGACATGAGACATCACAAACTCTTCTATATTAGAAATTCTAAATCTTCCTCGCCGGTCTCCAGATGTATTAAACATGCTGACTTACATGTAGGCGATTTCGATCCATTCAGTGTATAGAAGTATTAGAATATGGCAATGTCTTTGCCAATAATATTTGCATAATCTTTATACACAAATTGGTAAAGAATCAACTCTTTTCCCTAAAATTTTATAGAATTAATTCTTGTAAATTAATCAATGTAATCTATGTTCTTCATTTTCTTGTGAAATTTGTACCATAGTTGTTCATTTTAATGTATTAATTGTACCACTATGCTGGACTTTTATTGGCCAATGGCTGTTCCCCAGCAAATAAATAAATAAATAAATAAATGAATGAATGAATGAATGAATGAATGAATAAATAAATATTATTACATTGTCTTCTGTGTTGCTGTTATTTATATTTGCTATGCATTTGTATACGGGTTGAGTGGGAGAGAAGGCCGTTTGATCTTTATTATATTATGGTTTATTTAAGGACGCTCTCAACTGCCTAGGTTCTATCAGCGTCGTCGGTGTGCCAGAATTTTGTTCCCCAGGAGTTCTTTTATATGCCAGTAAATCTACTGACATGAGCCTTTCGCATTTAAGCACACTTACATGGCATCTACCTAGGCCGGAATCGAACCCGCAACCTCAAGCATAGAAGACCAGCGCTATACCGACTACGCTACCCAGGCCAACACGTTTGGTCTTAAATAGATAAGATAAGATAATTGCCTCCCATTGGAGGTAGCCCAGAAGGACTCAGTATACTCTCCTACATGAATTTTACAATATTAAATGTTTACATAAATTTTGTAGAAAGAAAATTAAATAAACATATATGAATATAAAGTGAATAAAAAAAATTAAACAGAGTGAATATGATGACTCAGAATTTGGCAAGAGCGTTTCAAAACTGAAGTTATGATGTCAGCAGTAAGTGTCTGTGGTAGTTCAAAAGTCTTCCTGAAGCTTTCAAAGAACTTGGGAATCACACCACGAGCTCCAATAAGAAGACCAATCACCTCAATGTTTTCAAGCTGGTATTTTGCTTTGAAGTAATCAAGTGTTGGCAGATAAATGTTGATCTTTTCTTTATTGATATCCTCCGGCTGGCTACTCCCCGTTTCAATCCTTATGGTAGGATCAATTATATATCCTTTCTTGGTAATCTGGGAATAAGCTATGATGTCAATACGTCTAGAGGAGCCATTAGTAGCAAGGCAAAAAACTTCCTCTTCTACTATCCAAGACTTTTTTCTTAAAGCAGTTGCAATTAAGGATCGAACATGATGGTGTCTGGCATGGGTTGACCTTGGACATGGGCAAGGGTTTCAGTCTCCGGGCAGCCATGTCTGCACCGGGATCCGTCCAAAGAGCGACCAGGTACTCCTCTAACTGCTGCTAAATTGGCATTCATTTTGAGGCAGGTTACCCATTCAGATGTAGATAGTCCAGACTTATTAAAAATCCAGGCGTTGGCTTTAGGTACTTGGCTGTACAATTCTACACCTCTGCCTCTTCCAGGCATTACTTTCCATGATTCGAATTCTGCATTTCTTAATTCCTCTCTTAATTTCCTAGTCACAGATTTACGAAGTTCAACTGGACAAGGGAGACTTAGATGTTGACAGGAAGAATTAAGTTCAGACATCAAAGGTCGCATACTATTTACATAAGGATTTTTATTTAATATTAAAGTGATGCAGATGTTGCAGTGTTGCAAGAACGCTTCCCATGATGCTCTGACTTTAGTCCCAAAACCTCTGTAATTTTTGCTTGCATATAACATACTAGTAGGTGTATCAGATGGCAACATAAGCATTTGTTTGACAGAACTACGGATTAACTTGTCAATATCTTCTAAGAATGTTCTTGGTAACTGATGGATAGGAGCCATTTGTAATGGGTAGATCAATTTAGGCCATATATACTGGTTAACAATGTTGAGCTTTTGATCTGGACGGAGCATGGAGGTGGAAACTAAATTTTCCAAATCATTTTTCAGACTTAACATAAATGCCTCCCGATCAAATGTTATTTCCTCATTGAATGATACACCCAAATATCTTATAGTTTCATCTTGTTTGATCCCTCTTATGGAGCAATCTTCATAAAGAATCAGATCCTCTTCACGTAACTTTCCTTTTGCAATATTAATGGAAGTTGATTTATTAGGATTAATGTGTAATCCAATGCCTTCTAAAAGCTCCTTCACCATTAATACTAGGTCCTGGGCAGCTGACATATCTTTCCCTATGACTACTAAATCATCAGCAAAGGCAGCCATTGTTAGATTGTCTAAATTCTCAGAAACCTCAAAACCAAATTTATCACTGACTTGCTTCTCCGTAAGTTCTTTTAGAATAAAATATATTGACATATTAAAAATTAATGGGGATAAAGGTGATCCTTGGAAAACTCCTTTCTGCAATACAATTGTATCAGATATCTGACATCTAGCGAAAATAAATGAATTAAATAAATGAACAAATAATTTAAATTGTAGGAAACATCATCGTATTATCAGTCTTTACAAGTAATTATAATGCATTGTAAACAGTCTTTGTGGTCTAGTTTTGAATTATGAATAGAACGTCAACTTCAGCACAAAAAAAAAAACGTTGTCGCATACGTCAAATATGACGTCACGTCAATATAGTCTATGAACAGCTAACCTTATCTCCTTACTTCCTAAAATAAGATATGGTGTAGATATCGAAGAATATCATCCTGCGATTTTAATATAATACTGTAAAGCTGTGGGCACACTTGGTGGAATGTAGGACGAATTTTGTCATTTAGTTCAAAGCAATAAAGTAGGATTGGAATTACTGGGGCGTAATTGCGAACAAGGTAGAACTGTATTTCGTGCTCTACTTTAAGCTCAGAGGTATAAAAATGGAAATCCCTGTTCATGGTAACGTAATGGGAAGACGTATTCACCGACATTACACACATTGGCATTTGCCAAGGGATTTACGCCATCCACAAGAGGGTTAAAAGCTAGGTATCACATTTTAACTGCTCTTTCATTTTTAATCGGAGATAAAATAAAAATAGGGGCGGTACGAATAGCCGCTCATTGTTTTGCAACAGATGCAACATCATTACGTCGCGAAATTCAGCGTAAATGCCCTCACACCATCGAAACTCACTGACACTCCCCCCGCATGGTAAATACGTCATATTATAACCATATTGAAAACCATTAGTGATTCTAATTTGTCATGTGGAAAATCAACAAAATGAAATAAAACAGAATATGACACCACGGTTGATGATTATCGGTTTAAAAGTCGTAAACTAGAAACGGTGTTACGTGAAAGGAGAAACTTACTGTACTAGAGTGACATGACATGACATCAGGATTTATCTTAAATTGTTAATTAGCTTTGTAGAACGTTTCTCAGGTGAAATGTTTTGAAGCCTTACTCAAGCACGACATAAACATGAAATTCTAGGAAGAGCCTCAGCGTGCTTGAACTTCTACATTGCTCTATGTTAGTGGCTGTAAACAGCGGGCCAACAACCTCAGTCCATCGTAGTAATACAGAAATTTAATTCTCTTAGACCCAATTGTATAAAACTCCCTGACTAAAGATCAACTTTGATCGAAGATCGGAAAGTGAACCGAGTTCAGACACTTCTTCTATTGTACAGGGACAACATTTTGTTTTTACTGGACACTGGAAAGTTTTCTTTTCTCAATCGTACTCTCAGGGACTGGAATGCTTTACCTGCAGACTTACTAAAGGCTTTACCAACAACCAAAAACGTATTTAAAAATAGGCTTAAGGATTTTATTAATAGACGGTAATTATACATAGTATGTAAAGGATGTAAATGATATTTTGTTATTGAAGTGTTGTATCAGTGAAGAATTATGTTGTGTCAGTGAAGTGTGTTGTGTCAGTGAAGTGTGTTGAGTAAGTGAAACGTGTTCCTGTCAGGGAAGCTTTATAGTTTATAGTGACAGTGCAAAGTATTTGAACAATGAAATGTTTTTGAAGTGTTAGTGAAATCAGGATAGAATCAGTGAAATGTGTCGTAGTTCCAGTGCAGTGAGTGAGTTGACAGCGAAATGAGTGTAATGTGGAAAGGTACTTGTGCAGATATGAACATATCATACTCGTGGGTTTTAGTTCGAACTTAGATTTAAGATACAAATTAAATTTATTTTAAATGTTATTTTAAGTGATCGTGCTTCATTTAATTTAGAATATTCCCTATTATTATTATTATTATTATTATTATTATTATTATTATTATTATTAATTATTTGTATTAATTATTGGTATTATTATTAACTGTACTTTTAATTAATAAGTTTATTATTGTCATTATTGAGTGTAATTAGTTACCACTGCCACCGGGTATATACCCATTGCAGTGTGAATACATACATACATACATACATACATACATACATACATACATACATACATACATACATACATACATACATTTCTAATATTAACCTGGCTATACCTTTGAATTAACGGAAACACTGTTTGCTACCCCCTTCCACGACTGGAGTTCGATGATACTGGCGTAAAATACAAACATATCACTTTACTGGGTATAGGAGGGAAGAAAATTACTTAATCCATTTACGTCAAGTTGGAAATATCGCGATTTTGAGTTTGGTAATTTTCAATAGGTTTCTCTTTAATCAAAATACATTACTGTATTAACAATAAGTGTTTTCACTCACGAACTGAGCTTTCAATTCGGACGTATTCATTATGCAGTGTACATTATACTGTCTACAGCACATTAGCGTACACTATATAGAGAATGAAGTTAAATTGAAATATAATCATAATATGGATATTTAAACACATTTTTGAAAATGGTGGCCGTTCATTTCGATATAGGCTTCAGTTCTTTTGTGCATATTATCGCACTATAGACTATTGCATCTAATTCCAATTACCAGTTTCGTCCTTCGTACTAGTAACTCATGTTGAAATAATTCTGTATCTACTCTATAAAAGAGTACCTTACGTACTGTAAATTCAATCTTCACTTCTACCGATCCGAAAAGATAAAGTTACTCGGACATGCTATTTACTGTCCGTCCAAGTGGTTTTGTCGCAGGGTCGTAGAAAGGGGGAAAATCACGTGACAGTTAATTACTTAATGAGGCCCTTTTATTTAAGTTATTTTAAACAGTTGTATAATATTATGTAGACGTCCAATTTCTAACAGAAATTAATGTTTTCCTAAAAGAGCTAAGACAGCCCAGCTTAGCTCTTAGAGGGCCGAGCAGAAGAGGGTGGGGGTAACCGGAATGCGACATAAGCAAACGGACGACAGTACCTGTGCTGGAATATGATTCAATATTGAAAGCTCCTTCGTCACTGGAAAACGCGAACATATTTCTTGAACGTACTATACTCACTAACTCAGTATTGTTTGTGTTTACTATGACCGTAAAGCGACTTTGTATACGCTTGGTTCTGTGTTGAGAACGGTTTGAAGTTTTTACTAGTAGACGGGGTGGGAATGAAGTACATTAAAAAACTCAGGTACAATAAAAATTGAAGTAAAAATAAAATGATGACCCTGTATAAAACTTTTCTGCGACCAAATTACCTTGGTTCAAATGCAATTTAAGTTCACGCGAAAAGGATTTGGCAAAATCACATAAACAGGTGAAGTATGTGATGCGCGGGCCATGTTGTACAGGTTTGTTCAGTGTTGCCAATTTAGCGACTTTAAATCTTTTCCAACGACAATTTCTTTCCTGTTATATGGCTTAAATAGGGATTTAGCGACCTTTTTAGCACCCCATAGTGTCAAAATTGAATCTTTCTTAGTTGATAATGAGTAGACTTCGTGGAATTGCCACGAGAATCGTAAGGTTTACTATGCACGCAGTATAGATTGCATGAGAAGGGGGCGTGGAAAGGATAGAGTATGCCTCTAATGTAAACACTGAGCAGTATACTCCGGTTTCAATGAAACCTGTATCCTGCATTCAAGAAATATAATGAATGATCATTGAAGTAGGAAATGTCTAAACATATAAATACACAATTATTTGTAGTGAGATATATTAACTCTTAAAATTTAATGTAATATACTCACATCATCCTTGAATATGTGCATTGCAGATAAGAGTTACGTACATTTTGAGCGACTGCAAAGTGAACCTCCTCCGATGGTCACTCAAACAGTTTTTATATTGGGAAAATATACGTTCAACATCACACGATGTAATACGTACATACTTGAAGAACGGAAAGTCACTACTTTTTAGTACACCAACTTCAGACGTCTTGTCGTGACCTGATGGTACATCATTTATAATACGAAGTTGTGAATAGGCAGAATTTTTAGCAATAATGTTTCTCAACTTACATTTCACTTTTTCTGAAATTAGTGAATTGTTATTTTGGATAACGGTTTATGATACTTTATACACTATATTAAAGGCTTCTGAGAGTTGTATTTTAGACGATTCTAACAGGGTGATGCTTTTGGGCACGATTTTAAAATTAGAATCAATGAACAGAATATCTTTCAATATCTGTTCAGAAAGCAATGATTTTACACCTGCAACAGCGGAATTGTCTGTGCTATCCAATGCATAAATTACCTCCATTATTTTGCCGTAATATTCTGAATAATAATTAACAGCATCCAACCACGTTTTCCAACGGGACAAGACTGGCTGCGGGGGTAAGGGTATTCCAGGGGCAATTGTTTGGAACAGCAACAGTCTCATTGTAGCATGTTTGATTGAATTCTTGTCTGCACTGAACAAATGTTAAGCTTTGACTATTCCAACCACAGTAACGCAAAAACAAGTGCTTACATAGGTATACATTAGCTGTAGCTGCTCTATTTGGACCGGTCACAACTCTTAACATGAACTGCTTATACTATGATACCGGGCGGTCGCTCACCTCTTCTATACTACCGTACATCGGCAACCTGATTGCATGCTGCGTGTTGCAATTCAACGAAGTCTAATAATGAGAAATTTAGCGAGTTTCTAATTACTTTTTGGCGACTTTTCGTACACTCTGTTGGAGACACTGGTTTGTTTTGTGCATTGTAAATAATGGCGGACAATAAGAAGAAGGTTGACTGTTCTCCAAATCGTTATCATCTTATGGTGTTTGATACTGCTAAACATAATAAAGCTTTATAAAACGACAATTTTCGTTTAGTAATACTGTTAATTGAAAATTTATGAATGTACCTATCATATCCATTAATAATTAATTTTTGTTATAAGCTATAATATAATTATAGGTCATATTATTTGATACTGCTGAACACGATAAAGCCTTATAAAATTTAAGATTGTTTGTGTATTAAGGCAAGAAATGTATATATCATATCTATTGATATTAATAATAATTGTTATTCTTTTTGCACAATCTCCCACTCGTATATTTCAAACAGAAAAGAAATAACTGAACTTGGATCATCTAACTTAATCGGAGAAATTTCTTCAGTCAAAGTTGACTTTAGTTTAAGACAAATTAATCTCAGATTAGACTTTATACGACATAAAATTCCAAGTTCAGCTAGAACGAGGATCAATTTAACCTCTGATCTAAGATTAAATGGTTTATACAATTGAATCTGTCGATATTTTGCAATTACTAGCAGGGTCAGAAGTACAGTAGTGGCAAAAAAAAAAAAAACCCCGGACCGACTCTTGTAGCTGATTTCAGAGCCTTTTTCACTCCAGAGCACGATAGACGGGTAACTAAGACTTTCGTGGTTCGAATCCTACCTGGGAAGGAAACTTTTTTTTGTTCCTTATTCAAATTTATTCCCAATACTTTTCGATTGATGGTAAAATTCATGTTCTGGGAATAATAAGTTAATTAAATAGTAAAATATTGCTACAATCGAAAAGTATTGGGAATAAATTTCAATAAGAAACAACAAAAAAAAAAAAGTTTTCTTCCCTGCCAGGATTCGAACCACGAAAGTCTTAGTTACCAGTCTATCGTGCTCTGGAGTGAACAAGGCTCTGAAATCAGCTACAAGGGTCGGTCCGGTTTTTTTGCCACTACTGTACCAAATACGAGATACATTATTAGATTCAAAAAGTAGTTGTTTACTTGATGATAGTAAAATATCCTGTATCATATTTCAGATTTCTCTAGTAAAGTCTTGTGACGTAGAACGAATATTTTCAACTTAGAAATATTGTTTGTTTTTTTTCTGAACATAAAAACAGTATTTCTTTTGATAAATCTCGCCCAAAAGTGAGTCACGCCTTCAAATCGTTTGGAAATTGTGTTGTTTCGTGAACGGCTCATTTGCGAACCAATATTGGCTGATTTTTATTTGTGGCTTATATTAATGCGTAATTTTCACATTTAAAATTTCTACCATCAAGTTTGAAACACTCTGTATATGATTCACAATAAAACAAAATCTGCAGACATTTGTGATCAAGGGTTCTTCAACATCCCGTCTTTCCAATATCTCATTTTATTCCATTAAAACAGAATTATTTTTCATTTCTCTTCTTTAACATGTTTACTTTGTACTTAATCACAGTCCAGCAAACGCTAAAGCAAATTAAAACGGAAACGATATTGAAAATGTGTTTTAAAGCAACAGTGAGATAATAATATTTCGTAGTTTCAGTCAGCACCATTCCGTCTCTATTTTCATCATCCAATTAGCGCACCGCTCTTGGTTTTCCTTTTCAAACACGACAAATCAAATAAAAAGAAAAATATGGTCGGATAATCAAGACTTCTGTAATTGGCAGATTTTTATATTGTTGTGAACTGATTAGAGTATAGAAGTTTGGAGTTTTCCTTACATTTTTATGAAAAGGTGGAAAATTAACCCTGAAACAGGTGTAGTGCTTCCTACGTAATATAAATGATGTGCATCCACATAAACCCCAATATTTAGCTCACGATAATAGGCATTGTTTGTTGTTTAGTCAACTGTCCGAAGATAGGTCTCAACCTCACAAGTGACACCAACAAGGCATCTCTCATGAGGGAACTTGGCCAGGAAATAATGGAGTAGGGTGTCCACTTCCTTTCCCTCTCCATTGCATACATCGCTGACTAGCTACTATTCCACTAATCAGACATCAGATGTATACAAACAATTGTTTATTGATACAAAATTACTTTTCCACAGTCCATCTCTCTCTGCGAGCTCCCTAGACAGGTCTCTAGAAGAAATAAAAAAAATGGCTGAAAGTTGTTCACATTTGAGTTTAATGTGTACTATATATTTTTTAAATTTTTATAAATTTTAATTCGAACTATAAATGATTCGAATGACCTACCTGCAGCGGTCTTTGAGGGCTGTCCTTCCTTAAGGAGATTCAAGAATAATTTAAAAAGTTGTGTATAAAGTTTAAGTTAAAATTAAGGTGACATTTATTTTTTAAGGTGATATGTATTTATTTAGCCTAACGAGTTACTTCCTTGGTTTGAATTGTAAATTATTTAAAAATAGCTTGTAACAGGGTCTTAGACTAGAAATGTTTAGTTTAATGTAGTTCGTTTATAAGTATGAATAAGGGTGTAATTGTTTGTCTTATTTGAACTGTTGTATCAGTGAAGTCTGATGAGTCAGTGAAGTTATGGTTTTACAGTGCAGTGAATAGTTCCGATCAGTGATAATATATAGTGTCAATGAAATGTGTTCTATAGTGTCAGTGAAATGTGTTATATAGTGTCAGTGAAATGTGTTCTAAAGTGTCAGTGAAATGTGTTATATAGTGTCAGTGAAATGTGTTCTAAAGTGTCAGTGAAATGTGTTATATAGTGTCAATGAAATGTGTTCTATAGTGTCAGTGAAATGTGTTATATAGTGTCAATGAAATGTGTTCTATAGTGTCAGTGAAATGTGTTATATAGTGTCAGTGAAATGTGTTATATAGTGTCAGTGAAATGTGTTCTAAAGTATCATTGAAATGTGTTATATAGTGTCAATGAAATGTGTTCTATAGTGTCGGTGAAATGTGTTATATAGTGTCAATGAAATGTGTTCTATAGTGTCAGTGAAATGTGTTATATAGTGTCAATGAAATGTGTTCTATAGTGTCAGTGAAATGTGTTATATAGTGTCAATGAAATGTGTTCTATAGTGTCAGTGAAATGTGTTATATAGTGTCAGTGAAATGTGTTCTATAGTGTCAGTGAAATGTGTTATATAGTGTCAATGAAATGTGTTCTATAGTGTCAGTGAAATGTGTTATATAGTGTCAATGAAATGTGTTCTATAGTGTCAGTGAAATGTGTTATATAGTGTCAGTGAAATGTGTTCTAAAGTGTCAGTGAAATGTGTCATAGTGCAAGTGCAGTGAGTAAGATGAGAGTAAAGTGAAAGATTTATCAGTATCAATGTGAAACTTATATAGGGCCTATACATATGTAGGTTGTAGTGTAAAATAAGATTCAATTATTAATTAGGTTATTTTATGTATTATTATTAATTGTAATTATTGGGTATCAGCCAAGGGTAAACGTGATCAAGGATGAGAATGATGACTTGCTTGCTTGCAGACTCTCCATCAATCTTAAAGAGATGGAAAAACTATTTTGCGGAACTACTAAATGTACATAGGATAATAAATAGAAATGATCGGGACGATATTGAAATACAAACTGTGGTAACTTTCGAGGAATATCACTTTTGTTGACGTCGTACAAAATTTTGTCCAATATTCATTTGAGAAGATTAACTCCGTACGTAGATGAAATTATTGGGGATTATCAGTGCGGTTTTCGGCGTAATAGATCGATTATTGATCAGATTTTTTGTATTCGACAGATAATGGAGAAAAAATGGGAGTATAAGGGTACAGTACATCAGTTATTCATAGATTTCAAAAAGGCATATGACTCGGTTAAGAGGAAAGTATTATATGATATTCTTATTGAATTTGGTATTCCCAAGAAACTAGTTCGATTAATTAAAATGTGTCTCAGTGAAACATACAGCAGAGTCCGTATAGGTCAGTTTCTATCTGATGCTTTTCCAATTCACTGCTAAAGCAGGGAGATGCACTATCATCTTTACTTTTTAACTTCGCTTTAGAATATGCCATTAGGAAAGTTCAGGATAACAGGCAGGGTTTGGAATTGAACGGGTTACATCAGCTTCTTGTCTATGCGGATGACGTGAATATGTTAGGAGAAAATACACAAACGATTAGGGAAAGCACGGAAATTTTACTTGAAGCAAGTAAAGCGATCGGTTTGGAAGTAAATCCCGAAAAGACAAAGTATATGATTATGTCTCGTGACCAGAATATTGTACGAAATGGAAATATAAAAATTGGAAATTTATCCTTCGAAGAGGTGGAAAAATTCAAATATCTTGGAGCAACAGTAACAAATATAAATGACACTCGGGAGGAAATTAAAGGCAGAATAAATATGGGAAATGCCTGTTATTATTCGGTTGAGAAGCTCTTATCATCCAGTCTGCTGTCTAAAAATCTGAAAGTTAGAATTTATAAAACAGTTATATTACCGGTTGTTCTGTATGGTTGTGAAACTTGGACTCTCACTCTGAGAGAGGAACATAGGTTAAGGGTGTTTGAGAATAAGGTGCTTAGGAAAATATTTGGGGCTAAGCGGGATGAAGTTACAGGAGAATGGAGAAAGTTACACAACGCAGAACTCCACGCATTGTATTCTTCACCTGACATAATTAGGAACATTAAATCCAGACGTTTGAGATGGTCAGGGCATATAGCACTTATGGGCGAATCCAGAAATGCATATAGTGTGTTAGTTGGGAGACCGGAGGGAAAAAGGCCTTTAGGTAGGGCGAGACGTAGATGGGAGGATAATATTAAAATGGATTTGAGGGAGGTGGGGTGTGATGATAGAGACTGGATTGATCTTGCACAGGATAGGGACCGCTGGCGGGCTTATGTGAGGCGGCAATGAACCTTCGGGTTCCTTAAAAGCCATTTGTAAGTAAGTAAGTAATTATTGGGTATAATTGTATTGTGTATTGTAATTGTATTGTGTATATAATTTTATTCTGTATTGTAATTTTATTGTGTATTGTTTATATTGTGTATACCACTGCCACCGGGTGCTTGCCAACTTGCAGCTGGGATGTACTAAAATATTTTGATCTTCATTTTCCGTAAGTTTACATTTTATATACAAAATGCACCTTTTCTCAATTTCTACCTCTCAGAATTATTTCAAACTTTCAGGGATGATTCATTATAACTTAGTGTATTTTAAAACAAACATTGTATGAAATTTGAATTTACAAAGGATTTAATCCCACAAAATAACAAAAAGTAATATATTATGTGCATTATATGAAAAGAAATGATAACTTGGACATTAATATATTTTTTTGAAAAATCCTGCTAAATTAGAGTAAAAGTACCAGCAATAAGATGTAACAATTCAATTACTGTACAGGCTTCCAATAAAATTGTTTATAAGAAAATATGTATTAAAAACCATTAATTTATTTAACATTGGATAAGATAGAAGATCCGGGTTATGAAATGAGATGAGGTTTTTATTGTCTCATAGTCCACATGTTCGCGCTGCCTGACATGGTTGGTTATGCTCTGATTGATCTGTTTCGGCAAAGTACTCGTAAACTGTATTGTTTATGTTCCTTTCTCCTCCTTATCAATAGTATATGAAGAGTCCACTGCAAGAATGATGGATGTCACTTTCTTGTCGAAAATGAACCAAGACTGTCAATGCATAGAGCTTAAGACATATAGAATGTACATAGAGATTTATATGGCATTAAAACTGATAGTCATTGTCCAGTAATGCTCGGAAAATCACAGTTAAGCTTTGAGCGCTAAGCATTTCAAACTATCAATTGCTTCTCCTGCAAAATGTATTCCAAATGACATCCATCATTCTTGCAGTGGACTCTTCAAATGTAACAAGCAACTCCTAGGATTAGGGTTGGAAATCGCCAGCCTTTTCATTACTGATAAAGATATATGCTTTTAAATACTGTATTAATATTAGATTACTAGCCGTACCCGTGCGCTCCGCTGCAACCGTTAGAAATAAATATAAAGTAATTACATAATTAAAATAGGACGTTTGATCCAGGGAACATTCGTGTTTGATAGAAGGATAAATCGTTTAATATGTTACTTAATTTAAATTGTATTTTAATAATTAAAATGCGATCATTTTGGTCCAGATACACTCATTTGGTGCAATGACAATTCCTTTAATATGTTTTTTAATTTTTATTACATGAAACCATAGTTTAATGAAGATTGACATCATTTAGATTTAATGTGTATATTTTATTTTACTTGTTATAGGTTTCCATTGAATTATGGTAATAACTTAATTTTAACCCTTGTTTTCTACGTATTCAGTAAATGGCGCTTGGCCCACTATGGTTCTGAACCCTTCAAATAACTTAAATTATATAATATAATATTACATATTATATTATATTATATCAGAAGTTACTGTAATAACATTATAGCATTATGTCCATCTAGAGAAACTACATTTTCCAATGGTGAAATAATAATAATTAATATACAAATCGGTTAATTTAGCTTCCGATATTACTTCATACAATCACAGAAACATTCTCTGTAGGCTATATTTCATAGCTTTCGATTGTTGCTGTCCAAGGCCCCTTATAGACGAAGTCATTTGTTTTTTAATTCATTATACGGCCTTAGATGGCAGTTATTTTAATTTTAAAACTCATTTATCTCATTAAATATCAGTCCTATCAAAATTTTTCAAGGAATAACACTTATCGCAAATTATTTTTAAAGAAACTTTTGTTATGTAATATTTTTCATAATAATCAATAATAAGCGAAATATTTCGATTTATTTAATTCAGGCCCCCTTATAACTCCCCTTTTAAATAATGTATTTTGAATGCCATATAGCCTAAAATCTAAGTTACAACGAACTTACTTTATATTCCAATTTTCATCGAAATCCGTTCAGCCATTATCGCGTGAAAAGGTAACAAACGTACGACAGACAGACAGACATACAAACAAAAATTTCAAAAAAGCGATTTTCGGTTTCAGGGTGGTTAATTATATATGTTAGGACCAATTATTTTTGGAAAATCGAAAATTACCAGAAAAATTTCGGCTACAGATTTATTATTAGTATAGATTACTGATTGTCAGACATTACATTTTCCCTTAATGTCCCACCTGAATAAAGCCTAAAGAAAGTAGTAACAAGTTTGATGTGAAATTTAGGGAGAGTTAAAAAGTTCAAACATAAAAATTGTCGGTTTGTGCACAGGACAAGAAAAGCTGTAAAGTAATTCCTTGAGGGGAAAGTTACGAGATGATGATGAAATAATGATAATAATAATAATAATAATAATAATAATAATAATAATAATAATAATAATAATGATAATAATAATGTATGTAATTATTTAGTTGGAATGTTCTAAAAATGTTAGGTGTATTTCTTATACTTGTATGGAATGTGCCGTCATACTGGTTGGCTAAACCAGCCCCCCATTCCTGTGCTGTCTCCTTCCCTGTTAAAACTCATTTCGTGAACAACGAGCGTATTCCGAATCTCAGCGCTAAGCAATCTGATGGCATCACGGTGTTCCGAATTTCACCGATGGCGTCACTGATGCTCCACCGGTGTCGTACCGGTGCCATCAGCTTGCAGAGGTGGTGGCAGTCTCCATCAGCCGCCAACAGTGAATCTGATTGGTTCTTGTATAGGGCGGGAATTAGCAGACGAATGACATCGTGCATTGTTGTGTCATGGCGGTGTGTTCTGCTGCATTGTTTGTAATGAGCACAACGTAAAAACAATATGTTAATGGCTTATGAGCGAACATGTCAACGGACCAGTTATTACTACTGGTTCAAGAAATAAATTGTATATGCTATCTTTTCTTTGAACGAGATGGCAGTACGAAAATTTCGCAAAATTTTGCTAGCGTAGCACAGACAACAACTTGTACAGTCGCCATGACAGCCATCGTTCCTTCCAGCAGTTTTGTTCCTATTTCGCTGCAGCGTGACGTCATTGTTGTCCACCGGTCCGGTGAGATTCGGAATACGCTGAAAGTCTTGGGATCAGTCGGATTTCCGAAAGTCTCTAACCTTTTCTTGGAATGTAGGCTTTCACGGCCGGCGTAATAGGTATCGATGTTATGCTACCAACACCTAGCAACAGCTCCAACAGACCACGGCCTTTTAGCCCGAATAACATCGATCCCTCTAGCCTTTTATTACTCAGAAAATAAACCACACAAAGTGCCAAAGATCAACACAATACTTTATCAGGCACTGATTTCAAGGTACGCGTTAGCCCGAAAACACTGATTGTTGCGTCATTGCTCAAAAATTAATTTTGGAAATAAATTGGGCCACATAGACCGGAAATACCATTTGAATGTGAATCTCATCGTGTACGAGCTTTTGTATAATACACGACATAAGTGCAGGTGATATTTTGTGTTTAGCTGACGACGGTATTGTAAATAAATGAGCAATGAAGTTGAGAGCCAGGAAGTGAGAATAATGGTGTCAGTTCGCGTGAGGAGTCTGATAACTTGTGTTTTTATTAGATGGCTTTCGCGTAGTGTCATGTTTCTCCGGATTGAAAGGATTCGCTAATGTATACACGAAATCGTTCTCTGAGTGGATCTCTGCAAGATACAAATTTGTTCGACTTCCTTGATAGCATTTTCGTGAAACAAATGAATCTGAAGGATGGAACTGAGGTGAAAAGTGCCGCATAAAATTGTGCTACAGTTGGCTTTGAATTGTAACAAAGTCAGCAGTTTTAAACGTCTTTCTCTCTCGGAGTTTCTAAATCAGTTGCACAATTTACATGGAACTCTAAAATCTTTTGTTCCCTTTAAACCTTTACTACAGGCCGTATTCTTTGAACATGTCTTTTAAAACCAATAATTTTTCTTTTCTTTCCCTTAGCGTTTTTATTATTTCACTCATTTAACACAGCTCAAGATATTGTGTTTAAAAATTGTTTTCCTCTTTAAGGAAAGTACACCGAGCGGGCTAGCGGAGTGGTAGAGGGCTGGCCTCGCATTCGGGAGATCCGGGGTTCGATCTCAGGGGCCGGCAATCCTAACTGAGGTTTTTCATGGTTTCCTCAGTTATTTCCAGGCAAATGCCGGGATTGTACCTCTTGAAAGTCCGGCCATGGACGGCGATCCTTCCCTTAATTCTTTCATATGTGTGAGTGAATGCTGTGTAATGTCTTAAATGTTTGTGTTGTATCGGAGGTGGCCCTGGCATAGAGCTGATCCCTCATCCGGGGAGGCCCTCCATGTCCTTGTGTGGTCAAAAAAGTATGTATGTGATCCATAGAGTAATACCTCTCCCGACAGGTCGTGGCCCTGTAAGGCCCGGGTGGCGTGGGTCGTGTAAATGAACCTACAAGGGAGAGGTTAAACTCAGGGAAAGGAAGAAAGAAAGAAAGAAAGAAAGAAAGAAAGAAAAGTACAAATCAAGCGGACCTGAGTTCGATTCCCGAGAAGAAAGTGTAAATTTGTATCTCCTCTAAGAAATAATTGTGTTTATCATTTTTTCGTGCTTGTTTTAGCTTTGTCTTATGTGTGAACATATATTAAGTTAAACATTTAGAGTGGTTTTTTTCGATATATATATATATATATATATATATATATATATATATATATATATATATATAGACAGGTTGATTCACGAGGATTTACCGTCCCTTACGGAGCTTATTTCCGAAGACATTCTGAGCAAAAAATATCATATAAACATTTGTCCTAATCTCAGCATTTTCAGAATTACACTAATTTGAATTTGTTTGTAAAATACCATTATTCTTGAATTTTATGGGTAAAAGCATATTACAGATAAAGAATGAACTATTCAGGAGTATCATTTCTTTAATTAGCTAATATTCTGAAGCTAAAAATGCGTTGTGAATTCTATAGTTGCTTCGTACAATTTTTTTTTCGATTTTTAAATACAAAATTACATTTTCTTACGCATTTATCACAGCAATTGTTACAAATCATGCCACTCTTGTAAATATTGTAAGACTGTACATTAGAATGCATAATTAAACTGTAAGGAATCAAGTTCCTAAAGTCATATGGTTTGTAACAATTTTTGTGATAAGTGCGTAAGAGTGATGTCATTTTTAGTTAAAAATTGAAAAATAAAATCTGTACAAAGCAGATGACAACATATTTTTAAGTTCAGAACACTAGCCAATTAAATAAATGATACTTCTGAATAGTTCATTCTCCATTTGTATTTTTTACCTGTAAAACTGAAGAAAAAAGTATTTTACTAACAACTCCAAATTAATGTAACTTTGAAAGTATTGGATTAGAACAAATGTTTATATGACTTTTTTGCTCAGAATGTCTTCGGAAATAAGCTCCATAAGTGACTGTAAATCCTTGTGAATTACCCTGTGTGTGTATGTGTATATATATATATATATATATATATATATATATATATATATATATATAAAACTTATATGTATAATAAAGGATAAGATAGGAATCATACACTCGATTGTTAG
Source organism: Periplaneta americana (assembly GCF_040183065.1). Classification (NCBI taxonomy): domain Eukaryota; kingdom Metazoa; phylum Arthropoda; class Insecta; order Blattodea; family Blattidae; genus Periplaneta; species Periplaneta americana. Next base: position 144,995,603 of record NC_091129.1, on the reverse strand, counting down.
AAACTAAACTACAATCTAGAAAATTTGACAGTAACGGGATTGATGGTTGGAACAAGCAGAACCAATCCAAAATTTTTTCCTAACTTCTGGATTTCAATGAGAAAAAAAAGCACTTCTCCTTCAGTTGACCATTATCACTGTTAAGGAGTCTGTTTCAATTTTGAGAAACAATCTTTATGAGTTTAACTTTTCATGTGTTTTATATAAGATTGTGATGTGTATAATTTAAAAATTGTAAACCTCACATTTTAGTTTGTAAATACACGTTCTATATTGACTAAATTTAATTCTTTTAGCGAGAGAGATTTAAAGAAAAGTATGTCGTCCGGTCTTAATTAGGGATAATGATGAGGATCCGGAAATTAATAGCAAATAAATATAATGAAATAAATATAAATATTGTCATAAAAATAAAATATAATTAAGCACGTTTGTGTCTCTGTGTCGTAGAAGTCTGCCGCCTGGGATCGCAACCAGTTTGTGACAGTAATCTGCACTTATCTGTCGATCCCATAGTATGACGAATGTATCAATTCCGATGGAGAATATGTTGAAAAATAGCTCAAAAATGGCTGTATCTGTTTCAATAAATATTTTCATGAAACTGTGTTTTCTTTATGTAAACGATCCCAGGAAACGTAGCCTACTTTCTGGAGGGACGTAGTAATTGCGCTCGAGTGGTCAAAATTGTATAAGTACTTGTTTTGACATTATTAACATGGTGAAAGAAAAAGAAAATACTTTTTTATCTGTCCAATGAGAACGTTTGCTTGTTAGTCGAGAACAGTCTGCACTTGAGATTGAAATTAAATTAATTTTTGTTTTTCACCATGAATAGCATCATTCAAGTTCAAAAAATTCAACTTCCAAATAAATGTAAAAAATAATTTGTAATATACCGTACTGTGCTTTGCCGACGATGTTTTCATGACGTGTAATAATGAATACTACTGTAGTTAGTTAGGGACGCAAGAATTGTCTAATGAAGCTGAGTGCCGCAGAATCTATCACCACATTAACAAGACATAATTAAAAACATCTGACCGTATTAAATTGTGCGTCGAAAGGGAGAGAAGAAGGGTGGAGTTGTTTTATATCTTTTGTTATTATAATGAGGCACATTTCTGGCACCTGGTGCTTACCAGAACACTTTTAATGAACAGCGGGGGAGTCGGACACGCGGATTTTGCGCCTAGACGACGCATCGACTGCACCCTTCCCTCTCTGCCTCGGTAACCCTTTGTCACAGACTTCTCACAAATTAAACAAGTAACTACTCTCTGTAGGTCGATTCTGTACTCAGGATAACAGATAAAAATGTTTCATTTACGGAGTACGTTTAAATAGTAACTTATTGATCTGGCAAGATTTACCTATAATTTCATATATCAGTATTGATATATCAGTAATCTAATAATGATCGGCATTTAAATTAAATATGACAGAAATTGCTTAATGGGGAGCAGCATTGGATGTTGGGTGTAGTGTTTTATATACAAGGACATCATTTTATTTTTACTAACATTTCTAATATTAACCTGGCTATACCTTTGGAGCAACAGTTGAGAACCGGAAACACAGTTTCCTACCCCCTTCAATGGCTGGAGTTCGATGATACTGGCGTAATATACAAACAAATCACTTTGCTAGGTATAGGAGGGAAAAAAAAAGTAGTTCATCCATTTACATAAACTAGGAAATATCACGTATTTGAGTTTGATAATTTTAATGAGGTTTTTGTTTAATCAAAATACAGTACAGGATTAACAATGAGTGTTTTTACTCACGAACTGATCTGTCCATGCGGACGTATTCATTATGCGGTGTATATTATACTCTCTACAGCACATTAGCGTACAATATAAAGAATGAAGTTAAATTAAAAAAAGTCATAATATGGATATTTAAACACATTTTTGAAAATGGTGGCCGTTCATTTCGATACAGGCTTCAGTTCTAATGTGCATATTATCGCACTATAAACTATTGTATGTAATTCCAATTACCAGTTTCGTCCTTCGTACCAGGAACTCATGTTGAAATAATTCTGTACCTACTCTATAAAAGATTACCTTACGTACTGTAAATTCAATCTTCACTTCTACCCGATCCGAAAGGATAAATTACTCAGACATGCTATCTACTGTTCGTCCAAGTGATTATGTCGCAGGGTCGTAGACAGGGGGGAAATCACGTGACAGTTAATTACTTAACTTTACTTTATTTAAGTTATTTTAAACAGTTGTATAATATTACGTAGACGTCCAATTCCTAACAGAAATTAATGTTCTCAGAAAAGAGCTAAGACAGCCCAGCCACTGGCTTTTACAGAGAGGCGAATAGAAGTAGGTGGGGGAAACCGGGATGCGACGTAGGCAAATGGACGACAGTACCTGTGCGAAAATGATGCAATATTTAAAGCTCTTTCGTCACTGGAAAACGCGAACATATTTCTGGAACGTACTGTTTACTATGGCCATAAGGCTACTATGACTGTATATGCGGTCTTGGATCTGTGTGGAGGACGGTTGAACTTCATTAGTAGAAGGTGTGGGAGTGAAGTACATTCAGAAACTCAGGTACAATAAAAATTGAAGTAAAAGCAAAATGTTGTCACTGTATATTTTTTATTATTTCAATATACTATTTGGTTTTTCATCTGCGGAGATGGTTGTTATGGTGTGTGAAAAATGAGAAAAAATTGCCTGAAAGCAGCCCGGCATAGATTTGGTTCTAATGAACATAGCTTTTTGAAATTTTTTTTGCTGAATGGTGGAGCTTTTAGCTATTAAGTTAACCTAGAATACTTTCCATGTAGTTCTTTGTAAGACAGAAATACTTCTTTTATATTAAATGTGTTTTTTAAGTATCGTTACACAACATAACATTGGTGCAATTTATTAAACCACCTCTTATCAGAAAAAACTAAATTAAAGTCATGCAATATCTCTTTAATATGATCATTAATTTGGCATTAGAGCTCAAATGAAATTCGTTGTTGAAAAAAATATTTTTTTGCAACTAAAAATTGGCATAAATCAGACATTTTTTTGACTTACCTTAAAACAATTGTATGAATATTACACTACAATGTATTTATTAACACACCCTGAAAATTAATATTTGAGGAGAAAAATTCGCTCCGGCGTCGGGGATCGAACCCGGGTCCCTAGTTCTACGTACCAAGCGCTCTGATCACTGAGCTACGCCGAATTCAATCCACAGCACCGGATCGAACTCTCCTCCTTCAATGTTTCCCTTTGTGGCCTGACTCCAAGTTAGGCATGTATGTTGACGTATATGTCCAATGTCAGCTGCCATTATACAGGGACATCACTTTATTTTTACCAACATTTTTAACATTAACCTGGCTATATTCGGAAACACTGTTGCCCCCTTCCATTACAGGAGTTTGATGTTACTAGTGCAATATGTAAACAAATCATTTTACTAGCTATAGGGGGAGAGAAAATTAGTGTATCCATTTATGTTGTAGGAAAATACGATATTACGATTTTCAGTTTGATGATCACTTTTACGGAATTTATAAAAATAAAACAGTAGAGTAGTAGCATTTTCTTTTTCAAAAACTCAACTTTTTAGGCGGATATGTTCGTTATGTAATGTCTACTTTATTTAGCATATTAATTATTGATGTTAACATACAATATAGAGAGTGCATTTAAATTGAGGGGGTCATAAGTAAAAGGCTGTAAGTGCACTTAAGTTACTTTTGAGAAAATGGGGTTTATATATTTAAGCTTTCGTAAAATCGGTGAAATTTTTATTTCAATTTTAATGTGTGATGCGATTAAAATATCCCTTTGCCACTAAAATTTTTAGATACTTTAGCTTACACTGGATGTACTTCACTCATGTCAAATGTCACTAGCATTCCTTTGCTTCTAGCCACCTCAATTCAAAATAAGCTAATCTGAATTTTTAAACAAGTTGCTGAAAATGGTTGCTGTTCATTACAATGCAGGCTTCAATTCTTTACGCATATTATTAAAAACATTTTGAAGCATATTCTATGAAATTGAATTTATCGTTTCTTGAATATAATTTTAGTACGATATTATTAATATAGGTTCTTTCTTCTATAGAAAACGCAACCATATTTATGAAACACAATATACACTGCAGTGTTTACTTCAATGCTTGAAGACTTCGAATGCAACAGCGGCCGTAAGTTTGTGTGTCTGACGGGAGCAAGGACATTGGTGAAGGGGTGGGAGTGAAGTACATTCAGAAATACAGGTACAATAAAAATGCAAGTAAAAATAAAATGATGTGCCTGTACTAGAAGCGCACTCAACTGAATGACTTGTTTGGCCGGGAAATATTGAAGGAGGAGAGTTCTATCCGGTGCTGTGGATTGAATTCGGCGTAGCTCAGTGGTCAGAGCGCTTGGTACGTAGAACCAAGGACCCGGGTTCGATCCCCGGCGCCGGAGCGAATTTTTCTCCTCAAATATTAATTGTCAATATTACAGATATCATTCCGTAGGACAAGAAAAAAATAAATCTATAATACACCCAGAAAATGCCATAATCCTAACTTAATTAGTTCCTGAGAAAAGTTTACCGACATGACGAAAAATGTAACTTTTGGAGAGAGAGACAGAAAACAAAATTATTTCTGTCTTAGAAAGAATTACATGGAAACTCTTCTAGCCCAAAGCTCCAACATTCAGCACAAAGAATTTCAAACAGCTATGTCCATTAGAACCAAATCTATGCCGGGATACTTTCAGGCATTTTTTTTCTCATTTTTCACACACCATAACCATCTCACCTTATGATATAACATATAACATTGTGAGTGTACTGAAATTGAACTCATTTTAATTTTAGTTTTCGGTTTTCTGAAAAGTATAAAAGTCTAAATTTTGACTCTCATTCTTTGTAAATTTACCTATTTTGGTGGAAAATTACACATTTTTTTTATTTGTCCAATATAATCTTTTACCCTTATTCCCTTTACTTCTTATACAGAATTTTGCACACCTCTACTCCCTCTTACTTATCTGTCCGATTCCACAGTCTTTCTCGGTATCATAACTTAAATACTCGATCACAATATGATAATACGCTAGAAATACCACTCCACGCATCATCTCTTTATTCTTCATCTTTCACTGTTGCTACTTCTCGTCACTGGAATTCTCTGCCGCCTGAAGTCAAGGGCTGCCGAACTTTAATTTCCTTTAAATGTAAATTAGAAAAATATCTTATGATGAGTTGCCAGACCTAACGCGTTGCAAATATTTAATGCAATGTGTTCCACTGTATTTATTTTTATTTATTTTATTTTTTTGTTTCTTATTTTTATTATCTAAATCGTGTTTATTTATCGCTTAACGCTAATATGTATCCCACTGTGTTGTTTTTGTATTATTAATCTATTTTTTGTGTACATTTTATTCAATTGTCGGTTTCTGGATTAATTATGTAAATCCTACTTAATTGTAATCTAATACTAATATGTATACTAATGTGTTTATTTTTATTTTCATACTAATATGTATACTAATGTGTTCATTTTTATTTTTACTTTGTACATTTTTTTTATTGAATTATCGGCTTCTGTTTTTATGTGATTCGTATTTGATTCTAACAACATTAATATGTATTCCATTACGTTTATTTTTATTTTATGAGGAAATTTTTTATGTAACTCTTTTGAACTCATTATGTACCTAATTTGTATCAGTATATAATTACTTAATTCCGATCCAGTTTTATGTTCAACTATGTAAGCAAGTTTTAATCCTGGTTGAGTGTAAGAGAAGGCCTTACGGCTTTAACTCTGCCAGGTTAAATGAAGCCATTATTATTATTATTATTATTATTATTATTATTATTATTATTATTATTATTATTATTAAAACTCAAGAATAATGGTATTTTATAAACAACTTCAAATTAGTGTAATTCTGAAAATACTGAGATTAGGAAAAATGTTTATATGACGTTTTTTGCTCAGAATGTGTTCGGAAATAAGCTCCGTAAGGAACAGTAAATCCTCGTGAATCACCCTGTAGATACATATACCCGGTACAGTCATGAGGACCAACTCCATGATCAAGAAATGAGCGGAAACTCATTATTTCTAACTGCCTCGTCCCTGTCGATTTTACAGGCTATTCCGATACAGTTATTAAGCATTCTTGTCGTGTATTAATATTACATCAACGACATCTGTTACTGCAGTCGTCACATGCTGCAAATATTCGGCGACGAAATTAAAGCTACGGCTATGATTGTGGGCCCTGTATTTTACAGTGTTGGATATTGGAGCGTTATTCCTTGAGGTTAGTTTAGTCAATATTTCCTTAACTATCTTATGAACATTTTGCCGTAATCAAAAAAAAAAAAAAAAAAAAAAAGCAGTAGGTACATGATATTTGAACTTGTTAGAAATCAATGATAATAAAATAACTATCTCGATTGATTGCACATAATGTACAAAAACAATAATATAAGAAAACTGCATTCTCACGTCTATTATTTGTATTTATTTCTTATTAGAAACTTTCTCCTTAGGGGATTGCCACGAGGACAAAGCATAATAATAAATAATAATTCTTGGTGCCACAGCCTTGAAGGGCCCAGACCGACCACATGCCGAAGCAGAGGTGGACGATCATCCAACCAGAATGAAGGTATCTTGTGGTAGGCATATGATCCTCCCAGCTGCTATAGCTGGCTTTCGTAACAAGGTCCCTAAGTGCATCACAAGGCTAGGTGGGCACCGGTCCCATACACTGGTCGAAATTTCATAAAAAAAATTCTTCACCCATGAGGACTCGAATCAACGCACATTCCGTAAAGTAAGTCCTAGGCAGAATGCCTTAGATCACGACGCCACGGCGCGAGACGAGGACAAAATATACGTTTAAGAATTTGTTTTTTGTATAATGTTACACATCGAAAAGTAATAACAATGAGAATGACAAAGATTTATATAAGTGAAAGTGAAATAATCTTGCAGATTGAAAAGGACGCTCAAGAGAATAGAAAACGTATTTTATGTTTCGTGATTAAATGCACGGTTAATTAGAAAATTAAGTTGCAAGTTTCGGCAGTCTGGCAACATCGTCGCTAACACAGTCGTCTTTCTTCTCGTAATAAAGATGTAGGAGGTCAACGAACTCAGCTCTGTCTCTGTACGCGAGCCTGCCTCTCTTGCTACGACGTTGCAATCTGCTCGCATCGTTCAGTGGCTTGAAATTAGTGGTTTTTAAATTGAATTTAGACGCAAATCATCCACTCTATTGAAATACGCCAAAGGGATAAATGATTCTTTATTAGATTTTCTATCGTTATGAATAAAAATCAAGATCCTACTCGCAATAGTTACAGAATAAGAGGATGTTATACATAAAAAAAAACATTTTTTTTAGAAAACTATGAGCTTTCCATCCATGTGATATTACACTTTTTTGTTACATATAACATGAGCTATTCGCTCTGAAATCTGCAGGGTTATTTCACTTCCACTCATCAATATAAATATACAGATACAAAAAAAATAATAATAATGAAAGCTGTAAGTTATAATTAACGAGCGGATTCCTATGTAATTAAATATTCTTTTTGCGTGTGATAAAACACAATTAACAAAGTTAAAAATTCCGAACCAGAAGTTTCAAGTTTAAAACCCGAATTTTATTTCACATAAAAACACATATTTTCACAAAAAAATTATATAAATACATATTTTCAGGAAATCTATTATAAACACACAAATCTTGGAGTTTTTTTACTTAAATAATTTTTACAAGAACTTTTAAATACTTGAAAACTAAATCAATTATATCACTCAGAAGTACGATATCTTTTTTTAAGAATTCTTGGTTGCTTCGTGTTTCTAAGCGCTGTGTGGTGTATCCGTGATCCATTTTCGTAATAGTATCGCCTCAAGTTCTGAGAACTGCTAGGCAGCATACCAGTGTTATTATTAGAGAATAAATTAACATGGACAAGGAGAGATCTTGCAACGCATAATTAGGAATGTTTATTGTTGCTGAAGATGATTTCATTCCACGCTTTGTTTGTGAAACACAACAGATAAGAGCTCGGGTATGAACATTATTTAATTTAAACAAATCTCTCGCCTCTCGCTCATGCCTATCAAGTAAGGCAATATATCTTGTTGTGATTCCCTGTTATTGGGCTTCGTCAATCAATCCTTCAAGATATACTGAAAGATGGTTATTTAAAAAACGATTTGGCTTTCATATTAGCAAATTTAAGCTTTTTGTGTGACACTATAAAAAAAAAACCTGTTGTCTGAAACAGGGAGGTGCGTGCCGTGGAAATTAAACTAGACTCGCTACCAGGTTCAGAAGCACAATTACTAAGGGACAAATTCCAGAATGTGTTTGGGAAAAACAGTGGATATAAAAAATGTGTAATGTTGCTCAAGTATTGCAGGATGTACCTGTAGGTGAAATTGACGGTGTATGTGTTTGTGACATTCCTCTCTTTAAATATGCACGCCTGACGTACTCTGATGCGGAAAGATCGTTTTCACAGTATAAGTCGTTGTTCAGAGATAATCGGCATGCATTTGTGATGGAGAATTTGGAGATGACCTTTGTTGTTCACTGCAATTCTCGGCCAACTACTAGCACTCAAGTGTGGTTGGTGAGTACCTAGTAACATTTTTTTCAAGCTAAGTAAGGTATTTTTGTCATATTTAAAAAATATATTTTATATTTTTAGCAAATATTTTCGTAACTTAGGAAGCATGATGAAAATATTCAGATTGTCAATTAATATAGATAAACACAATATAATATTTGTTACTCAGTCAAATGACAAATCAATGTAAAATAATGACTTATAGGTCATTAAGTTTTATATACATGAATTAGAAATTGCAAACGTTTTCGCCCATTCAAGCATCTTCAGGCACAATTACACAATATCTCAATATCAAATAGTGTAGCCATTACATTGGCGGTAGATAAACTGTTTAAGATTAATGATGTACAAAACATCTCCATAATTAAAATGTAATATTACAGGTCATAAAATTAAAATAATGTTAAAATCACGTAGTGTTGTAATTAAACTTCATAATATTCTGTGGAACTCTTGTTGAGTAGAGTCCAATGAGTGGCAACTGTATAGATCACTATAAAACATCCTATGTTTGAAGTAGTTACGTAGACGTGAGACGACCTGCTGCTGTTGGAACTGTAGCTAGTATGACGCGCACAAAAATAAATATATTTAAATTTTTTAGCATATAAAAATCCGCTCCCTAGTTATAATAGCGATTTCTTAGAAGAGATATGGATACTTTAAGAGCTAACAACACAATAAATTTTAATTCATGGGGTTTTAAATTATGTTTTTGCTAAAATAATTTGACAAAATGAGGAATAGTTCCTCTGGCTCCTATCACAAGGTCTACTACTTTGATTTCTCTCTAAGTTTAACAGTACTTTATTAAATCCATTCAGTGCATAACAGATTTTCAGCAATTTTGATTTTTGGAGTATCGTGTTAGTCAGTTGTAAATGGCGCAAATAATCATAGCGCCACCTTAAAACCTTCTAATCAAACTACGTCATCCTGAGCTCAAAGAGTTAATAATGCTCGTGTTAACTGATCTGTGGTGGAGTGTTTAATCAGACAGTTATTGTCCCACGCGTGGATTACGCTATTTCACATTTCCATACACTTGGAGGACACTCGGCAGATCTGCAGTGACCTGTGTCTCTGCCGTTATTTACTTGAGTCACGCAACCTGGGAATTACAGGGATCAGCTTTACCGTGCCCCTGTCCGCATTGTTAGTTGACAACCAGCTGCACTCGACTCTTTCGAAACTAATGCACGATTATGCAGAGCTCTTAAATTAATTTTGAAGACCAGTTACACATTTACAGGGGCTTCCAGTCCATCGGAAGTGTATTAAAGATAGGGTCCCCTTTTTAATTAGAATCTACCTCTCGACTGTGCAGCAGGTTTCATGTCATAAATCGGTTCGTCGTTACCCAGTGACGTAGACTTATGTTTTGTGTTTAACAGTTGCCGCTCGTGATAAAATAATTTTATTTATTTATTTAAGCTGGTAGAGATAAGGCCATCAGGCCTTCTCTTCCCCTCTACCAAGGGATTACAACTACAATAATAATAATAATAATAATAATAATAATAATAATAATAATAATAATAATAATAATAACTGCGGACGAAGGATTAGGGAAACAGCTGGAAGTGTCTGAGGTCAGGAGCATAGACAAGACTAATGGAGGAAATGCAAGAGAAGAAGAGAAGGAGAGGAGTCCAGGGTTCGAAATAATAGGAGAATCATCTAAGGGGAATATGGAGAGTATAAGGAATGGAGTCTTTGCGAGTGCAGGTCCGAGTGCAAGTTACGTAAGGGACTACGGGGAAGAGAAGAAAGAAGTCGAGAATATAACTGACAACGAGTGCGCAGAGGGTCAAACTTCAGCAATCGCGGATGTTTTTGAGAGGTATCTAAAAAAGATGTGCGAGAAAATAGATGAAACTTGTATAAAAATTCAGCGAGTTATGTGATAGTTAAAGAAACAAGGAAGTGCAAACTAAGACGTGTGAAGTGTAAAAGTGAACTAGAGGGCAAAAGTGTAAGAAAAGGAACAGAGAAGAAAGTGTTAAGTGTAAGAAGATAGGGTAAAGAGTGTAATAAGTTAGACTACCAAACAATGAATACAAGAGAATTAAAGTGAAAAAGAAAAAATAAAACATCTGAACAAATGTGAAGTGGAATGAGAGAGAAATTGCAAGCGTAATTAAGTGAATTACATATGTCATGTTTTTCAATGTTATGGGTTGGGAGTAGTATCAGGGGTACTATAACTGTAGGAGTATTATAGAAATAAATATATGGAAAGAGGTAATAAAATAAGAAATTTAGTAGTGAAGCGAAGAGAAAGGGATCAATACATAAATAAACAGAGGATAGAAAAAAAAACACTTGATGTAAGTGTTGTAAAATAGAGTAAACGGAAAAGTCAGCAAGTAATGTAGGAGAAAATAGCGGGAAAACAATGATTATGAGTAGGTAGGATTTGAGGATAGAGAAGAAAATAAATAAATAACGCAAATTATTAAGGGAGGAATATGCAATATTTATTAGGTGAGCGAGAAATGGGAGACAGTCTAGGTAGGAGGGAGCAGTGGCGTATACTGGTTAAAGGGTTTGGGCTACCGCTGACCCTATTATTACACAAAATATATCTAACAATTACTTTAATTTTAATTACTATGGTAAAACTAATAATACAAAATTATTACATTATGTTATATTATAAACTTTTTCTTTTGTAATTTCCTTGGGCTACCGCCGGTAGCCCCGGTAGCCCGCAAAATACGCCCCTGGGAGGGAGAGAATAGAAGAGGATAGAGATGGAAGGACATATAGCAATTCAGTCATATCAGAACATTAGAAAGTAATCAAGAAATTCTCGGCAAAGAATACATTAATAGAAAAGAGTTATATGTATTAAAGGGATGGTGGATCGAAAAACAGAAATGTGAAGGTCCACCATAACTGTGAATTGTAAAGTTGATTGACAAATAAATATATCATATCATATCAATAATAATAATAGCCTAATGTGTCCCTTGAAGGGCAAAGGCCTCCTGCTAGAGGGTAGCTCTGTTTCACTAACGCGGTGAGCTACTCCGCGTTAGGTTGTGTCTAGTGTTTCTTTGTCTGGTTGGAGTTGATTTCGCTGTCACTTTGATTAATTTGATTTCTCTAACACTTTGATTATATTGAATGCACTTTCACTGAGTCAACTTGGGATGTTGTTTGTGGCTGGCACTGTCTTCCTTTATAGTCGACTTCCAATTGTTCTCCATGTTCCCCTGTTTCTTGCTATTCTGGACCATTGCTGACCTGCTTGTGTTGTGTAGAAGTCTGCCCACCTCTTCCTTGGTCTGCCTCTGTGCCGGTCTCCTGTGCGCGGGTCCCACATGGTGGCTCTGTATGTCCATCTTTCGTCTTTCATCCGCGCGATGTGGCCTCCCCACTTCCACTTCAATTTGTTTGCTCTTTGTGTGACGTTTGTTGTTGATGCCATTTGGGACAGCGACTCATTGGACATTCCGTCTCTCATAGTTATTCCCAATATCTTTCGTTCCATTTTCCTTTGGCATATTTCTAGCGCATTCATCTGTCTGTTTGTTGTCGACCATGTTTGGCATCCATAAAGTAGTGTTGGGTAGACGCAGGTTTGTAGTACTTCGAATTTGAGTCTTCTGTTGATTGTCTTGTCCAGGAGTATGAACTGGATGGACCAGAAGGATTTCCAAGCTAAGGATATTCTTCTTCTTATTTCTTTTCAAGTCTTGTCTTTAAAGGAAATTAGTTGGCCTAGGTATGTGTATTCCGTTGCATATGGTAGCGTTGTTCCGTCAATTGAGATGGGGATTTCTTGTCTGTTTGTCATCAGCTGTGTTTTTGTCATGTTCATTCATATTAAGAATACACAATTATAATTATAGTTAATATTAAATTTACAAATACAATAAAAATCAAAGTAGGCTACTAAAAGATTAACTGATTAATAATAGCTAGACAGTTTATTGTAAAAGTTAAGAAGGGAGAAAAAAATTATTAATTAAGTAAAAAGTAAACCTACTCTACGCAGTGAGAAAATACTTAATAAGCTTGCTTTTGAACGCTACTAAATTCCGACAATCTCTGATGTCACTGGGTAGGGTATTCCACAAGCGCGAGAGTGAGATTGTGTATGATGATGAATACGATGATGTCTTATGTGTTGGTATGGCTAGTATGCGGCTATTTTGCGTGCGAGTGAAGAGATTATGATATGATGACAGATAACTGAAACGGGAGGCAAGGTAGGTAGGTGTAGAGGTGTGAAGGACTTGGAAAAGGAGAACAAAATGAGTGTAAATATACTGCGTGTGTTCACAGTTTTGTGTTATAAAACCAAAGAGAACTTGAAATCATTAGTTAAAATTAATAGGCTTTCACTCATTCATAGTGTTCTGCTCAAGAACAGATTTTTCACTGCAAACCAGCATTCTCCAGTCTTTCCTATTTTCTGCCTTCCCCTTTGTCTCCTCATATGATCCATATATCTTAATGTCATCTATCATCTGATATCTTCTTCTGCCCCGAATCTTCTCCCGTTCACAACTCCTTCCAGTGCGTCCTTCAGTAGGCAGTTTCTTCTCAGCCAGTGACCCAGCCAATTCCTTTTCCTCTTTCTGATCAGTTTCAACATCATTCTTTCTTCATCCACTCTTTCCAACACAGCTTCGTTTCTTACTCTGTCCATTTTACATGCTCTATCCTTCTCCTTACCCACATTTAAAATGCTTCTATTCGCTTCTCCTCACTTCGTCGTAATGTCCATGTTTCTGCCCCATACAATGCTACACACCATGCAAAGCACTTAAATTCACTTTTCTTCCTTAGTTCTTTCTTCAGAGATCCGCAGAAGATGCTCCTTTTTCTAACAAAAGCTTCCTTTGCCATTGCTATTCTCTTTTTGACTTCTTGGCAGCAGCTCATGTTACTGCTTGTAGTATATATTAGTAGGCTTAATAGTAAAAATATCGGCCTCCGGCTTAGCTTAGTCGGCTTAAGGCATTAGCCTGCTGATTTGGAGTTGCGCTCGGATGCGGGTTCGATCCCTGCTTGGGATGATTACATGTTTGGGTTTTTTTCCGAGGCTTTCCCCAACCGTAAAGCGAATGTCAGGTAATCTATGGCGAATCAACGCCTCGTCTCTCCAAATACCATCTCGCTATCACCTATCCTATCTACGCTACATAACCGAGTAGTTGATATAGCGTCGTTAAATAACCAAATAAAAAAATATAAATCCATGATTCTAACGTCTCACTATCGAAAATGATTGGGTATAAATTCAAAACATATAATATATATATATAATAAAATAATAATGATAATAATAATAATAATAATAATAATAATAATACTTGCAACTTACAAATGGCTTTTAAGGAACCCGTAGGTTCATTGCCGCCCTCACATAAGCCCGCCATCGGTCCCTATCCTGTGCAAGATTAATGCAGTCTCTATCATCATATTCCACCTCCTTCAAATCCATTTTAATATCATCCTCCCATCTACGTCTCGGCCTCCACAACTAACACTCTATACGCATTTCTGGGTTCGCCCATACGTGCTACATGCCCTGCCCATCTCAAACGTCTGGATTTAATATTCCCAATTATGTCATGTGAAGAATACAATACGTGCAGTTCTGCGTTGTGTAACTTTCTCCATTCTCCTGTAACTTCATCCCTCTTAGCCCCAAATATTTTCCTAAGAACCTTTAATCTCAAATACCCTTAACCTCTGCTCCTATCTCAAAGTGAGAGTCCAAGTTTCAATAATAATAATAATAATAATAATAATAATAATAATAATAATAATAATAATAATGAAACCCGAATTATTTTATTTCTGTTTGCTCACCACGTTTGTTTTTTAGGATATATAAGTAATTATAGCATGTCACATACAGGTTGATTTAAAACTCAGCGACATAGTCTCCGTTATTATTGCCGGTAACGAAAAATGAAAAGGGGGAAAGTTGTTGGATATAGGTAGTTTTCTATCTAATGTACTTGAATTTTCAACTAGAATACACTGTATACACTTCGTATTGCACGATGGGGATGTTTTTATGAATTTTAATTTGTTCTTTTCCCTCAGTTAGGCCTACTAGGTCTTCTCATTTTGGCTCGTGGTGTTATTCCGAAGTTTTTCGATAATTTTAAGAAAGTATTTGGGTTACGAAGATATTGTGGCCACTGTTCTGAAAAGATCGTATCAAATTTTGAATAATCACCTTCTTTTCCTGTAAGTGAAGTTTCTGTACCTAAATCCATGTTTTAATTTGTTAATACTATGAAAATGTAATTTTCAATTTATTTACATATTTCTTATTGTTGTGTATCTGAAAAAAAAAGTGAGTATAAATAAGTCATATTGGACTACCGCCATATGGGAGGTAGTTCGTTTAATCAATCTTAGCAAGAGTTCATAGAAAATATGTCAATATTATTTTATTTGTGTTCCAGAGAATACTGGAACACATTTAAATGTTTGGGAATAATTAATTTTCTTCCCATAATATCTTTCATTGAAAATAAACAAAAGATTCATTTGAAATTTAACTAGGTTATTTGCAATCTACTCTTTTAAAAATATGCAGCAGTATAATGTAATCCCAGACAGCGATTTTCAATAATTAAACGCCGTTTGCAAGCTAACGAGTTCCTGTACGTGATTGGTGAATGATTATAGAAAGCGTAATCGTTACAATTCGTTGGAAATTGGAAGTGGTATAATTAAGTGACCATTAGGCGCTTTTATAATGAATGCTTCTCTTCCTTATTATGCAGCGACTAATAATGAAGTCTGCAGAGAATCTCGTTTAAAACTTGAATAGGAACTACATATGGTTTGAACACAATTCAGAATCTAATCAATTATGCAAATAACTGTAATCTATCTTGTAATAGTAATATGCGTTACAAGAGCGGTATGTTGACGTTTTCATGTTCGAGGAAAAGTTTGAAAAAACGAAACGTAATTGAGCTTTCTTAATTTCCGAGAATTGAAAGAAAACATACCGCTCGTGTATCGTACATTATTTTGTGCGAAGATCGTTTATTACATACCTGAAAGAGGAATTTCTAATTAGTTGCAATGAAATCTCCATCTTGGTTTCTGTTCAATGACGGCAGATTTGCAAAACAAAAATATCTATCTTCAACATTGTTGCTTTAAAATGTTTTCTTTGTTTACTATACTCCAGCAGGCCGTGATATACGTCTGTATTTTTTCCCCCAGTCTATGATGAGTTTGGAATCTTGTTGATTTTTTCACGGCTTCCTTAATGTTACTTGCATCACGAATGCAGTAACTTTAGTGGAGTTGTAGAGTTTACTTAATTATTGCAAATATTTAAAAACAATAATTAACAGTGCAATTTAGGTGAAATTGCAGTGGTAAGTTTCCAATTTATAATTATTGCTATATTGAACGTCTCTAAAAATAATATGTTAAAAGCCTAAAGCAGTAAAATCAATATGTCACTTAAGCGGTAAGAAGAGGGAAATTGTTATGTGTGTTAGGTTGGGAATACTGACTGTGGAATTTTAGACTTTCCGCAGATTGTTTTTGTGCGGAAACGAAGCAAATACGCACGATCTCGCACAAAGTTATTTTTATATCTTAAAATTCAAAAAGAAATAATGGAATATACATTTCAATCTTATCAAGATTCGAGCTCTCTACATCATCCATAAAAGTATCAAAACATAAAAGTTGGCGCGGAGAAGGCGGGAAACATCTTCACTATTGCAAGTTTTCAGTGCGTAGAGACGGACAGTAAACATTGCCAAACTGCATAACTTTGAACAAGTGATGACTAAGGAGAAGGAGATCATGCCTAACCCCTTCACCCTGCTTGTATTAAGAGGTTGTCTTGTGAGCGAGAAATGCCGACCACTGCACGAGATGAATAAAAATAAAACGGCGTACAGAAGTAACAGGCGATGAAAAAATAAATATTTTGTATTTATTTTTTAATACTTATTTTCCTTTTATAAAAGGTGTGCCAAGGAGTGTGCTTTTTTCAAACGGCATCACGTAATTATTTTTTCAATTTTTGAACACTTTAGGTCTGAAAACATACAAAATCATATTTTGCCATTTATAAAATAAATCTGTCTCAATATGTGTGTGTGCGTGCGTGCGTGCGTGCGTGCGTGCGTGCGTGTGTGTGTGTGTGTGTGTGTGTGTATTAGTGGCTTGTGCAGCAAATGCAGCAAACTAAGTTCATTAGAAGTTCAAATTAAAATTTTTCAAATTTATTTCCAATGAAGAATAGCAGACATTTTGAAAGTTATTTGCTTCCATAATAATGAAACATATTCCCTCTGAATGCTTTTTATGCCAAATACATTTCCTTGAACCTTTCCATCTTCAGTTCTTGAGTTTCAATGCGAAAACGCAATTAACATTGTTAGGACGATCAGGGAATTTTTCATATGGGAGTAATGCAGTAGCTATTTCAGGTCATTGCGGATTATAGGTGAGAGTTAAGAAAATTTCAGGTTCGATTAAACCAAAAAAAGTATGAAATTAATTTTGATTTAGTTTTAAGACGCAGATAAAATAGGAAGCATGACTCATTACTACCTAGGAAAATTAGAGAATCGCACATATAAATATCTACATCACTTGTCTAATAACTATAAAAATATTTCATTTTTAATAACAATATTGTTACCTTACGTAAATTTTATAGTTTTCAGTAACAATTATACAGCTGTTACTCAGTAAATTATAGAAATTAAGATCTAATTTAAAATATTCTTTCTCTACGTCTACTTATATAAAACCTCAAAAGGTTTCACTTTCATATCATCAATATAGAATTAATGTGTGTAAGTAGTGGCAAATAGGTCTACTCACATAATATTGCATTAACTATAATAATATTTCATTTTTAATGGTAATAATCTCGTCAAAAATTCTTACGTTTTGTAGTTCTTAATATCCAATACACAGCTGTACTCGGAAAACTACAGACCAGAGAATCAGACCTGTAAATTATTTTTATACGCCATGTCTACTCTAAATTTGTCAGCGATCCAGCAGATCATGGCCTTCGTGTAATATTGTTTATTGTAGTGCGTGTTTTGTTTCATTTTGAAAAGCCATACTTATTTCTCAAAACTGACGACAGATGGATTTTGGAAAACAGGAAAATGATGTAGGAAAATTGACATTTCACTGAAAACTACTATTTTTCTGAAAAAACTTTGGGTTCCAAGCTTCAAAATGAGGGGTTCTTTATTCAAATCTGTTGAGCGGTTTTCCCGTAATTTCCATTACCAGTTCAAATTATACAGGGACATCATTTTATTTTTACTTGCATTTTTATTGTACCTGCATTTCTGAATGTACTTCACTCTCACCCATTCACTAATGTCCTTGCTCCCGTCAGACACACAAAATTACGGCCGCTGTTGCATTCGAAGTCTTCAAGCAGTGAAGTAAACACTGCAGTGTATAGTGTGTTTCAGAAATATGATTGCGTTTTCTATAGAAGAAAGAACCTATATTAATAATATCGTACTAAAAAATTATATTCAAGAAACGATAAATTCAATTTCAGAGAATATGCTTCAAAATGTTTTAATAATATGCGTACTGAATTGAAGCCTGCATTGTAATGAACGGCAACCATTTTCAGCAACTTGTTTAAAAATTCAGATTAGCTTTTTTTGAATTGAGGTGGCTAGAAGCAAAGGAATGCTAGTGACATTTGTAATAACATGAGTTAAGTGCATCCAGTGTAAGCAAAAGTATCTAAAATTTTAGTGGCAAAGGGATATTTTAATTGCATCACACATTAAAATTTAAATAAAAATTTCACCGATTTTACGAAAGCTTAAATATTTAAACCCCATTTTCTCAAAAGTAACTTAAGTGCACTTACAACCCTTTACTTATGACCCCCTCAATTTAAATGCACTCTCTATATTGTATGTTAACAACAATAATTAATATGCTAAATAAAGTAGACATTACATAACGAACATAGCCGCCTGAAAAGTTGAGTTTTTGAAAAAAAAAATGTTACTACTCTACTGTATTTTGATAAATTCCGTAAAAGTGATGATCAAACTGAAAATCGTAATATCGTATTTCCCTACAACATGAATGGATACACTACTTTTCTCTCCTCCTATACCTAGTAAAATGATTTGTTTACATATTGCACTAGTAACATCAAACTCCTGTAATGGAAGGGGGCAGCAGTGTTTCCGAGTATAGCCAGGTTAATGTTAAAAATGTTGGTAAAAATAAAGTGATGTCCCTGTATATATAGATATAAGAAAAAATAAGAAAGTATAACTCCTTAAATTTTATTCTTATTTATTGGAGCTTTTCCATAATATGATTTACTTTCAAGTAGTTTCAAGTCTTTAGGATACTCGTACATCGCATTAGTACTATGCACTAACTTGAATATGTGTGTCATTATTTCATCAATATATTCACATGCAACCACTGTACCCGGGGAATTAGCATCTAAAACCATCATTGAATACTATCAAATTTGAAAGTATATTTTCTGACCTTTAGGCACACCTTTTCCTAATGATTCAACTACTCGCCATTTTGTAACTGTTGTAAACAAAGAATGGAATCACGATATTTTATATTGTACATCATGAAAAGAATGATGGGAAAAGAAGAGAGTTTGTTATTGTTAGGTCACATGTACTGGACACGTGCCCTTTCAATAATAAACGGAATCTTCTCTACACTGTAACATTCGGTAGAATGCACATACTTGTGCCTTTTCTTCAGGAAACGGTGCGCTATACTAAGAAGAATAAGATGGTGGTCATAACTCAATTTGTCAAGAAAGTGGATATGTGACCTTTCAATAATAATCGATTCAATTGTAAGTTCTGTTTACGACATCGAAGGCTTTTAGCAAATCTAAAAATAGCATACGCGTGTGTATAAAAATGAAAATAATGATGGTAATCCTTCTCGTTCATAAATTCACTCTTGACTGCTCTCGCCGGCTGTGTTGTGTGAATGACATTTTTGCAGTTAATTTAAGAGAAATCTCAACCCTGCACTGAACACGTGCTTGGAACACCATGAATTTAAGGGAAGTGGAGTGTAGCATTAACATATCAGTGGGCTGCATCAAGATAGGATCTGCTGTCACATAAACAAGGTGTGTGGCGGTCGACGACGAAGCCTCTCGGAAGTTCTGGCTTCGTGACTGCCTTTCACACACGCCCCCTTCAGCCTACTTGCCTGCCTAATGAGAGAGCATGACACATGTTCAGGCAGCCGGCAGGACTTTCAGGAACTCGGTGGTCAACATTTCCCGCTGGCTCTTTTAACTTCGGAATTCTTCCGATAAGAGACTAGCCTCTTGTTCCTCCAGTTTTCTTTACATTTAAGTGGCAAACGTCTAATTAACAGTAATTAATTTTCGAACACCATTATCAAAGTGACAACTAAATTGCAGTGAGCCATGGCATTACTATAAATCATTGAATAAAAGAAGTGTTTTCTTAAGGGGAGGCAGAGGTGAATATTTCAAAATCCACAAAATTTATCCGATTTGTTTGAAATAGATCATGGATACTAAGTATGTTATTAGCAGGGAAAGGATTTATATGTAAATACATATTTACTTATAAAGCTAATATAATTTATATTTTGCATTATCTTTATGTTTCACAATGTGTAGGGTTGAAAAATCCTACTTTTATTTTCCATATTTTTCCATATTTTAGAGTTTAGTACATATTTTCGTTAATTTCCATATATTTTCCATATTTCACATAAAACAGTCCATATTATATTAGGTTTAACAATAAAACAAAACAAAATTCCATTAACTTTTAAAAATACATTTCAACAATAGAGATTTAAACACATGTTCAGTAATCCCTTTAACATCAGAGTTATTTGAAAATTAGCAGTCCTATCAACAATGGGAAAGTAAGTTACAAAACTGTATTAATTTAATTTAAAATTTTTAACAGACTTCAGTTGTGCAGCTCAACAGTTAAATGCCAGTCAGAGTACACATAGGTTCAGTTTTGTAAATCATACTATAAAGACGGTAAATATGCCAAAAGTACGTCATTCAGTCAATTTAAAATCAAAACTAACAAGTTACATTTCAGAATTTAAAGAAGATGGTTTATCAACTGACAATAAAATATTATTTTGTAATTTGTGTCAGTGTGCAGTATCATCTACACAAAAGTTCCTGGTGCAACAACACATTACAACTAGTAAACATCAGGCCAACAAACAACTAAATTCCAAGCAGAGACAATTGTTTTTAACACAACCAACAACATCGAATGTAAGATCTGAGTTTAACATCGACCTGTGCCGTTCTCTCATCTCTGCTGATATTCCTCTCTACAAACTAAAGAATAAGGTCTTCAGGGAATTCCTTGAAAAATATACTCAACATACAATCCCGGATGAGTCAACACTTAGGAAGACGTATGCTCCATCCATCTACGATGAGACAATACAGAAGATAAGAGATGAAATTAAAGATAGTTCAATTTGGGTTTCCATTGATGAGACTCCCGACAAAGAAGGTAGACTTGTTGGTAATGTAGTTATCGGTTTGTTAAGTGAACAATATTCTGAACGAATTCTTTTACATTGTGATGTTCTAGAAAAGTGCAATAACAAAACTATAGTTAAACTGTTCAACGAAGCTATGGGTATCCTGTGGCCAAAGGGTATTATGTACGATAATGTGTTATTCTTTATTAGCGATGCTGCCCCTTATATGGTCAAAGCTGGACAAGCATTATCTGTTGTATATCCTAAATTGACTCATTTTACTTGTGTGGCGCATGCATTTCATCGTGTGGCAGAAGTGGTCAGAGACAATTTCCCTAAAGTAGATTTGTTGATTTCATCAGTGAAAAAAGTATTTCTCAAAGCTCCCAGTAGAGTTAACGTGTTGAAAGAAATGTACCCTGAAATTCCATTGCCACCAAAGCCAATTTTAACTAGATGGGGTACATGGCTAGAAGCAGTTGAATATTATGCCGAACATATAGACTCTATTAACAATGTTCTCCTTGCATTGGACTCTGAAGATGCAGTCTCAATTGATACTGCGAAAACAGTTACCTGTGACATAAGTGTGAAGAATGACTTAGCTCACATTCAGCATACATTTTCATGCATCATAAAAACGCTCAAAAGTCTCCAAAATAGGCACCTTTCACTATCTGAAAGTTTTGAAATTATAAATAGTACTGTGGAACAACTGAATCGTGGTAGAGGTAAAGTTGCAGATGCAGTAAGAGCTAAGGTGGACACTGTACTTTCAAAAAACCCTGGATATGAAGAACTACAAAAGGTTGTTGCTGTGATGAGTGGTGAATCAACAGTGAAGATTAACTTGGACTTATCCCCAGCAGACATTGTGAAATTGAATTATGTACCAGTTACTTCTTGTGACGTCGAACGCTCTTTTAGTCAGTATAAATCTATCCTCAGAGACAATAGAAGAAGATTCACTTTTCAGCACTTGAAAGAAATGTTTGTAACCTATTGTTATGGTAACAGACAATAAAAATTGTGTTTTGTTGAAACTACATTGGAAGATAAGGTACGTCCATTATATTTTTTGTTTAGTTTGATTAAAATGTACCAATATTTAACGTACATAGTCATTTTTTTATAATTTTAAGTCCATATTTAATTCCATATTTTGGTAAAAATCCATATTTAATTCCATATTTTGGTAAAAATAACTACATATATATTTACATATTTCATATATTTTTAGTCCATATAAATCCGTTCCCTGGTTATTAGTAATGGACATACCAAGTTTCAACTTTCTAAGTACAATAGTTCAGTAAATATTAATAATTTTATAAAACTTTATATCGTTTGATATAAAATGCTGCATGCACCATATTGTAAGAAATTTTCAATATTCCTTTTTATTTGTATGTTCAGAGAAGGTATATAAATAATGATACAATAAGTATTAGTTTATTATGGGAATAATATAGTAATACAGTTATCTTTGTTTTAATTTCATACTTTAAAGGGCACATAATCAAAAACTAACATCGGAATATGAAAATAAAGATAATAAAATGGAAAAAACCAAATTTTCATTTTTTCTTCAGTTTTGTTCGAAAATTTCACCTCTGCCTCCCCTTAATAGAAGAGTATTTTCCTGTATCAAAACACGATAAAAATGGAGACAAAATTAGTATTTTACAGTGGATCAAATTTGTGGTGACGATTTAAGTATACTTACCGTGGATCAGTATATACCTCTTCCAAAGTGTTGTCGTGGGATTCGAAGTAAGTGGGCACATGTTCGGCCAATGACGGTGAATTTTAAAAGGTAATTAACTTCTTAGCATTACTTTCTCCAGGCAGGAAGTAAAGGTGTGGATGTCATGTAGTAAATATACGGAACGCAAAAAAAGCCTGTTCCTGATAAGTAGCATAAGTAACATTTTTTGGCTATTTCTCAGACCTGTCTAATTTCGACGTTGAACAGGGATTTCCGGTCGGAAGCAACGCTAAGTACGAGTAGATTATTATTATTATTATTATTATTATTATTATTATTATTATTATTATTATTATTATTATTATTATTATTATTATTTATTCATTCATTCATAGTATTCTGCCCAAGGGAATGCCTTTCACTGCAAACACAGCATTCTCCAGTTTTTTCTATTTTCTGCCATCCTCTTTGTCTCCTCATGTGATCCAAACACCTTAATTTCGTCTATCATCTGATATCTTCTTCTGCCCCGAACTCCTCTCCCGTTCACCATTCCTTCCAGTGCGTCATTCAAAAGGCAGTTTCTTTTCAACCAGTGACCCAGCCAATTCCATTTCCTCTTTCTGATCAGTTTCAGCATCATTCTTTCTTCACCCACTCCCTCCAACACAACTTATTTTCTTATTCTCTCTGTCCACTTCACACGTTCCATCCTTCTCCATATCCACATTTCAAATGCCTGTAGTCGCTTCTCTTTACTTCGTCGCACTGTCCATGTTTCTGTCCCATACAATGTTATACTCCACACAAAGCATCTCACTAATCTCTTCCTTAATTCTTTCTCCATAGGTCCGCAGAAGATGCTCCTTTTTGTATTAAAAGCCTCCTTTACCATTGCTATCCTCATTTTGACTTCTCGGCAGCAGCTCATGTTACTACTTATAGCACATGCCAAGTATTTGAAGCTGTCCACTGGTACACCTCACCCAAAAAATTTACTGAAATAGTGTACCATTTAGAAACGCCAAGAATTCGACAAAGGAAGGATATTACAGGTGATTGCCCAAGATGTTGTGATACATTGTGCAAGTTTGTTCTTATGAAGGTTTGAAATTGTACAGTACCGAGCAAAATATTTTCTTTGTAATGATATTAAAAATGTGAAAACACAGAATTAATGTTTCCAGATACATCTTACTAAAACAGGTAAAATGACAAAACATAAAAGTAGCTAACTTTATCGCCAAATGATTGATAGAAACTCCATAAAAGTAGTTGGTCGTTATTTCATTATTTTTGTCGTTAGACACCCCCTCAAAACCGCTAGATCTAGCGACTTATCGCTAAAGTTGGAGTTAGCGAATTGAAAAGCATTACAATTTTACTTCCAACATCCTCACCTTCCCGCCCCAAACATGACATTGTACATGGGCAGATATAAAATGAGGGGTTCGGGAGTAAAACATGGTAAGTGACGTTTTAGTGTTTTGAAGATATTAGGTAGGTAAACATTTATACATGCATCAGTTTGTATAGTTACCAGGAAAGTGAAATTCGTATACTTCTGCCATCTGTTGAGATGTTGGAAAACTAACTACTGCTTAGACGTAGAATGTAAGATATATTAGGCCGGGTGCACACAGAATCAGACGCGGCGCGGCGCGACGCGACATTTTGTCTCGTGGTACTTGTCTCCCATTGATTTCTTATGGTGCGGTGCACACAGAATCAGACGCGGCGCGACGGTCGCGAGGAGACACAAGGCGACACGAAGAGACAGCTTCGAATGACTGCTAGAAGTTCGTCGCGAGGAGACAGTCTGATAGCGGCAGTGTACTGCGCATGCGTTAGTAGTGGCTATGATTGCACGCTTTCATTATCTACAAAAAATACTATTGTTGTGTAGTGCACATTATTCATAATGGAGCTCGATGCGGATATATTAGTTGATTTAGTACAGGAAAGATACATTCTGTACAATCTTTGAAACAATATCACGAGAATAATGTGGTTTCTGAAAATATGTGAAAAATTGCAAATGAGATGAAAGCACCAGGTGAATCATAATTTATAATAATAACACTGCGTAACAAATGTTAACTTTTTTTTGCGCTAGACATGTGATATATGTTTTCTACATAATTTGAGCCTCCTGAATACGAATATGACAATAAAAACAGTTGTTGGTTACGGTTTTTGAGAAATTTTGGAATTTATATCTATTCAAAATATTGTTTTATATAATGACAATAAGGCTGTTCAGAAGATTACAGCTTTCTTTTTCTCCATTTTCTTTTACACTGGGCATCAGGTACATCATGAGCTAAAGTCCAACAATAGTCTGCTAGCATATTGGTACTCCACTGTCCTTGGTATCTTTTTTCCATAGTTGAAATTTCTTGATGGAAGCGCTCATCATGCTCATCACTGAAATCGCACAATTCTCTGGAAAAAAAGTCAAGATGTGAGTGAAGGAAGTGAATTTTCAGGGAAATTTTACAACCCCTAGTTTAATACGCCAACAGTAAATTTTTCACTAGTTCTTCATAGTTCTCACTTCTACAGTTATCCAGAAAATTAATTTAACCTCCTTGAATGCAATCCAGACGGCTGTCTCTTTTCCTTCCAGCAAAGATTCGAAGTGATTGTCCATTATTTCTCTAATTTGTGGTCCATTGAGAACTCCCTCTTTTAATTTTGAACCACTAATAGCAGGAAATGTTAAGGAATGCGCGCTGGTCCGAGTCCTCATGGGGGAAGAAATTTTCTCATGAAATTTCGGCCAATGTATGGGACCGGTGCCCACCTAGCATCGTGATGCACTTGGGGAGCTATGATAGGTAGCGAAAGCCGGTTGCGAAAGCCAGATATAAGGACTGGGGGGGATCATCGTGCTAACCACACAATACCTCCATTCTAGTTGGATGATCGTCCACCTCTGTTTTGGCATGTGGACGTGAGGCCAGCAGCCGGCTGGTCGGTCTGGGCTCTTCACGGGGTGTAGCGCCACGGATTATTAATACCAGGAAATTTTTCCTGGATATTTTTAAATGCTTCAGTTTTATAATTTATCCCTTTAACAAAATTCTTCATTAACCCTAACTTATTGTGTAAAAGGGGTAAAATTACTTCGCTTTGAGGTACAAGGGGTTGATGTATAACATTTTTCTTCCCTGGCTCTAGTGATTGTCGTTTTATTTTATAATGCATATCTCGAGCGCGAGTCCACACCTGTGGAGTAACGGTCAGCGCGTCTGGCTGCGAAACCAGGTGGCCCGGTTCGAATCCCGGTTGGGGAAAGTTACCTGGTTGAGGTTTTTTCCCGGGTTTTCCCTCAACCCAATACGAGAAAATGCTGGGTAACTTTCGGTGCTGGACCCCGGGCTCATTTTACCGGCATTATCACCTTCATTTCATTCGGACGCTAAATAACCTAGATGGTGAAAAAGCGTCGTAAAATAACCCAATAAAATAAAATAAAAATAAAATATCTGGAGCGCGACTGTCCAATTCGTACAGAAAGCAGCAAAATTTTGTGTAGCCTAATTGCATTCCAAAAAGCATTGCTAAAACCTTCAAATCCGCACATATAAACCATTCATACTTTGAATATTATCATTAAAGCACACTTTAAAGAAATAGCCTACACGTCCTACACAGAATACTAACACCACAGAAATATCCTGGTAAACTGAAGCGTTTTCATACGGCAAACCTGTTTCTTCCCCTCCAAATGGAACCGAAAAGGACAATAAAACAATTTCCGCTTCTAGAAGTGGATTTGACATGGTGATATATTGCAAGATATAAACTACAGTAATGTAATTAAGCTCACTGTGTAAAAAATGCACATCTCAAGTAAAATCAGGTAAACTCAAGTGAATTTATACCGCGAACCTGTTTCACTCCCTCCAAATAGACTCGTAGAAGGGCAATAAAATAATTTCACTTTCTACAAGTGCTTCTATCATGGTGCCCTACATATACTACTTATACTACATGGGTCTTCACATTTGTAAAACAAAATAGTTACACACGAAATACGGTGATTTTTAAATTAAATGCATAAAAATTTAATTATATTGTGCATCTCGAAAACCCGAAGTGATGGAACATTTTGCTTGTTATTTTTTAATTCAGGAGGTCTAAATTATTAAGAATTTGTTAGTTTTATGTCTGGCGCAAAATGACTGACGACCAGTGTAATTTGTAGTAAGCCTAATTCTCTGCTCTAAACTATCACTCATTATTGATTTAATATATTATTTTTCTTTATTGTGAGTCATGAAGTAGTCATAACTAGACATCGGATTTTTAGGCACTAAAATTGCAGTTTTAGGCGCCTAAAATAAGCTCAAAATTTGTAAAATTAGGCTCTATTTTAATGAAAATAGGCATTTTAGGCACATCAAGGTATCATACTTATTTCTTTCACTGAAATTTTTAGTTATACACTAAAATACGCACAAAAAAGTATGTTTAAACATTAAAAAAGAATACTATATTATATTTATAAACAGAGCTGCACAAATTTAATATATTGAAACTAATGAAATAATGATTATTGATATCAAGATTACTCATTTTAAGTTATTGAAATTCAGTTCCATGCTCAGACTTTATTATAATTATCTGCACAGTACACCACCAGAATTTTTTCTAAATTCTCCACAGTTAACCTTTGCCTTTTGTCACTGAGAATCATTTTGAAAGCAGAAAAACTTATTTCAACCGAAACTGATGTGAGAGGCGCAAATTTTAAATTAGGTACAATAGAAACATCAATACTTACTGGAACATTTACACTTTCCCCCGATATCACTCTTGATACTTTTTCCAACAATGAAAATCCTACATTCTTATTTAATACGTTGTCCCACTTATTTTTACCTTTTTTCCCAGTTTGTATGTATGTTCAGCAGAATGTATGTTCACTTGAGCTTCCTTTACTATTGCTATTTGGCTACAAAGAGATTGTTTTTCACGTTCTAATTGTTCAATGCTTGCAGGTATGAAAGAAAAGTTTGATGTTATGTAGGCAATATCGTTTTTCACTCGTGAGTCATTCAGACAATCTTTCACTGCTTTCACACACGCTGCACTATCAGTTTCAAGTAATTTATCAATAACTGTGACCACTTCTTTAAAATACTCAGAATAATACACCACTGACTGAATCCAGGTTCCCCATCGTGTAACAACCGGCTGAGGTGGGAGTGGGATATCTGGAAAGTTCTCTCTGAATATTGAAATCCTGGATGGGGCTTTACAAAAACATTTTTTTTTTTGTGTTAGAAATAAACGAATTGACAAGAGGAAATTCATTCCGGATTGTTTCAGAAACCCTGTGAAGGACATGTGCTAGACAGGTTACATGCGTGAGGTTAGGATAAAATGTTTTAAGAAGTGGAGCTGCAGCAACCATGTATGAGGCAGCATCAGTACAAAACAACAGAACTTTAGAATCGTCTATATTACCTGAGTATAAAGACTGTAGGCCTTTATTTACAAAATAAGCAATGGCTTGGCTATTCACTTTCGAAAGTTCCTTAACACATACGAAGTGTGGAATCGAAGGTCCATCAGGACTAAGTTTTCCTACTACCATATTTGCTATATACCTATTCATAGGATCTGAGGTTTCATCCACAGAGACCCATATGTAAGAATCACCTATATCCTCCCGAATGGAAGCTAAAGTTTCATTGTATATTCTGTCTAAGTAATTTTTTCTTAGGGTCGACTCAGATGGGATATTTTGTTTGCAGTATTTTTGTAAAAACTGTCTTAAAACCGGATTTTCAATACATTCCAGGGAATGTTAGCAGCAACAAACGCTCTGGTTAAATCAGCATAGAAATTGCTGCTGAGATTGGATGAAGTAGGCTGTGTTAGTAAAGTTTGTTGCAGTTGATTTTTCTGCTGAGCTTTAGCCTTATGAGCCGCTCCTTGCACATGCTGGTTTAGGTGGCACTTCTTTTCTTGTGAAATCTAAAAATGTAAAGTAAACTGAATTAAAATAAAATCCTAATTGTTATATTGCCGTATTTCTATCACAAAGTTAGTGGGTTCGAACAATCAAAATTTTAATGACCTGCAAATACTTTAACTATCGGAATTTAAAAGGTTAAATTGTAGTGGTCTTAAAAAGAATTATACTTCAGGATAGCTCAGTCAATGTATAAATATTATAGGCCTACTCATTAAAATTAATAGAATTTATATATTTCAACTATTGTTACATACCTGTTTGCTACAAATCTTGCAGAATATTATTTTTCCATCATAAGTGAATTCTGAATATTCTGTTAGCCATTGCCGGATCAATGTAGATTTTGCACTTATATTTTTCGGCATTATGGCGTTAAACTTCACAGGAAAACGTCCTACCGCTCAAAACTTCTCAACACAAATAAGGTGAGGGAAAGAGCAACTGTTAACGAGCATTCAAATGAACCGTTGTTATTGAGATTCAATTGGACAAAAATACAAAGTTCCACTTATTGTTGCATTTCCTGGTAGTGTTAACACTAGGAGGGCCATTCTTTTAAATATTTTGTAACGGTTTACCCTACTAATTCGCAGTTTTACGACTTTTCATAAATATTTCAAAAACACTCTTTCTCCAAAAATTGTGATTTTATGACACTCTGAAGGGCAGTACAGGTAATCGGTTTCAGACTGAAAACAGTCATTTTTATAGTATAGTATATCTCTGAATCGGTAGCAGCACATGTTGTGATTGTTGCCTGCTTCGAAAGTAAGGTTGGTTCTTTGTCGGCATTTATGCCTCCAAACATGTTAAATTCGGTGAAATCTATTGCGAGTGTCGTGAGATTCAAAACATTTTGTTTCCTTTATCAATGGTTTCATGGCCGGTGTGAAGCAAACTTTCCACTTTTTAAATGCCTTAAATTTCGCAGTGAATGCATGTATAAATTATAAAAGGTAAGAGTAAAATGCGAAACTTTACAGTGAGTTAGGCATTTTTAGGCGAATATTAACAAATTAGGCTCTAATAACCGTTTTAGGGCATTTTAGGGCACTATAAAACTCTTTTAATACCTTTCAATTTCCATGAAACACAAATATTAATAATTATTTTTACTTTTCTCCTAAAGAAACAAAATAGGCATTTGCCCTAGAATCCGATGTCTGGTCATAACATAAAAAATGACGTTTTAATTTTAAGACTCTTTCAATCGTATAGATTTTTAGGAGCTTGCGTCCTTAGGAAATAATAAGCAACTACAATAGAATTTTTCATATAGACAGTCCTCTATTATTGACGCCATTTTCTAGCCTAGGCCAGTTTTCCAATCCCACAGCCAGCAAATCAGTTGTCGCGAGCAGACAGTTTTAAGCTGTCGCGAGGCGTTGTAAAGCAAAACGTAGCGTCGCGCCGCGCCGCGTCGCGCCGCGCCGCGTCGCGCCGCGCCGCGTCGCGTCGCGTCTGATTCTGTGTGCACCCGGCCTTATACGCTACGTATCTCATTTTTGACTGAAATGTGTCCACACCTGTGGAGTAACGGTCAGCGCGTCTGGCCGTGAAACCAGGTGGCCCGAGTTCGAATCCCGGTCGGGGCAAGTTACCTGGTTGAGGTTATTTCCGGGGTTTTCCCTCAACCCAATATGAGCAAATGCTAGGTAACTTTCGGTGTTGGACCCCGGACTCATTTCGCCGGCATTATCACCTTTATCTCATTCAGACGCTAAATAACCTTAGATGTTGATAAAGCGTCGTAAAATAACCTATTTAAAAATAATAAAAAAAAATTGACTGAAATGTCAGTTACCATGTTTTACGCCCGAGCACCTCAAATACTACACCTTTTCCAGTTGTATTTCAGAAATTATAAATTGTATTTCAGACTTGTCAATTGTATTTTAGAAATTATCAATTGTATTTCAGATTTGTCAATTGTATTTCAGATTTGTCAATTGTATTTCAGAATTTATCAATTGTATTTCAGATTTGTCAATCGTATTTCAGATTTGTCAATTGTATTTCAGATTTGTCAATTGTATTTCAGATTTGTCAATTGTATTTCAGATGGTATCAAATGTATTTCAGATTTGTCAATTCTATTTCAGAATTTATTAATTGTATTTCAGAATTTGTCAATAGTATTTCAGAATTTGTCAATAGTATTTCAGAATTTGTCAATAGTATTTCAGATTTGTCAATTGTATTTCAGATGGTATCAATTGTATTTCAGATTTGTCAATTGTATTTCAGATGGTATCAAATGTATTTCAGAAAATAAGCAATGCATTTAAGATTACTTAGTCACTTTTATTTCACAAAATAACAAACGTACACCTACTTGAGATTTTAACATGTATTAAAAAAAATGGAAAATGGATTTAAAGAATCCTCAACTTTATTGCATTTTAGCGTCTGACAAGCATATTCTCCATAGCTAAAGTTGCAGCTTGATGAATTGTACTGTGTTGTACTGCACGAGCACAATCATCACCAACAATATTGTGTGTGTTGTTTCATCAATTTTACTCTCTACAGTACAGTAGGTAAATCAGCCTACAATACCAGGAGCCATTCCAAGATGGGTTTTTACGTCCGTCTTCACTTTACACCAAATGATCTCGATTGGATTTAACATTGAAGAATAAGGTGCCAACCATAAGTTCTGAAATACAAGTGATATTTTCTGAAATACAATTGACACCATCTGAAATACAATTGGCAAATCTGAAATACAATTGATACCATCTGAAACACAATTGACAAATCTGAAATACAATTGATACCATCTGAAATACATTTGATACCATCTGAAATACAATTGATACCATCTGAAATACAATGGATAATTTCTGAAATACAATTGACTAATGTGAAATATATTTGATAACTTCTGAAATACAATTGACTAATCTGAAATATATTTGATAACTTCTGAAATACAATTGATAATTTCTGAAATACAATTGACTAATCTGAAATATATTTGATAACTTCTGAAATACAATTGATAATTTCTGAAATACAATTGACTAATCTGAAATATATTTGATAACTTCTGAAATACAATTGATAATTTCTGAAATACAATTGACTAATCTGAAATATATTTGATAACTTCTGAAATACAATTGATAATTTCTGAAATACAATTGACTAATCTGAAATATATTTGATAACTTCTGAAATACAATTGATAATCTCTGAAATACAATTGACTAATCTGAAATATATTTGATAACTTCTGAAATACAATTGATATTTTCTGAAATACAACTGGAAAAGGTGTAGATGTGCACTGCTGTCGTTATCATCGTCATTACCATAATCATTGTCATCAACTGATAATTGAAGGCAAAGTAATTCAGGTAACCATAACAAGAAACAGCTCTCTCGTGTATTCAATTTTCACTTGTCGATCATAGAATTCAGTTGAGCCCAATGAATAAGATTCCTTTGTATCTTTATTCCCTTTGTCCTGAAGTAAGAATGTGGGTTCGACCTTACGAACGAATATTTTTCTTCGTCAATGGAAAGAGTGTAGTATAAGCCCCTTTTCTTTTTTTTTGTACTGTTGTTATTTGTTTAAGAATCGTCTGATATATCATAATGGTACGAGTCGCGTGGAGTTGTACGTAACATCCGTTGCCGTTCCCGATTTCCGGTTGAAATTTCAACGGGCAGCAATCCAATTACAGAACATAATGATGGCAGGTAGTCTTGAAGAAAATGGAATCTGGGAACGGGGAACCCTCTCTCAGTTGAACTGCAGTGCCGCACGTACAGTTCCTATCTTGTTCCTGCTGATGACGTAAGCTCTGGGGAGACCAATATTTTGGTTTGTTACGTGTGTGATCATTTTGAAATATTTGGCAGTGATGTGGGAATGAAATAACCTCCACGCGAAGCACGACTGGACACGCAATCGAACGCATTGGCACGCACGGGTTGTATCGCTAAAAATTGGGGGGCGGTGGGAGATATCTGTTGACCTTATGGAGGAGGCACGTGGCAAAAGTTCATGTCTGGGAAACAGTTCCACACTCTTCCGCCAGGAGGCAGGTCCGCTATCAATAAATTTACGTCATTCATTGCTCCCGCAACACGTGGATGCGATAACACTTATCGCGAATGGAAGTTATGTATGAGTATCATTCAATTCAATTATGCTCCGCGGTCGTTCATTAGTCTGTCCGTTGGTTCTTAAACAGTTCACCACAGATCTGTTGCGTATTCTGAACGTAGTAATTCACTTACCCTATCTTTGACAAAATTGAGTTTCTAAACGTTCTTAGTTACAATGTACCACAGAATTTTTCAAATTATAAATGCAAATTTATTTCACTTCATTGATACCGACATCCCAAAAACGGACTATTTTCAGTAATGAACGCTACAGAAAGGCAACACATAATTTTAAATCTGTTGTTTAACGACTCTATAATATCAACTCTAAGGGTATCTAGCGTTATTGGAATTGGTGACAACGTAATGGTAGTTTGGAGAGATGAAAAATGAGATTCCCCGACATTTGTCTTACTATTAAAGTGAGATTAAAAGTGAAACCTCGATTTCCAAGTTTCTGGTATGTAATATATTTGTAGGCTTACACGTATGTTTTGAATTTTATTAAATACTGCTACTACTGTTCTCCAACCAGGAGATCAACCGTGAAAGGAATGTGCTTATTATTGCGTCATCTATTGGAGCGAAGTAGATAGATAATATTATCGTTATAACGTCAGTTTAAAAACCATGCGCTCTCCTACATATGTTATTTCCTATATGGAGAGATTAAAAGACCAGGAGATTAACAGTGATCTAATTTTGTAACTAGGGTAGTATAAAAATGTGTGTAACAATGTTATTGCTTGTGCTGTGAGTGCGAGCCAATAGAGATAGGAGTACCCACGTGTCTGACCTTATGACATCAACATTCATTCACAGCATTACCACAGTCTACTATATACAGTCACGAAGCTTGAGTTTTGAGGGTTCTAGAAACAATAGACTGTGCCGGCAATATTTTGCATTGCCTGTAATGAGGCGATATTAGCGATCCTAGTGGTGAGCAACTATCTAATGTATGCATATTTACTACGTATTGAGCTTCGTGACTGTATATACTAGACTGTGGCATTACCCCGCTCCGTTTCATTCCGCAAAGACTTTCTCGTGGTTGGAGTACAGTAGTACTACTAGTACTGCTGCTGATGCCGCCGCTGCTGCTGCTGCTGTCTTTTCACTCATATTGGACACGCTTGCTTCACGCTGACATTTGTAGAGGACGTCATAGCGGTCTACGTAAGTCTTCTTCAATATAACAAAGCTTCATTAACAAATTGTGCCAAAACACTTAAACCATACAAGCTAACTAGCTATAATATGAATACTGATTTGAAAAGCTTGTGCGTATTACGTATTTTACTGACAATAGCAGTATCTTTAACTAACTAATTGCGGAATAGAAGTATCATTACCAAACTAGTTGCGTAATACAAATACCATTACCTAACTAGTTGCGTAATGAATGTGGTTACAACATTTTAGTAGTGATTTAAAGTCCATATTACGTAATCAAAATGGATAAGTGTTTTTTAATATCATTGGATGTAGTAACATGTAATCTAGTTTGAGGAAAGGTTTGAAACTGATACTATGTAGCTACTTATTTGTCAATTTTTGAATTTGTCAGGTCTCCAAACGTAAAGAATCATATTTTAATCATTTTTGAAATAATATTTTGTAAAAATTTCTTTAAATTTAAGATCCCAATATATGTGTGGGCCTACATAAGAAAGAGAAATGGCTCGGTATGGTACTTTTCTGCAAGATCGTATTTTTTTGTTGTATTTACAGCAATTGAAAGTTAGAATTTCCACATAGAAACTTGTTGCTAGGGAAACCATATAACGTAACGTAAAACTATAGTGAAATAGATTCATTATAGTGCACTTATTGTTACTCAGTTACCATTACAGTATAGTTCTGCGAAGGCTTTGGAATAATATTGCTCGAAATTTTCAATGCAAAATAATATTGTATTTGCAATTTCAAAAATATGATCGTGCAAAAAATGTTATACAATACACGTTTGTGAAATGCATTACAAAATCTCGGAAATTGAAAAATTCTCTCTGCTCGTTTTTCAGATTTTTTTCTCGGTTTTGTACAAAGCACTTCTCAACCATGTGTCGTAATATTATATCGCTATGGAGAATAAGAGGGCCATGGATTAAGTAATCAGACGAAGCTAATAAAAGAAATTGATTAAGAATTATTGTTCTTTCATATGATTAATCACTACCTATCTCATCACGACGAATCTCACGGAAAGAGAACGAATTAAAAAATTCCGGCACATCCGGCGACGCTGATATAACCTCTGCAGTTGCGAGCGCCGTTAAATAAAACATAACATAACCAATTAAAATCCTGATGAAAGTCAGTTATGGATATAGGAAAAGCGCCCGAAAAAGACGTCAGCCGATATTTGAGGCAGTGTTTACAAAATAATTTGTAAATGATAAAATACGTAATTTTGAGATCTGAAGGAAAAAAGAACAAATACATGGTGCTATTTTAAAATGTCGAATTCCTTGGCACACCCTTCATTTAATAAAAAACATAGTTATTCAGAAGATGTTTAAATTATTTCTTTCATCACCCCCTGTAACTTTTGTATAATTATAGAGTATCTTCATGAAATAGCTTTTTCAAGAACTGCCCATATTTGCCGTGATGTAAATTATGGTTGATTACTACGAACGGCCCTTCAAATTTATCAGTGGGCAGGTCATATCTCATATTAAAATTCAAGAAAAGATGTTTTTGATAAACATGCGAGAACACTATTATTTGCCTAGTTACAAATAGTAGACTATAGTTACAAATAGTGGTCAATAATTTATGGTGACATAGTAAGGCCTACGCCTATATATACCATAACCTCTTGAGTCATGAGAGTATAATATACAATACCATACTTCATACATGATTATGATATAAGATGTGTATAGGTCCGAAGTATAATCTAACATATTTATTTTGTGCCCTAACTGTAACCTGCAGAATTATTTGAGCATTTTGCCTCATATCACTGACTTTGTTTGAAGAGTAAAATTATATTGGACTTTAAAAATAAAACAAGAAATGTCTTAGGACTCAGGAGAATAATGTATTTAGTAATAATAATTAAAGGAAAGGAACGAAAATAAACTATAATAATGATAAATAAATTGTATATTCTAATTTGTTGTTTCATGCCGTCGTCCGAAAACACTGGAGATAGTGCCCTCAAAACACGCTATAAATATTCAAAACCTACATTACGAAAACATTGTTACTTACCTCTGAAAAAGAGGCGAATTGAAATGCATGTTGTGTGTCATTTTGTGTATTACGTTATGTCTACAGTGCCAGGATTACGAACGATACATCCCGTCAAGGCAGTGTCGCGATACGGATTGTCTAAATGTTGCATATAGCTTTATAGTGGACGAGGGTTGAATACATTTGTGACTAATACAATTCAAAATAATTACGAAACCATGAGGTAATGAGAGTCCAGAACTTGGGTTGTAGCAAAGGAGATCGTAGCATATAATTTGGATTATATATAACAAGCTTATAAATTTCGTTAGATAATGTGCTTCCACCCTCTTGTATTAATTCTGCTGGAATTTGGTCGATACCTGGAGACTTGTACTTTTTCAGATTTTCTATCACAATTTCGACTTCAGAAAGTGTGGGTTCGGGTATAAATGGCTCCGCAGTTTGTATTTGAATTTCGTCCCGATCATTTCTGTTTTGTCTATGTACATTTAGTAGTTTCCCAAAATAGTTCTTCCATATGTTCAGGATTGAATGAGAATCTGCAAGCAACTCTCCATTCTCATCCTTGATCACGTTTAGTCCAGAGGTCTGCATCGGACGTTTTCGCTCGAGCGCCAAGTAGTTCATAGCATAATCCGATAGGTAGCGCACATGCATGATGGGTAAAATTGTCGCGAGCGATAAATCCTTGAACGGTATAAGCCGAGCGTTAGGCATTCGTTCTTGTTACTGTCAAGAAGTACACTGTCAAAAATGGAGAGCGAGCTAAAAGATGTAGTGAAGTTGAAACTAATCGACAAGGAATACAAGTTAAGTCCTAAAGAAGGTACGAAGAGTGATGTGTGGGACAAATTCTTACTTGTGATACTTAGTGTATCAATCTTTGCGTCTGTAACAGTTGTGCAACATGATTATTCGTTTTATTATATTTTCTGTGACGTTATCTCTGTACTAATATTGTTATTAATCTACTGCTATATCAATAATATTTTGTAAAACGTTAGGCGGAACACTATGTATGAACCTATCATATTATATATGTGGTAAATCAAATATTGAATAATTATTAATTAGCAATAATAACTGTATATCGAAGTTTTCATACTATTT
The DNA here is from genome assembly GCF_040183065.1 of Periplaneta americana. NCBI lineage: Eukaryota > Metazoa > Arthropoda > Insecta > Blattodea > Blattidae > Periplaneta > Periplaneta americana. The sequence goes on along the minus strand of NC_091129.1, from coordinate 144,958,306 downwards.
TATTTATAACTTCATGTTCCTGTTTTGGTACGTTCCATTAGACGTTTGTCATAAACGCAGAAAATAAAGCCTTATTTTTACCGTGTGAGCAAAACATATGTGTATCTTATCTGTCGCCTTGCATACAAGATAAGACATGTCGGTGAGATGACCTTGAACTGTGCTTCTATTTATTACGAGGGTATCACGACAGGCCTTATCTCACTCGAGGGTGCAACATTCGACCGAGTTCAAGCGAGCGATTTAACTCCAATGCAGCACTCTTGAGTCGTTTACCCTTGCCCGATATCCGTTCTTAAATTCCTTTATACCCTTATATAAATCTCGAATGTTTTTATTCTTACCACAGTCTACTATATACAGTCGCGAAGCTCAATATGTAGTAAAATGCAAACACGGGTAGTTGCCCACCACTAGGGTCGCTACTATCGCCTCATCATCGCAGATCTCTCTCCTAGCAGACGACAAAATATGTTACACTTTCGTTGTTCTTTTGGAAAAATAAACACCTTCCTTCCATTATTGAAATATTAAATGCATAAAGTTAATTTATTATTTTAATGAAGTACATTAAATTCCACCATAAACTCGAAGATACCGGTAAGAAATAAGTTAATATAATTTTTGTTTGTGCAAATCGAACCGAAATTTACTATAATAGCTTTACTCATTCAAGATTATAGCGATAATTAACTATGAAACCAATAAATATTAATCTTCATTTCCCTTTACAACAATAATAATGGAAATATGAATTAATGGAGTAACTTACGTGTACCGGTATTTGTAGTGTAGGCTTACCTAGTTAACAAAGTGGGATGAGGTTAAGCAATAATAATCACACCAGAATTGGAAATAAAATGTGATAAATAAATTTTATTGTAATAGACTTTTTCTACGACTCTAGTAAAGCAACAAATAAAAATAACAACAAAATTAACAGCTATAATTAAAAACATATCGTTTGAAGAAAAACGTAGGCCTAAGCAATAATAATCCCACCAGAATTGAAAATAAAACGTGTTCAATAAATTTCATTAAAACAAACTTAATTTTTCTACGTCTTTAGTAAAATAACACATAAAAATAATAACAAAAGTAATAGCTACAATTAAAAATATTTCCTATGAAAAAAAAGTAATTAGACCTAATCTTTATTTCTCTGGAAATTTAGCAGCCTAAGTAGCAGAACTTTAACCTGTATCTAATGTCCTTTCGGTTAGACTGAAACATTTCATTGTGAAATTTAAGGATATAATGTATCCTAACAGTCACAAAGAACTTCAAAATTAACAGTTTTGTTTCTGCACAGCATTCTTGTGGAAACCCAGGAACCTTTCTGAATCTTTCGGAAATCGGAAAAAGGATAACTCTGGCCTCTTTCTCTTACTGTTGCTGCAATTTATAGCACTACAAACGTCTCCTCCTTGTCCCATATTATTATTCCAATTATTATATGTATTTTAGCCATTAATATTTTCATTACAACCAATAACGAACATTTCACAAGCATCAATATGAAATACGCAACGAGCTAGCACTCGATAGAAATACGACACAGTCCAAAGTCGACCATGGACAGTCTATTGTTTCTAGTTGCTAACCGCTTGGAGCGCTTTATCACGAGATTTGCAAAAAAACACCCCAAGCTTCGCGACTGTATATGGTAGACTGTGATTCTTACTATTTGTTTCTACCTCATTCAGTTTTTCCTTCAAGCAATCTCTCTTTTTATTCCTAAGTGTAGGCCTACGACTTGCTTCCAGTTTTTCATTGAAATAATTCTCCCTATTCGCTTGAAGTGGATCCTGTAAGAATATCCCATTCCGAGCATTCTTGTGAGGTTTCGTAACAAGCTTGTTTTTACGGTTATGGGTTGTTAGCCCTTCGCCCAATCCCCAAGCTGGAGGACCATCCCTTATCGGCTGTCTACGACTGCTTATTCAATACATTCGCAGCTACCCTCCATATCTGGAGGCCGTCTCCTCTATCCGCAAATGAACAAGTACAGTGCAGCTCCACAAATAGACGCTCACTCTCGTATAATGCACGATACAAGCACAGTCTACTATATACAGTCACGAGGCTTGAGTTTTGAGAGTGCTAGAAACAATAGACTGTGACGGTACTATTTTGCATTGCCTGTAATGAGGCGATATTAGCGATCCAAGTGGTGAGCATCTATCTAATGTTTGCATATTTACTACTTATCGAGCTTCGCGACTGTATATACTAAACTGTGATACAAGGTAAGTCAACGCATCCTGTCCCGTGCTGCACAGGGCTAACCAGTTGAACCAGTGCAGTAGTGTGCAGATACTCGTACACGATGGCAGCAAGGCAGGGAACAAAACATGTGTATAGTCGGAGGCACCGATTTTGGCAGATGACCTCGATGACATTTCCAGTAGGCGAGCCAATATTGTTTCTGTAAGCTGCGAGAATGAGATGCGATAACATTCTGAGTCGTTCATATTTTCATAACAGCAGCTCATATCAATTATCCTTATTATGAAACACACCACGGTACAGTCCTACTCAGAGAATACCTTTAATAAATGTAAATGACTTCCGTTCGCAATGATTTTACAATACGTCTCCTACATTTTCTAAATTAAATTAATTCTTAATTAAAAGGAAAATTCTACCCTTACCAGATCAATATAGAAGATTTGTCCAGTAATAATCTAGGGATCGTCTACTGGTGGTGCGACAATTCAAGTTAATAAAATTACGAGTCTTCTTAATAATCAAAATATAATTTGGTTAATTGGGTAAAATTGCATGCTGCGGAAGTTAGATTTATATAAGAGTATAATAAATAGCATTGTAATGGATATTACAAGGGCAATAATTTCTTCACACGCACATTGTGAATAGAACAGAGAAGAAAGCATTTTAAAATATTCGAAATCGTACAAAATATCGGAGAAACCAATTTTCCCTGCACAAATTGCACCGATTGAAAAATATAATTACCATTCACAATAAATACTGTATTTTATGGATTCTAAAAAGTTGTTTATTAATCTAGAGGTATTGGCTGATGACTATACTAAATTCCAGCACAACATTCATTCAGAATATGTAGAAATTACACTTTGGATTTTACTAAATGTATAGGCCTACTATCAAAAGGTGTTACATACCTCCTTAAATACTGTACATGTGTTACCTGTGCGATATCCGATGTTGAATTTTTTAAAATATAATTCATAGTACTGAAACTGTCATATTGAATTCGCACAAATTGTATTATTCGTAATTTTCGTCTCGAAAACCCCTAAGATATCTAATTTAATTTTTCACCCATTTTTGTCCCACTTTAGGGACAAAGTCGGACTATAATACCTTATTCGTATTCTGTGATCGCAAAGATCCCCATATATCGACTTTCATCGAGATCGGATGACATGAGATTTCTCACTCCCTTCTGTCTTTTCATTAGTACCTTAGGATATGGTATTTAAAAAATCTAAGAATGTTTAACCAATATTGTAGAGAGTAACCTTCACTTTAAATTTTACGTCTCTAGTTAAATATAGTTTAGTGAATTTTTTATATCGTCGACTTCTTTCTCTCTCTTCTCTGCTCGGAAGTAAAAAAAAAAAAAAAAAAAAAAAAAAAAAAAAAAAAAAAAAACATTATTTCAAGGGACTAGCCTACATGAAATTGAATTTTTTTTACTTTTCTTATACATTTTAGAAACAATTCTGAGAGATGAGATGAATCCATTTTCCATCCCTTAATGTTCGTATTTCGTAAAGCTCAGTCTTATCTATTGACTAAGGATTAACATATTTCCATATACATATATATTTCCATATATATAACAGATTATATTTCCATTTCGTACAATATTCTGGTCACGAGACATAATCATATACTTTGTCTTTTCGGGATTTACCACCAAACCTATCGCTTTATTTGCTTCAAGTAAAATTTCCGTGTTTTCCCTAATCGTTTGTGGAGTTTTTCCTAACATATCCACGTCATCCGCATAGACAAAAAGCTGATGTAACCCGTTCAATTCCAAACCCTCTCTGTTATCCTGAACTTTCCTAATGGCATATTCTAGAGCGAAGTTAAAAAGTAAAGGTGATAGTGCATCTCCTTGCTTTAGCCCGCAGTGAATTGGAAAAGCATCAGATAGAAACTGGCCCATACGGACTCTGCTGTAAGTTTCATTGAGACACATTTTAATTAATCGAACAAGTTTCTTGGGAATACCAAAGACACGTATAGACTACTGTAATATTTGTTTCGTTTTTGGAGGTGACTGTCCAGAGTGCACAAATACTCGGGCGTGCATGTTTACTCATGTCCTACCCATTCCACTGCGACAGAGATAACAGCCGATCTTGCAAGCGGTGAAAACTCGCTCTCCAGATTGCATTAAGAAAATCCATCTGCCAAAATTCCTGGCGCGACCTATACTTATGTTGAAGCAGAATTTACAAATATTGGAACGGTTTAAAAGAGGTGGATGAATCAGAGCCACCGCTCAAGAATTTGACATTTCAATGAGAACAGTGCATGGCATAAAACAAAATTATTCACCTAAATACGAGGCATTCTGTAGTGATTATAAGAAGCTTTGTTATTATCAGTTAATTGTAGGATGAAAACAGAGCTTATTTTGTGTAATTTCTTCAATTTAATCAATAAGGATGATTTATGTTCTCTCTTGAAGGGTATACACCATTTTAATAGTACATTATGCAACGAGCCTATAATGATAGTAATTAAGAAGTGAGTATGGATATTTATGAAACGAGCGCAAGCGAGTTTCACAATTTTCATACGAGCTCCTTAATTACCATTATAGGCGAGTTTCATACGACTTTTTATGCTCGACCATATTTCTAACTTGATATTATTAATTTTTTAGCAATGTCCCGTATGTTGTGAGATGTGCGCAGACGCGAAAGTATTGATTTTTTCCGAGGAACAGATGTCCACATTGACCTTGCTAGGCCATAAGAACCTACAGAGATAACATTGAAATTAAATTAGACATTGAAAAACGAGATGATAAATTGAATTTATTTGAATATTATTTACAATTAACGCTAATTATTATAGTAACAGAACATAACCTTCTGCGACAGTATTGGATTTCCAGCCTCCGTGACTTTTCGCTAATTCTCTTTCGATTGCATATCCGAGAATAATCGATACTTGCGGTTTTATAACGGTAGAAAGCTGACCTGTCATTGGCTGAACAGTTGTAACCTGAGTCGTCATTGGCTGAAAGACCTGACCTTTAATGAGTAGGTGTACTTTAATGACATGCATTAAAGGACTGCTACCAGGTGTATAATTACTGCATTTCGGCATGGTCGAGCATAAAATAATTTAATACACAAACACAACTATTACATGAAGTGCTCAATAAGTTTTTGAAGCTTTATTCTCTTCAGCTCTAACCAACAATAACAATAATCCAGGTTGCCAGGCGAAGATAGAAAAGATGCGAAAACAAATAAATGAGGTGTATAAACAATTGAATGCTCTTTCGTATTTAAGTATAAAAATATAGGGGTGCCGTTTGAAATTTCAAAGTGAGGGTGGCTGGGGTGGGAGGTGAAATCTAAAATGCAATTAAGCCTGGTTTAAGACTTCCCCTCCAGTATCTAAATTTACGTGTTTTTTTTTTGTTGTTTAAATTTAATTCAATTTAAATAACTAGTTATTACTTACAGTAGAGTGGGATGTTTTGAAATGAAAGCCGTGTATGTAGATACATTTAGAGAGGTTTTCCTCCAGAAGTTTGTTTTATGTTTCAAATACATCACATGTAGTACACTTAATCACGAAGATGTTTTGTTATATATTTTGAATATACTACAATATATTATTTAAAAGTCTGTACGTTAATCCTTCGCTTTAGAATATGCCATTAGGAAAGTTCAGGATAACAGGCAGGGTTTGGAATTGAACGGGTTACCTCAGCTTCTTGTCTATGCGGATGACGTGAATATGTTAGGAGAAAATCCACAAACGATTAGGGAAAATACGGGAATTTTACTTGAAGCAAGTAAAGCGATCGGTTTGGAAGTAAATCCCGAAAAGACAAAGTATATGATTTTGTCTCGTGACCAGAATATTGTAGGAAATGAAAATATAAAAATTGGAGATTTATCCTTCGAAGGGGTGGAAAAATTCAAATATCTTGGAGCAACAGTAAGAAATATAAATGACACTCGGGAGGAAATTAAACGCAGAATAAATATGGGAAATGCGTGTTATTATTCGGTTGAGAAGCTTTTATCATCTAGTCTGCTGTCAAAAAACCTGAAAGTTAGAATTTATAAAACAGTTATATTACCGGTTGTTCTGTATGGTTGTGAAACTTGGACTCTCACTCTGAGAGAGAAACATAGATTAAGAGTGTTTGAGAATAAGGTGCTTAGGAAAATATTTGGGGCTAAGAGGGATGAAGTTACAGAAGAATGGAGAAAGTTACACAACACAGAAGTGTACGCATTGTATTCTTCACCTGACATAATTAGGAACATTAAATCCAGACGTTTGCGATGGGCAGGGCATGTAGCACATAAGGGTGAATCCAGGAATGCATATAGAGTGTTAGTTGGGAGACTGGAGGGAAAAAGACCTTTGGGGAGGCCGAGACGTAGATGGGAAGATAATATTAAAATGGATTTGAGGGAGGTGGGATATGATGATAGGGACTGGATTAATCTTGCACAGGATAGGGACCGATGGTGGGCTTATGTGAGGGCGGCAATGAACCTTCGGGTTCCTTAAAAGCCATTTGTAAGTAAGTAAGTATGTACGTTAATTATTTATGTTTCGGTCCGCACGCCATAAAAAACATTTACAGCCCTTATGTTTACCAATGTCCGCAGTTCTCCGTAGAAAGACAGCGTTCGTACCTCGTCTCGCACACAGACCATTGGTGTGTCTATTTGTGGAGTTCCACTGTATAATAAAACAAAAATCAGCATTTTTTTTCATAACTAGTCAGTGTGATGCGCACCCCTTGAGACAACCCCGCGTATCCCTGAAGGTCCTCGTACCATACCACTGGTCTAAACTACACAGCCGCTAATTGGACAAGACCATGTGTTTGGCATGGAGTACGATATCCTCTTTCAACACAGGAAGAAGAAGCAAGATAGGGAATATTAGTACATTATGCAACCAGCCTATAATGATAGTAATTAAGAATCGAGTATGGATATTTATGAAACGAGCGCAAGCGAGTTTCATAATTTTCATACGAGCATCTTAATTACCATTATAGGCGAGTTTCATACGACTTTTTATGCTCGACCATATTTCTAACTTGAAATTACCGGTATTCAGATGTATACATTTTATTTGTAACTGACAAGATCGGAAGTGACCTTGTTCTAGGTCGTGAATTGTGAGATGTGCGCAGACGCGAAAGTATTGATTTTTTACGAGGAACAATAATGTCATTGACCTTGACGTAGTCCCGTTAAACTTGATAATATTATAATATTATAACCTTCATTATTGAATTCGACATTGAAAAACGAGATGACAAATTGAATTTATTTGAATATTATTTACAATTAACGCTAATTATTATAGTAACAGGACATAACCTTCTGCGACAGTATTGGATTTCTAGCCTCCGTGACTTTTCGCTAATTCTCTTTCGATTGCATATCCGAGAATAATCGATACTTGCGGTTTTATAACGGTACAAAGCTGACTTGTCATTGGCTGAACACATGTAAGCTGAGTTATCATTGGCTGAAGACCTGTACTTTAATGAGTAGGTGTACTTTAATGACATGCATTAAAGGACTGCTACAATGTGTATAATTAGTACATTTCGGCATGGTCGAGCATAAAATATATTTAATTTCAGTGAGAGATGAAAGTCTGTCCTGGATTCGCTGATGTCACGAGAGGATTAGAGACACGTCTGGAGATTTCATATTGTATTTGCGGACACAGTGTTCAGTACGGTGCAAATCAAAAATTTGCGTGCGGTCATCGGAATGAGACGGAAGCGGGGGTGAGATGTGATGATCTGTTACGGTGTTATGATGTGTTGTACTGTGTATAACGGCAGTTTAGATAGAGTGTGCTTGCAATGGAGCACTGAGCAGTTTTTTTTATGCATTTGCATTCCATTTTATGATCGATGGTATCTAGGTTATGTAGTAATTCTGGATATCCACATGTCAGCAACGGTCATGCAACTGAATATTATTTCGTGCATGAAGGTAACAATCTATGCTTCGAATTTATCAGTCGAGGTTCGGTGAACTGACTTCCCTATCGAGATAGATAAAAGTTTCATAAATTATATCTCTCAAATCTGAAACCTAACGAAAATATTTCTTTATTTTACTACTCTTTTAAAATACTGAAGCTATTTAGATCCAGCGCCGGTGGAGTAATGATGGAATGAAAATGATAGAAAAAATTGTATTTTGAAAACTCCGCTTTTCCTTTGTAAATTTCAGGTCACCCAACTGAAGGAAGCTATGCTATAGTGAATTTCACAAATAGAGTTTCCTCGCCGGGTTTTTGAACCAGTAGCAGGTTAGTTTTGCAGGAGGCCGGAAGGATTACCGAACATTTCAAAAGAAGATTCATAATCCTGGCAGAACACTAATGTACAGTATGTACTAGGCGCGTCTATAAAGTAATTTTCCTACTCATCCCACAGCCAGCTAACCATATGTTGCGCGAAGCGACTGCTTGTACGTGATAGAATAATGTCCTGGCATTGCGCATGCGCTAGCGGAATTTCCCGAGTTCTCTCAGTAGCTTCGTTGCATTGGTTGAAGATGGACGCTCCTATTCCAGCTCCCGTCGCGTGTCAATTGCGATCAGTGATAAAGTTTTTGAATGCACAGGGCATAGCGCCGATTGAAATATTGATCGTCAGCTGTGCCAGGTCTATGGGCCTAACGTCATGAGCAAGTAGATGCTGCGTTCCTCCAGAAGGTCATCTGTGATGATGGTTGGCCACCCACTGCGTTCCCACGGTGAATGTGTTCGTACCAGTTTTGTTTTTGTGCTTGTACCCGCTATGCACAGAGCATAGCCCGATTGAAATTGATCGTCAGCTGTGCCAGGTCTATGAGCAAGCAGATGGTGCGTTGTGCTGTAGACAGTTTTCAGCAGGATGCCAAAATGTGCATGAGGAGGAGCGCAGTGAGAGGCCAACCATTACCACAGACGACCTTGGTTCATCATAAATTCTACTTGGATTATCCGGGTTTTGAACCCAGCTCGATAGCAGGGAAAACTAACGTCAGAGAATTAAAATTATTTCGCTTATAGCTTTCGTAAACAGTTTGGTGTTAAATAATTTAAGAAATTATCGCGTTTTGTTAATGATTTATGTTTGACATTTCCATTATTTGTTATTACAAGAAAACAAACTGTTTCGAAGGTTCAATCTGTATGTTCTCTAAATAAAGGATTGTATGATTTCTCCGGATTTCTCGACCCAAATTTAATAAAACTTCATATGAATATCTTTATGTACCACAGCAAAAATCATACACTTTACATGTGAAGTGAAATTGTCGTTTCTGATATAGTGATCCATTTCTTTCGTTTTATTATACTTCAGTTTGGCGTCAAGAAACCTGGCAACCACTACCGAAACATTATCTAATAGTACCTTAGGTTCATTTTACACAATCATTGACTTGACATCATTCTGAAAAGTCATAAAATTAAAATTTGTGGGTCATAAGATGTCAGACGTTACGTTTGAACTTTACAGCCAACCAATAAAACTGTATCCTCAGTCTTCCTATATTTAATTTTTTGTGATATTATCAGTAATTCATCTGTTCTACATTAACCAATTTTTTTAACTTTGAATGTCTTCGTCTAGTAGAACAGTAGGCTATACATCTTTTATGTGGAGCAGAATAATTGTTACTGAGTTTTCTCTTTTTATTTTATTATATTTTATAGACTTTTACATTTTTCATGTAGGAATTTTATTTCCCTTCTCCAGACATATCGATCTCTTCTCAGACTGTGATTGCCTGGACCATTCTATCGGACTATATTATGCATTCCCTCCCTCTAGTTGTTCTTCCTTTTTTGGCGACTAATGGAACTATGGAATTTCACCTTCCGGACTCTATCCTAGTGTTCACTTACTTACTTATTTACAAATTGCTTTCAACGAACACCCAGGTTCATTGTCGCCCTCACATAAGCCCGCCATCGGTCCCTATCCTGTGCAAGACTAATCCAGTCTCTATCATATCCTACCTCCCTCAAATCCATTTTAATATTATCCTCCCATCTACATCTCGGCCTCCCCAAAGGTCTTTTTTCCTCCGGTCTCCCAACTAACACACTATATGCATTTCTGGATTCGCCCATACGCGCTACATGCCCTGCCCATCACAAACGTCTGGATTTAATGTTCCTAATTATGTCAGGTAAAAAAACATCAATGCGTGCAGTTCTGCGTTGTGTAACTTTCTCCATTCGCCTGTAACTTCATTCCTCTTAGCCCCAAATATTTTCCTAAGAACCTTATTCTCAAACACCCTTAATCTCTGTTCCTTTCTCAAAGTTAGAGTCCAAGGTTCACAACCATGCAGAAAAACCTAGAGCAGTTATTTGTAATATTTCAAAATATTTATCTAGGTTGGCAGCTCTGAATTCAGTAAAATCAACTTCCAATAGAGTGGCGGCCGTTTGCTGTAACGACGAAACAACACAGAATCGTGCAAAAAAAGAATGTTACAAACAGAGAATGAAATATATGTCGTGCAACTTGATTCTTTATTTCACTTTTGCATCCTAATGCACAGTCTTAAAGAGGTTACAAGAATGGCGTGATTTGTAAGAATTGTTGTGGAAATGTGTGAGAATAATGGAATTTTGCAGTTGAAATAGAAAAAAAAAATTGTACGAAGGAACTATGGAATTAACAAAACATTTTTAGTTTCAGAACACTAGCCAAGTAAAGAGATTATACTTCTGAATAGTTCATTCTCAGATATTGTAATATTATTTTAGCCTACTAAAGAAAAAGTGGTCTTTTTTTTTTAATAATTTCAAATTAGTGTGACTGAAAATATTGATAATAGAACCCATGTTTATATTAAAGTTTTTGCTGAAAATGTCTTCCGTAAGTGGCGATGACTCCTTGTGAATCACCCTGTATAGCATAATTTAATACGCTAATTTTATTCCTTGCGTCTATCTATAAAATTAAAATTTCTTGGTCATAAGATGTTAGCGTTTACATACATACTGTACTGTATAAAAAGCCAATAAAACTACATTATAAGGTTTCTGATTTTTTTTTATTTACTAAACAAATATTTCCTGTTAGCCAACTTCGCGACCGCAACACACAAAAAATAATTTTAGCAAGTACTCACAAGGCAGCCACCTGCTCACATGGTGTGGATTTATGGATCTGCAACCGCTTTTGTTAACCGTAACTGCTAAACTAGAATTAATAATGGACGATGTTAAGTCTTCGTTGATTTATACGGCGAGGACTGCCATGTAAGTGCCCTTGGCGACTGTTTCTGCAATTCATTAAGCAGGAGACTCGCGGTTAGAGAGAACAAATTTTAATACGAAAGTTGTAAAGAGGAAATTATTGTAGCGATTCAGCAATCAATATTGTGCAGAGACCACTTGGACAGTTTTTGACGTCATGGCTTTGTGAATGGCGATATGAATAAAGGGCAAAGATATATTCGTAAGATGCTATCAGGTATGCAACAATTTCGTCAGGGAAACTGCTTGTATTTAGCGAGAGTAAAATACAAATTGGCCTTGACATATTTTATTCAAAGTGGACAATAAGTATGAAAGATTACTAATAACTTTCCAATTTTAAATGGCTATAGGGTAAACATTCAGCGTATTCCGAATCTCACCGGTCCGGTGGCATCAATGACGTCACATTGCAGCGAAATAAGGAACAAAACTGCTGGAAGGATGGATGGCTGTCATGGCAACTGTACAAGTTTTTGTCTGTGCTACGCTAGCAAAATTTTGCGAAATTTTCGTACTGCCATCTCGTTCAAAGAAAAGATAGCATAAACAATTTATTTCTTGAACCAGTAGTAATAACTGGTCCGTTGACATGTTCGCTCATAAGCCATTAACATATTGTTTTTACGTTGTGCTCATTACAAACAATACAGCAGAACTAAAGCAGAACACACCGCCATGACACAACAGTGCACGATGTTATTCGTCTGCTAATTCCCGCCCTATACAAGAACCAATCAGATTCACTGATGGCGGCTGATGGAGACTGCCACCACCTCTGCAAGTTGATGGCACCGGTGCGACACCGGTGGAGCATCAATGACGTCATCGGTGGAATTCGGAACACCGTGATGCCATCGGATTGCTCACCGGTGAGATTCGGAATACGCTCATTGGTAATTTCGTGGCAGTGGTTATTTCGTAATAATTTTTCCTGGCTCTTTCGTGAACTAACCAATGGTGTTACGAGATTCAAATTTCTGTCAAGGGATTGCATACAGTATGTTGTCCGGTTTCCAGAAACATGCAGCAACGCTTTGTGTGACTATTGTAGCTGCTGCAGTGAGCTTTTGTGTTTGGAGAGAGCAAGTTAGAGTCGATTTCTCAGGCGCACAAATTTTATGGATGTTTATAATTACCTTACAGACGTATTACTAAAGGTAAGCATATGATATTTGGTACAATGATTTATTACATGTTAATGAAATTTTAGACAGTTTTTTTGGAATTTTAGATACACCTGTAGTCGCCATATAGGCTTAGCTTTACTGATAGAAATCTTAGCTGTTTGAGTTGATATTTTGTTGATCATTACGGTTAAGAAAGCTTTGTGCCAGATGGGTGCCGAGGATGTTGACAAAAGTTCACAAAGACACTCGAGAAACAGTGCGCAGTGAACTTTTGGATCAGTATGCGAATGGTGGAGATGACTTACTTACTAGCTTAAGTTATAAAAGTGGTTTTTGACAATTGTTCAAAAACGTATCTAATCTTTTATGTCTCCAGATTTGTACAGCACATTATCGTCTCTTAGATGGAAAAATCGGAATAAGAAAATATTTACACATTTGCATTTTAAATTAATTTTCATAAAATTATCACGAAATTACCAATTTTTACCGTACAAAAAAAAAGTTTTTTTGTGAAAATAGTTAGAGATAAATCATACAATAGCCTTTGATACCAGTGTTCGAAACAAGTTACTCAGACATACATGGTATCACAATAAACTATTTTTTTTTAAATGACATTCTATATTAAAATTTACATATTCCGAATCTTCATTAAATTTGACGTAAGAATGTGTTGAAATTTTACCCATTCACCCGTTTCATGTCTTTTAACTATTAATTAAACTTGTTCCGTGGACTTCAAACTTGAGATAATTAAGTACTGTATGTACACTATCTACCAAAAAGTAATTGGGCACTGCTTTTGCCTCTTTTGGAATCTTCGAGAGAGATCTGCTTCCAGATGTTTCCCCCCGCTCTCTCCGCTCCGCGCCGTGACAGCAGTTCTTTCCCCTCGCTCCGTGCCGCGCTACAGCGCCTACCGAAGCTCGAGTTTCCATTTCCCCTCGTCTTCCCTCTCGCTAGATGCATGCGCAACTCCTTGACGCTACCAGAATCTTCTAACATGGCGCCACAATATTATCAGAACAAATGGATAAGTTATCTACATAGCATGTGTGTAAATGGAAGCCCCAAAACCGTGTTTCACTATCGTCCAAACGGGAAACGATCTAGGCGTCCAATGAAGCTTGGGTTGAAGGGAAGGAGTAGTAGTCTGTAGTTAGGATTAAAGTTTCTTTATAAACCCCAAAAGCAGGATTTATTTTTCCTTCCCACCAGAGTGCTGCATTGGCGTTAAATCGCTCGCTTGAACTCGGTCGAGTGCCGCACCCTCGAGTGAGATACGATCGTTCGTGATACGCTCGTAATAAATAGAAGCACAGTACAAGGTCATCTCACCGACATGTCTTATCTTGTATGGAAGGCGACAGATAAGATACACATATGTTTTGCTCACACGGTAAAAATAAGGCTTTATTTTCTGCGTTTATGACAAACGTTTAATGGAACAGTCAATGGAACGTACCGAAATAGGAACATGAAGTTATAAATAAAATAGTATGAAAACCTTCGATATACAGTTATTATTGCTAATTAATAATTATTCAATATTTGATTTACCACATATATAATATGATAGGTCCATACATAGTATTCAGCCTATATACTGCGACAATGTAGAAACGTTTTACAAAATATTATTGATATAGCAGTAGATTAATAACAATATTAGTACAGAGATAACGTCACAGAAAATATAATAAAACGAATAATCATGCTGCACAACTGTTACAGACGCAAAGATTGATACACTAATTATTAGAGATTATTATTATTATTATTATTATTATTATTAGAAAACTTGATACAGTTCTTGCATTATCGTGATTGTGTTCTCCGTTTATAATAATTACATTTACATCCAATAACATCTATCAGATGTGGCAAAAACAGAATCACTCCTGTGGGGGAAAAAAAAAAAAAAAAAATATATATATATATATATACCTACAATATTTATATTACATTTTAAAGCAAGTTTTGTAGTTATACTATGGAGAGGTTAGTTAAACACTGCAAAGTTTTGAAATGATAAACATCTGTGTTGTTACTACACAGTTCATCACTGTAACAAGAACGAATGTCTAACGCTCGGCTTATACCTTTCGAGGATTTAAGCAACCGGCGTGGCTCAGTCGGTTAAGGCACTTGTCTGCCGGGCGCGGGTTCGATCCCCGCTTAGGCTGATTACCTGGTTGGGTTTTTCCCAGGTTTTCCCCAACAGTAATGTGAATGCAAGGCAATCTATGGCGAATCCTCGGCCTCATCTCGCCAAATACCATTCGCTATCACCAATCTCATCGACGCTAAATAACCTAATAGTTGATACAGCGTCATTAAATAACCAACTAAAATAAAAAAAAAAAAATCGAGGATTTATCGCTCGTGACAATTTTACCCATCATGCATGTGCGCTACCTATCGAATTATGCTATGTACTACTTGGCGCTTGAGCGAAAACGTCCGATGCAGACCTCTGCTTCCCGCCCTCTTTTAATCTAAAAATGTCGGTAGGTTTAACTGACCAAGTATTATAAATTCTATATTTTATTATACCGGTAATTGAAGGAATTAAACCCAAAATGCCTATTGAATAAATTGCATGAAGCAATCCAAATACGTAGAGAGAATTTGATCCAGTTGCATTTATCGCCTACAAAATTTTACCTTACACTCGAACCTCTGTCCCTGACGTGGAAAGTCAATGGACTGTCTGTTCCACTAACATTTCACCAAGTAGACGTGTAAGGAAATAAGTGCGACGCGTGTTTCGCATTGTTCCGCCTGTCAACTCGGAAGCATTGCTGCAGGCCGTTCATATTGACCTGGAGACCTATTGACATAATAGCAATTCCCATTTCCCCTTTAAATTGGGGTGTGACACGAATGCTCTGGGCCGACACGGAGGACGTGACACGGCAGTGTAATGCCCGGGGCTGCGTGCCCGAGACCCCCCCCCCCCACCTCCAGCTTGAGTGGACTTCGCTATTTTTTATTACAGCAGAGGCAGCGTAAAATGCTACTGCAGTTTGGTTATCTGCTAATTGCTAATTAAGTGTCCTTCTTATCTCAGAACTCTCTGATATGTAACTTTCATTTTGAGGTTATTATCAGAGCCGTGTTGCAGCTAAATGAAATTTCAACGAGTAACTGAATGATTAAAGTTGTAGGCTATAAAATTTTTACAAAATTGTTTCAATTTTTGTTTCCTCCATTCACTGTTTGAGTCGCTTAAGAAACTTCTTGCCCCAGCAACTAAAACTTACCCTAGTACAAACCCTAGTAATGCCGCACTTCGATTATTGTGACGTTTTGTTAAGTGACCTAAGTTCTGAACTGTCAGTCAAGTTACAGCGAGTTCAGAATATGTGCGTCAGATACGTGTGCAACATCCGACGATATGATCACATATCACGTCCTTAGCAAGTCTTTCGTGACTCCGACTTAAAGAACGTAGAACTTTACCTTCTTTGTCTTTACTCTTTCGAATTCTGCACATTTCAACACCAAATTACCTTTCGTCTCGTTTCTCTTATCTATACTCTAATCACGACGTAAATACCAGATCACTTATCTGTGGCGCGTTAAGTATACCTCTTCATAGAACATCTCGTTATCCATAATCTTTTACAGTATCCACCTCGCGACAATGGATTTTATTATTTTTTTAAATTTTATTGGGTTATTTTACGACGCTGTATCAACATCTAGGTTATTTAGCGTCTGAATGATATGAAGGTGATAATGCCGGTGAAATGAGTCCGGGGTCCAGCACCGAAAGTTACCCAGCATTTGATCGTATTGGGTTGAGGGAAAACCCCG
Organism: Periplaneta americana; assembly: GCF_040183065.1. Lineage (NCBI taxonomy): Eukaryota > Metazoa > Arthropoda > Insecta > Blattodea > Blattidae > Periplaneta > Periplaneta americana. The sequence goes on along the minus strand of NC_091129.1, from coordinate 144,941,846 downwards.
GAAAAAACCTCAACCAGGTAACTTGCCCCGACCGGGATTCGAACCCGGGCCACCTGGTTTCGCAGCCAGACACACTGACCGTTACTCCACAGGTGTGGACGCGACAATGGAATTCCCTGTCACAAAGTATTAGGGGCTGCAAGACAATAAACACTTTAAAAAACGGCTTAAAAGATAACCTTCTTAGCATTTCACTCCAATCATACTGACTTAAACTATCACTGTCTACATTGTTACTCCTTCCTTTAGACATGCATCCTGATAGTGCTATATTTTCAAAATAATCACATAAAAATCTCTTTCTATTATCTAACATTATTTGAAATATATTAACATTCTATGTACTTTAGCTTAATTCTGCTACACAGTTTATTTCAGTGTTTAATTAATAGTTCATAGCATTTTGTTGTTTAATTCGTAAATAACTCTTGTATTCATGTACCTCTTATCTAAATCAAATTGTTGAATTCTTTGTAAGTTCATACATATGTATATATACTGTTTGCTGGTTAAGTGGAAGAGAAGGCCTTACGGCCTTAACTCTGGCAGCTAAAATAAATTATTATTATTATTTTGTAAAATAAGGTATCATTTTTATGCTGTAGATTAGAACTGGGACGGGAACTCTTATTGTAAACAGAGTATTAACCATGAGTACTAGCATACAACGGCAACTAAGACAGCGAGAGAAGCTAAGCTGTCTGAGAACGATTGTTCCCCACACCTGGATTAGAGAATATCTTCTGATTATAATTAAAGAAATTACACACTTCGGGCTATCTTGTTTCATTAGAGAGATTCTCTGGACGTCCCATATTTCTGTAATTCAGTCAAAGAATAAGCTTATTGATACTCAGCTGACTAGAGAGAATCGTTCTACATTGATAGTCACAAGCATTGTGCTAAAATCGAACATCTGATCGTATTTAACCCTATGTTCATTTGTTTTATTCCAAGGAGATTTAATTAGTGTCGTCCTGCTAATCCTCGATGCACAAATCTTGCAAGTGATGTAGGATAGATGAGGGTAACTGTAAACAGGGGGTAATTGTAAACAAATGCTGTGAGAAATACAAAACTGTCAATATAAAAATTTTAATTCTGGGGAATATTTAAATTAACATGTTGGCTAACCTACAAAGCAGTTTGGCGCCAAATAGGAGTAACTGCTTAGTTGTGAACGAATGTTTTGTAAGAGTCTACAAAAAAGTTGAGAAAGAATATTGCTTCACCTTCATTCTTGGCATTGTAAGTAAATTTACAGTGCTGTTTTTTAAGAATATGTTGTTTTTATGAGTAATGTATAGTAGTTAACATTTATTACAATGGTTTTGAGATCTCTCATAACCTCAGTTCATTAAATTATGACGTGTTTACATTTGTCCCATAGTTTTAATTGCTTGGTGGTAATTGTAAACATGTTTTACTATGGTTACATTTCGTACTTTTCACTAATCAAAGAGACCCCTACCCAACTACACTGTAAACGATTTAGAGAGGGTTGTCACAGATGTGAAAAATAATAACTACAGTTATCGTGAAACCCAGGAGAGGTACTGAGTTCCTATATCGTCATATATCATAGGTTAAAGGGACGAAATGTATATTACAACACAAGGTTGAGAAATGTTTTTACAAACGTGTATTGCACAGTATTTTTTGCACGATAGTATATTTTAAAAATCATATTTTAAAAATTCTTAATATACAGTACGTTACACTATGAACAGCTGACTGATGTTAGCAGTCTGACTAACGTACAAACTTCATAATGAACTTCAATATGAAGGAGTATAAATGATTCAGATACTTGTAATATTTCGCGTTCAATTGGAATAATTTTTTTTTGTTAAGTGAAGTTTGAATTGTTTAATATACAGTACATACGTTACACTGTTAACAGTTGATTGATGTTAGCAGTCTGGCCAACGTACAAATTTCACCATCAACTTCAGTGTGAAGAAATAAAAATGATTTAAGTACTTGTAATATTACGTGTTCAATTGGAATAATTTTTATTTATTTTTGTTAAGTGAAGTTTAAATTGTTTAAATAAAGTTCAGTACATTTAAAATACAGTAATTTGTTTCGTATAATGTATATTAATTAACATTTCTTTGCGATGAGGGTACTAAGAAAAGGTTCTGATAAATCCAAAGTGATTGCATATAAATCACTAGTACGTCCAGTAATGGAATATGGTGCTGCATGTTGGGATCCTTAGAGATTAGAACATATTAAGACACTGGAAAAAATTCAAAAACGGGCTCTTAAGTGTTGTCGGAAAAATTCACCATTAAAATGGGACACACTCACGGACAGGAGAACGCGAATTCGATTATGCGCACTGCTCAAAGCATACAGAGGTGAGCCTGCCTGGAGAGAAATAAAAAATAGGTTGCAGCCGCCAAATTACTCTTCAAGGAACGACCACTCATATAAATTGAGGGAAAGAAGGCAGAGGACGGACACTGGAAAGTTTTCTTTTCTCAATCGTACTATCAGGGACTGGAATGCTTTACCTGCAGACTTACTAAAGCCTTTACCAACAACCAAAAGTGTATTTAAAAATAGGCTTAAGGACCTTAATAATAGACGGTAATTATACACAGTATTTAAAGGGTGTAAATGATATGTTGTTATTGAAGTGTTGTATCAGTGAAGAATTATGTTGTGTCAGTGAAGTGTGTTGTATCAGTGAAGAAGTATGTCGTGTCAGTGAAGTGTGTTGTGTAAGTGAAACGTGTTCCTGTCAGTGAAGCTTTATAGTTTATAGTGGCAGTGCATAGTATTTGAACAGTGAAATGTTTTTGAAGTGTTAGTGAAATCAGGATAGAATCAGTGAAATGTGTCGTAGTTCCAGTGCAGTGAGTGAGTTGACAGCGAAATGAGTGTAATGTTGAAAGGTACTTGTGCAGATATGAACATATCATACTCGTGGGTTTTAGTTCGATCTTAGTTTTAAGATACAAATTAGATTTATTTCAAAAGTTATTTTAAGTGATCGTTTCATTTAATTTAGTATATTCCCTGTTGTTGTTGTTGTTGTTGTTGTTGTTGTTGTTATTGTTATTGTTGTTGTTGTTATTAATTGTTAGTATTAATTATTAGTATTATTATTAATTGTATTTTTAATTAATAAGTTCATTATTGTCATTATTGAGTGTAATTAGTTACCACTGCCACCGGGTATATACCCACTGCAGTGTGAATACATACATACATACATACATACATACATACATACATACATACATACATACATACATACATACATACATACATAATCGTTTGCGTATGAATTTTACATGCATTGTAGCTACATAGAAGGTAGTGGTTTTCATTACAATCCTATAACAGTTATTTGTAATATTTCAACGTACTTATCTAAGTTGGCAACTCTGAATTCAATAAAATCAACTTTCAATTGTGGCGGCCGTTTGCTGTAACGACGAGAAAATACACTATCGTGCAAAAAATAACTTGGAGTGCACATAGATCGCCGTCTATCATGGAAACATCGTCTCAACAGCAAACTTAAATTGGTTTGAGCAAGACTCAATTGAATCGTGTATTTGAGAAAGGAACTAAGTCGATGACATTTTTTGTTTTTCGTCCCAATTATCTAGTATGTCCAAACGAGATCGCTTGGTATAGAAATAAATTAAGTCACCCTTTTCTTTTTGGGAGAAGTAAGACATGGCTATCGAATGTGTTCCGAAGAAACGCACAAAGTCAGTATTTCTATTCTCCGCTACATTTAGCACGCAATGTTACCGTGGAATAAGCTGCTACGATAAGAATATGTCTTGTGGGCTATTACACCACTCTCGATCAAAATTTTACCGCGGTAAAGTTCGCAATTCACCCAGTTCAACCTCAGTATCAGGTGCATCAATCACGATCAAAGTTAAACGTGGTAGTTTACCGAGGTAAAACTTAACCGGTCGTGATGGAGTGATTATGTAGAATTTATCAGGGTTAAGTTCCAACAAAATGGCGGCGTGATTCGAAGGAATAGAAGATGAAATGTTGTATTTGGATTATTTAAACAGAAACCAATGTCAAATTGGCGTTATTGTTAAAAGAGGGGATCCTTTTGGAGAATACGGGGATAGGAAATTCGAGATTTCGTGTATCCAAAGAAAGCATGTGGTGGTTAATGAATAAAATTAATTAAAAGTTTGGAATTTCCCACTAATCGAAATAATCCCGTCTCACTTATGAATAAATCTTAACAATGTTACAATCGTACGCTAAAGGGACATTTTTTAACATTGTGGTTGGTGATATTTCTAACATTATCGTACCTTGGCAGTACGCATTATTAAAGATGTGTCGAACATTATTGCGTCTTTCTGCCCAAGCTATATTTCATTTCCTGCAATTTTCATATAGGCCTATAAGAAATGTAACCTATCTGGTGTGATTAATATTCTATCAAATAGATGGATTCCGGGTGTTGTGGGGATTATAGGCTGTACTCAGAGCAGAATTCAATCTCCTGGAGGAGTCAATGGAGCACCAACTCAAGAGAAAATCCTGTTTTTCTGTCAATTGCCAAACCATTAACGACCATAACTTATGTTATTAATTAGAGACGGGTTAAAGAAATTGATAGACGAATAGCATCGGCATGGAGAAAGTTTTTGAGTCTGCCCTTCATCCTAATGGACAAGAGCCAGAAAATGCAGAACAAGAGGCAGATCTACAACAGCTGCATTGCACCTGTACTTCTATATGGGGCGCAATCCTGGTCACTCACCAAGAAACAGGCATTAAAATTAGGAAGATGCCAAAGAAGAATGGAAAGGAAAATACTCGGAATAAGCCTGAAGGACAGAATCAGAAACGAAGAAGTACGGCGACGAAGCGGCGTAGAGGACGTGGTCACACTCGCTAATAGGACGAAATGGCGCTGGGAGGACACGTGGTACGAATGCAACCTACCAGATGGGCACACACGGCGACACTGTGGGATGCAAGAATTGGCTGGAGAAACCGTGGACGACCGAGAACCAGATGGGGGGACGAGTTCAAGTTGCAGCTAGGAGGACTGTGGACCAGAATAGGACGCCAAAGAACACGGTGGAAGGACGCAGTCAACCAACTTTGAGTGGGAGCAACAACCAGAGCTAGTGAAATTGTGGACAAAGAACTAAGAATGTAAATAGACCATCAGGTCGGCTCTTCTGATGGTCAAGACTTGAGCCACCCCTGCCCAAGCAGGAGGCCTTGCCCCACTAGGGATTTACGGCTTTTATTATTATTATTATTATTATTATTATTATTATTATTATTATTAAGAGTAAAAAATTTATATTCATTATTACAAATATTATTATTATTATTATTATTATTATTATTATTATTTTGTATTGATATTGTATTCAAATTTTAATTCTGTTTATTCTGTATTATTATTCTGTCACTTGTGTTGAGCTATCATTCGCCCATGGCTGTTGACAAGAACATTAATATTATAAAAAAAAAAAAAAAAGGTAAAGGTATCCCCGTAACATGCCATGAAGGCACTCGGAGAGCATGGAGGTAGAGCCCCATGCTTTCCATGACCTCGGTACTACAATGAGGTGGTGTGGTCGGCACCACGCTCTGACCGCCTTTTACACCCGGGAAAGACCCGGTACTCAATTTTATAGGAGGCTGAGTGAACCTCGGGGCCGTTCTGAAAGTTTGGCAACGAGAAAAAATCCTGTCACCACGTGGGATCGAACCCCGGACCTCCCAGTCCGTAGCCAGCTGCTCTACCAACTGAGCTATCCCGCTGCCCAGAAAGTTTAGTAACCAATAATAATCAATAGATGACTACAATATTAATGTAATTAGATGATAATTATTTCTCTGAAGAAAAAGTGTTTGGAGATATACGGTAAATGATTTTATCGAGGAATATATCAAGAAACAAACCGCGATATTTCAGTAATTCACTATGCTCGGTCATTTTTGCTTACAATTCTAAATCAACCATTAATATTATAATAAATAAAAATAAATAAATAAATAAATAAATGAAATTATTAAATTATTATTATTATTCTATTATTATTATTATTATTATTATTATTATTATTATTATTATTAGTAGTAGTAGTAGTAGTAGTAGTAGTAGTAGTAATAGTATTCTGTTATTATTTTATTATTATTATTATTATTATTATTATTATTATTAGTAGTAGTAGTGTTCTGTTATTATTATTTTATTATTATTATATTATTATTATTATTATTATTATTATTATTATTAGTAGTAGTAGTAGTAGTAGTAGTAGTAGTAGTAGTAGTAGTATTCTTGTATTATTATTATTATTATTATTATTATTATTATTATTATTATTGTTATTATTATTGTTACTTCGACTTAAATTACAGCTGTTATTTAAAATCTGTTGAATGACTCAATTTGCAGATCAAAATTGTGGTAAACGGTTATCTACCTTGGGATATTTTGAAGTGCTACTACATAATATGTGCGAAGAAAAAATAAACACCTAGGAACCATGGCAGGCTATATTGGTGCGCTAATCTTAGAACTCCTGATGTGTTAGTTCTGTATTATCACTAACGTTGGGCCAACTTTATTCTTGTCAAGTATTATGGAATCTCGCCTTTTCTGTAGTCAAGAGTTGGTGGAAAGAGAAAAGAATGACATCAAGTGAATTCATTAGTCATAAACTTGATGTATTTTAAGATTGCAATATTTCCAGTTCTATGACCGAACTGGATTGGAAAGCGTGCAGTTCCTAGTGCATTTGACAAGCTCTTAACATCAAAAGAAATCGCACATTTGTGAGAAAATCCGAGATAGAGGCGATGATGAAACCGGTCAAGAAGCAAATTGCATTGCTTTTCGTTAACAAAGAATGTAGTGCCATTATTTGAGAAGTGGCTTCGTCGACAAGTTTCCTCAAGAAGTTGTTCGATCAAGTGTGAACCTGGAAAAGAGGATGAAGCATTTCTTATACTGCACACTGGATGTCCGTTCAATACAAGGGAATTCTGGAAAGTGCAAAGAGTTGTATAAAGAAACGTTTTCTTCAAAGAATAAGCAGAATAGCTCCTTATCTCTTACAGTTAAAGCAGTTTGCAACAATGTATTAAGTAACATGTTTAGTTAGTGCTGTACCAGTAAACTTTCATGATAAGGAAATATGGTAATTATATTTATACTAGTGGCTTGTGCAGCAAATGCTGCAAACTAAGTTCATTAGACATTCAAATAAACATTTTTCAGATTTATTTTCAATGAAGAATACCAGACATTCAGAAAGTTATTCGCTTCCGTAATAATGAAAGATACTCTCTCTCGAGCCAATACTGAAGAGAACCACACATATAAATATCTACACCACACCGCCATTAAATATATGAAAAAGACCAAACCTCACTTGATTAATAACTATAAAAATATTTTATTTTTAATAATATTATTATCTTACGTAAGTTTTATAGCTTTCAGTAACATATACTATATATACTATATAGCCGCCACTCAGTAAAATATAGAAATCAAAATCTAATTTAAGTTATTCTCTACATCTACTTATATAAACCCAAAACGTTTCACTTTCATATCATCAATATAGCATTAATATGTATAATTAATGAAAAATAGTCACATCACGGCGTTAACTACAATAATATTTCATTTCGAATAGTAATAATGTCATCAAACCACCTCAAGTTTTGTAGTTTTTAATATCCAATACACAGCTGTACCCAGAAAATTACACACCACAGAATCGAACCTGTAAATTATTTTTAGTAAATTAAGTTTTTAATAACCAATTTAATTTGAGCTCTAAATATGTCAGTATTCTTGCAGATCATGGCCTTCGTGTAATATTGTTTACTGTAGTGTGTGTTTTGTTTTATTCTGAAATGCAACACGGCCCACTTGATGCTCGCTTCTCTTCTCCTGAATGTAATTAGCTAGTTCTCAAAACTGACGACAGATGGATTTTGGAAAATAGGAAAATTATGTACGAAAATTGACAATTAACTGAAAACTACTATTTTTCCGAAAAACTTTTGGGTTCCAAGCTTCAAAATGAGGGGCCATTTATTAAAATCCGTTCAGCCGTTTTCCCGTAATTTCCATTACCAGTTCAAATTACATATATAGATTTGATGATTGCAACATTATTTGAACCAAAAGTTCCACAAGAGTAGCTGTAAAAGTTAGAATTCAACTGTCTGTAACAATTCACGGTCCGAATCTCTGAAACTCGGAACAGCAGAATTGAAAGATAGCGAGAAGAATTAAATATAAGATGTTTCAGCAAGAAAACTACGTAGCGTATGCGATACCTAAGAAGTTTCGTCCATTTTCGGCTTTTCCCCTTCAAAATTTTCTAGAGTTCCTTCAGCGGAGCAGCGTAACCCGGAGTGAGACAAGTGGCCAACAGGCTTGGAGCTCACATATTTAGTTTCTTTCAGCCCCGAACTCTTTGCAAGGATACGTTTTACGTACCTTTTTCTCCTCCCACTTCACCTCTTTCAATTCAATTCAGTTCAAAACTACGTCGACATCGTACAACTCCATGCGGGTTGTTATCGATCTCGTATGTCTTAGAAAATTTGCTCTGTCACAATTTGATTTCAACTTTTTTCTTGGCCTACCCAGGTTTTGACGTTCTCATGGTAGTATCGCTAGGCGTGCCTTTTTTTAAATTCTAGTTGGTTATTTAACGACGCTATATCAACTACTAGGTTATTTAGCGTCGATGAGATTGGTGACAGCGAGATGGTATTTGGCGAGATGAGGCCGAGGATTCGCCATAGATTACCTGGCATACACCTTACGGTTGGGGAAAACCCCGGAAAAAAACCCAACCAGGTAATTAGCCCAAGCGGGAATCGAATCCCCGCCCGAGCACAACTTCAGACCGGCAGGCAAGCGTCTTAACCGACTGAGCCACGCCGTGGCTGCTAGGAGTGACATATTAAATATATTGAAATAAATTAATAAATTGTGTTAAAATTTTGCGCCGTCTGTTCTTTAAAGATAGTTGCTTATTCTGAATGAAACAAAACAAATTAATTTGAAGGATTGGATATAATTTGCGTATTAAGAAAACGATGTTATAGGAACTATAAGAAAAGCAAATGGCTCGATAAAACATTATCCAAAACTGGAATAAACGTTGAAAAGGAGAAAGTAAATAAATTATTAACGTAACAAATTTAGAGCACGTGTTTACCATAAAATTAAAATACCAAGACAAAAATTCGTAACATTCACTTGATGGCATTGAACTTATACCTACCACTGATTTCCGCCTACGAAACCATTAAATACCTCCCACATGTGTCGACTGCTATTTGGGGTGCTTAAGAAAAAAATGGACGGTTTAAGTCAGACACCCTGTATAATGTCTAGGGACCGGATTTTTATGTAATATCAAGTTGTGAAATGTACATATTTATGTAAGAAAAATAAGCTGAATATGTACCAAAATATGCAAAATCATTAAATTATTTAATATCAATATCTGGCAGGTATAGGAAAGGTAAGGCTCTCCACTTGTGATTTTACAGAGCACCTGACTTTTTTACCGCACGCTTGACACATTACTATTTTTCCATCTGTAGTGAAACTTTGAAATTAAATCACAGCTGAGGTGCTGAGGCGATGTCACATCGAACCTGGCGACGCTTTGTTTTGTGTGAAGAGAATTATGGGGGACATACATACTAATCCTTTAGACACTTAGGACACAAGTTAGTGTAAAGTGGATGTATGTCTGAATTATTAATTACATAAATAATGTGTATATTTGAGGTATTTATAGGGGATAGCTTTGTGCCCACCCTGTAGACACTATAAAAACCCCTAAAATCTTTTAAGTACACTCTTCTTAGAAATGTCTTTAATGAACAGAACTAGACTCTTGCGGAAGTTTCTAAATAGTCTTAAATAACCAAGTTTTATTTTTTTTCTCCTCTCTCTTCTTTTTTTTTCTCTCTTTTTTTATTATCTTCATATATTACTTAATCATTTATGTTTGTATGCCATTTAGTAGGACTTTGCTAATCAACATTTTATGTCTTGTTACCCATATGTATTCTCCAAATAGTATATTAACTGAATAATATATCTCAAGTAAATTAATCGTACAATTTGTCTCGGGCATTTTAGAACTTATAAATTGTGTGTTTGTGTGTGTGTGTGTGTATTGCCCTTATGTTATGTAACTGATTTTGATTATGTGTAATTTTGTACTTTATTTTATATATTATGTAACTGATCTTGACCATTTGTAATTTTATATTACGTAACTGATCTTGTCTATTGTAATTTCCTACTATATTTTATGTAATTTCTAAGTTATTTTCTTTTGTGTTGTTTTGTAATGAAATTTTGTATCTCATGTATTTGTTTTATTGAAACCTGGTTGAGTGGAAGAGAAGGCCTCATGGCCTTAACTCTGCCAGGCAAAATAAACCTACTACTACTACTACTACTACTACTACTACTACTACTACTACTACTACTACTACTACTACTACTACTACTAACCATGCGGCTCATGTTAGACTAGACACAAGTTTTCCATGGAAGGCTTAGGAAGAGGGTGGGTAAAGTTGCAAATTGCATGGGAACGGCTTGTTAAGACGTGTACAGAACAATTATAGTTCGAGACAAATCATGTCGTCCTCGTCCCACTCCATCGCATGAAGACAACGCTACTTTCTGGTTGATTTTTACAATAAAAGGTAGTTGTATGAGAATGGTTGCCTTTTGTTCATTCATATTTACAGTGGGCGGTATGGGGTGAGTACCTCTATTACTTTCTGGAACTAAGACGTTATGTTTCGTCCCGAAATACATCTTTTCTTGTGTAGGTAAAAAGGTTTTTTTAAATCTGTGTATTTGAAATTGTAAACTTCCCCAGCAGAAGTTTTTTTTTTTTTTTTTTTTTTTTTTCCTTTTAGAGAAGTAAAAATGAATAAACCCCTAAATATGTAGATTTATGTAATGCCAAGCCATAATATGTAATGTGGGGTAATATGTAAAAATATGTAGTATCAATTTTTAATATATTGATGGTCATTACAAGATTCACAAAGATTTGTTATTTATATACGGTTAAGTTGAAAGGAATATAATATGTAATTACAAGGCTTCGAGACTTTGGACCCGATACAATAAGTTTACTTTGCATGCACTATAGGTTGTTGACTCGCTGCAAGTAGCGAAAGTTAGAGATGTGTTCAGGTAACAACGTTGCTATTTAGAGTAGAGTACGGTAGTATGGGCAAACACACACATATGTACATTCTGAAAGTAAATATACATTACACAATGACAATTTCAAAAGAATGTGAAAAGCATTTATTCTTCTGTCTTTTATAAGCATTTGTGTTTAATTATACACAGTGTTAATGGTGGAAATAAGCATGTAGCAATTTAAATTTTTTCATTTATCCTATTGGTCGTCTTTAGGAAGTGCATTTACAGTACCGAATTGCAATTTACTACAAGATACATTCTCAGTGTCTCAAACGTAAATCTTTTTCGGTTACCTTCCAAAGTTTGTACTGTGGAAAGCTGCGCTCTACGTCGCATGACGTGATAGGTGCAAAACGAAAAACCTAACATCATTGCAGTCTCTAAGAGACAGTCCTTCATTCTCGGATGACTCCATGCCCACTAATTTGCTGTTTGTTACACAATGTTCCATATCCTTTATTTTTACATAAAATTGATTTCCACTTCTGTTTTACACGTTCAGTAACTGGTGTACTTGATGTCTCATTAATTCTCTGCGTCATTTTCTAAATTAATTTGAGGGCTTCCGGCATCTCTTGTTCTGACTTTTCTAACCGTCTAATAGTTTCAGACACAGTTTGAAAATGGGTTTGTATGAAAACGAAATTATTCGTCAGAACCTTCAAATCCAGAGCGTTTTTCTTTGCGTATTTGTTGGCCTTCATTCCACAGTACTCCCACCCACTGTACGCTTTACCACTATACTCAGCACGCCGTTATGCGGATTTCCCACTGAACTGCTCTATTGGGTCCGAAGTCTCGAAGCCTGGTAATTACATAAAAATCCGGTCCCTAATGATATATATTTTCACTACTGTCTATTTTCACTGTGTCGACTGCTATTTGGGGTGCTTAAGAAAAAATGAACGGCTTAAGTCAGACACCCTGTAGAATGTCTATTTTCACTTACCTTCCGATTTTTATCGACACCTGAAACAGTGAAGCACGACAAACAGAAAGGTTTCGTCTCTGATAACGTATACTGTTGAAAAAAAAAAAACAATCCTAACTCTAAAAATATGTCTGAGTGTTAGTGTACGAGATAAATGTGTCGGGCGTTGTATTGCCGGTGATCCCAGCATTCATATTTATAAGTACAGAGAGCCTCGCTTTAAACACGAAGTTGAATTCAGGTCCAAAATTAGATCCCCCAGAAGAAGAGGCTGTCACCGGCTCCAAGACAGAGAGTGTACATAAAAGACGTCAAGTTTAAAATTCGAATGTGACATCTACGTGGAAGATTATAATATTAGAAGACAGGGACACAGAAAGGAGTCTTAATTTGTGACCCAAGGAGAGCAGGAAGGGGACAGAAGAAAGAGGAGGAAGAAGTGAGAGAGTGGTTGTGAGGGGAGTGAAGAAAGTAACTTCAAACGAAACTCTAGGAAACTGGAGGAAACTCGTGTCGGAACTGCTTAATAAGATAAGCTTACAACCGCTAGGATCTAACTAGAAGGTAAAGCAATCGGAAGATAACTTGCAATAACAGAGCGAACAGGGACAAAAAGTGAGATTTTGTGGTTGGGGAGTAACAGAGGAACAGCGTCAAATGCAGCATAAAGAAGGGGGGGATATTCCATATTTTATACGTCCTGAGTGTTTGCAATCAATGGGAATTATTAAAAAGCTGATTTATTAGTATTTATTTATTGAATCGATGAGTTCGAAAACCAGTTACTTCCATCGAAACTAATTTTACAATAGATACAAAAAACTGATTTTTTTTCAATACCCATCTGGCATACTGAGCATTTTCTTTCTTCACATTAGAACATGCATGTTTCCTAAAGATTCCATCGCAATTATGTGATAATAATATTATTTTATCAACAGTAATCTCACTAGAGGTTTCGATTTATCAACAGTAATCTCACTAGACGTTTTGATTTATCTAGAGAAAATCAAAACTCGAGTGGGATTTAATTGACTATTACACGATTAGAAGAAAGTATATAAAGATTAGAAGTAACGATGTACTCCAATATAATAACTTACAATGACTTACGAAAATACAACTATCTTCAAATGTATTATTGTACCATCTCAACATTACAAATATTACGCTAGATGCATGCTAGATGGCAATAGTGAGCAATGCCTTCTCGTCGAGAAGTTCTCGATCTATTATACACGATGGCAATGTTACTAGTCAAGAAGGCTTTGTTGATTCAGTTTCATTTTTATTAAAATGCAACATTCCACTTCAATTATCCGAATCCCAGTAATCAACGCCACTTGGCAGATGATTTTCAATAAATCTTAATATTAAACAATCTCTGATACATGACTATCCATAATATCATATAGCAGAAGCTATAACATAACCTAATTAATATACACAAGTGTGAGAAAAGTTTTAATTAACGACGATGACGTAAAAATTAAACATGAATAATTTTAAAAGGAATAATTATTGAATGTACAATTTTCAAATTTGAATGTGGTTGGTGGTTCAATTGATGTTATATTGGACGTGTGCGTAATAGAAGTGGAACTCGTTGATTTAGGCCTACATGGTGTATTCAACTTATTCAGAATTTCCGAATGAATAATTTTAAAAGGAATAATTATTGAATTTACAGTTTTCAAATTTGAATGTGGTTGGTGGTTCAATTGATGTTATATTGGACGGGTGCGTAATAGAAGTGGAACTCGTTGATTTAGGCCTACATAGTGCATTCAACTTATTCAGGATTTCCGAATGGTTCTCTTCATTTATTTGTAAATCGGATTTCAGAATATGCATAGGTATGATCAGTGATTTTTATTAATTCTTGTTCTTGAATGCCAATGCGAGTCATATTTGAAACTGCTGTGCATCGACTGGAGTGGTTTGTAATTATATATATATATATATATATATATATATATATATATATATATATATATATATATTGACGTCCAGACCAGCGCAGTTTCAAATGTTGGCAAACAAAGAAACAAATGCTAGGGACGCAATAAAATTGTGCGATAAGCAGCCATGATTGGTTGAAATACGTCCTTTCGTACCGTTTTATTGGTCAAAAGTAGTATGACGTAGTAAGAGTGTAATAGTCTAGACAAAATCAAAACTCGAGTGGGATTTAATTGACTATTACACGATTAGAAGAAAGTATATAAAGATTATAAGTAACAAAGTACTCCGATACAATAAAATATTAATTGACTTAAGAAAATACAACTGTCTTCAAATTTATTATTGTACCATCTCAACATTACGCTAGATGGCAGTAGTGTTTTATGATTATGTTTTCTTGTTATCAGTTGTGCCAACTATGGAATCTTCATTGAACTCTGTGGACGGTTACTAGTCAAGAAGGCTTTGTTGATTCAATTTCATTTTTATTAAAACATTTGCATTCGACTTCAATCATCCGGATCCCAGTAATCAACGTCACTTGACAGATGATTTTCAGTAAATCTTAGTATTAAACAATCTCTGATACGTGACTCTCCATAATATCATATAGCAGAAGCTATAACAAACATAACCTAAATAATATAAACAAGTGTTAAAAAAGTTTTAATTAGGGATGATGAAATAAACAAGAAACGTTTTAATTAACGATGATGAAATAAAAAATAAACATGAATAATTTCAAAAGAAACAATTATTGGAAGTACAGTTTTAAAATTTGAATGTTTTAGTGGTTGGTGGTTCAGTTGATGTTATATTGGACGTGTGCGTAAAAGAAGTGAACTCGTTGATGTACATGGTGTATCCCTCAACTTATTCAGGATTTTCGAATGGTGCTCTTCATATATGACCAGTGATCTTTATTAATTCTTGTTCTTGAATGCCAATGCGAGTCATATTTGAAAGTGCTGTGCATCGACTGGAGTGGTTTGTAATTTTCTGGTTTTTTTTGACGTCCAGACCAGTGCAGTTTGAAATGTTGGCAAACAAAGAAACAAATGCTAGGGTAGTGATAAAAATAAACAAATGCTAGCGACGCGATAAAATTACACAAATGCTAGGGACGCGATAAAATTGTGCGATAAGCAGCCATGATTGGTTGAAAGACGTCCTTTCGTACCGTTTTATTGGTCAAAAGTAGTGTGACGTAGTAAAAGTGTAATAGTCAAAATAATATTTTTAGAATTTGGATAAGACTTGTTTTCGTACTACATCTTAAAATTTAGATGCTTTTAAATATAATAATTTTAAAGAAGTAGAAGTATTAATAATTTTTCATTCAGAATATTAACTAATTATGTTATACAGTTCAGATTAAAAACAATATCAATAATGTTTAACTTGCACATTAAACAGCTGTAAAATATTCAGGTAAATCAATACTCAGTAGACAATGTGAATGTGAACATAACAGGCTTGTGATATTTGTCATTGAAGCAGTATCTATAGTTAACAAATTAAGTATGAAAAAGCTGTTTGATACTAAACAAAAGCTCTAGATTCAGAATAGTAATATACGTTACAAGAGCGGTATGTTGACGTGTTCATGTTCGAGGAAAAGATTGAAAAAGCGAAACGTAGTTGAGCTTTTTTAATTTCCGAGAACATGAAAACAAACATACCGCTCGTGTATCGTACATTATTTTGTGCGAATATCGTTTATTACACACCTGAAAGACGAATTTCTAATTAATTGCAATGAAATCTCCATGTTGGTTTCTGTTTAATGACTGCAACTTCGGAAAACCAAAATATCTTTCTTCAACATTGTTGCTATAAAATGTTTTCTGTGTTTACTATACTCCAGCAGGCCGTGATATACGTCTGTCTTTTTTTTTCCCCCAGTCTATAAATGCGAACTTAAAACAAACGGTAAGGTTATGTAATGTTTTATTTTTCATTTTAATATTTTAACAATATTATTTGTATAACATATTACAGTAATAACACCGGTATCTGGAATCTTGTTGATTTTTTCACGGCTTCCTTAATGTTACTTGTATCAGGAATGCAATAAGTTTCGTGGAGTAGTAGACGTTACATAATTTTTGCAAATATTTAAAAACAATAATTAACATTGCAATTTAGGTGAAATTGCAGTGGTAAATTTCCAATTTATAATTATTACTATGTGAAACGTCTCTGAAAATAATATGTTAAAAGCCTAAAGCAGTAAAATGAATGTCGCAGTTAAGCGGTAAGAAGAGGGAAATTGTTATGTGTGTTACGTTGGGAATACCGAATGTGGTATTTCACACTTACCGCGTATTGGTTCTGTTCGGAAAGCAAGCAAATACGCACGATCTCGCACAAAATCTCTTTTGGAGCATGATTACAATCATAAAAAAGAGCAAGATTCATTTGGGATATATTCTAGATCTTTTATGATGTCTGCAATTTTATTTTGGTTTATGAGCACTTTACCAGAATATGCTGCCCTTACTGGTAGTGGAGCCACTCTCAAGCAACTTCTTTTTTATAAACCGAATATGTAAATTGACTTAATCCATCCATTTCTCCATCAATTTCTTGTTGTTGCCGAATCATTGTCATAATCAGTATTGAGAAGCTTGTAATTTTACTGAAATAACTGAAGCTAGAAAGGGAACGACGACTACACACCCGGTCTCTGTGATATTATGGATATAATTACCACTTCGCTGGCCGAGAATCGAACAAGTGACTAATGAACATGTAACAGATTGTGTTATCACCAGGGAAAGGATTTATATGTAAATACATATTTACTTATAAAGCTAATATAATTTATATTTTGCATTATCTTTATGTTTCACAATGTGTAGGGTTGAAAAATCCTACTTTTATTTTCCATATTTTTCCATATTTTAGAGTTTAGTACATATTTTCGTTAATTTCCATATATTTTCCATATTTCATATAAAACAGTCCATATTATATTAGGTTTAACAATAAAACAAAACAAAATTCCATTAACTTTTAAAAATACATTTCAACAATAGAGATTTAAACACATGTTCAGTAATCCCTTTAACATCAGAGTTATTTGAAAATTAGCAGTCCTATCAACAATGGGAAAGTAAGTTACAAAACTGTATTAATTTAATTTAAAATTTTTAACAGACTTCAGTTGTGCAGCTCAACAGTTAAATGCCAGTCAGAGTACACATAGGTTCAGTTTTGTAAATCATACTATAAAGACGGTAAATATGCCAAAAGTACGTCATTCAGTCAATTTAAAATCAAAACTAACAAGTTACATTTCAGAATTTAAAGAAGATGGTTTATCAACTGACAATAAAATATTATTTTGTAATTTGTGTCAGTGTGCAGTATCATCTACACAAAAGTTCCTGGTGCAACAACACATTACAACTAGTAAACATCAGGCCAACAAACAACTAAATTCCAAGCAGAGACAATTGTTTTTAACACAACCAACAACATCGAATGTAAGATCTGAGTTTAACATCGACCTGTGCCGTTCTCTCATCTCTGCTGATATTCCTCTCTACAAACTAAAGAATAAGGTCTTCAGGGAATTCCTTGAAAAATATACTCAACATACAATCCCGGATGAGTCAACACTTAGGAAGACGTATGCTCCATCCATCTACGATGAGACAATACAGAAGATAAGAGATGAAATTAAAGATAGTTCAATTTGGGTTTCCATTGATGAGACTCCCGACAAAGAAGGTAGACTTGTTGGTAATGTAGTTATCGGTTTGTTAAGTGAACAATATTCTGAACGAATTCTTTTACATTGTGATGTTCTAGAAAAGTGCAATAACAAAACTATAGTTAAACTGTTCAACGAAGCTATGGGTATCCTGTGGCCAAAGGGTATTATGTACGATAATGTGTTATTCTTTATTAGCGATGCTGCCCCTTATATGGTCAAAGCTGGACAAGCATTATCTGTTGTATATCCTAAATTGACTCATTTTACTTGTGTGGCGCATGCATTTCATCGTGTGGCAGAAGTGGTCAGAGACAATTTCCCTAAAGTAGATTTGTTGATTTCATCAGTGAAAAAAGTATTTCTCAAAGCTCCCAGTAGAGTTAACGTGTTGAAAGAAATGTACCCTGAAATTCCATTGCCACCAAAGCCAATTTTAACTAGATGGGGTACATGGCTAGAAGCAGTTGAATATTATGCCGAACATATAGACTCTATTAACAATGTTCTCCTTGCATTGGACTCTGAAGATGCAGTCTCAATTGATACTGCGAAAACAGTTACCTGTGACATAAGTGTGAAGAATGACTTAGCTCACATTCAGCATACATTTTCATGCATCATAAAAACGCTCAAAAGTCTCCAAAATAGGCACCTTTCACTATCTGAAAGTTTTGAAATTATAAATAGTACTGTGGAACAACTGAATCGTGGTAGAGGTAAAGTTGCAGATGCAGTAAGAGCTAAGGTGGACACTGTACTTTCAAAAAACCCTGGATATGAAGAACTACAAAAGGTTGTTGCTGTGATGAGTGGTGAATCAACAGTGAAGATTAACTTGGACTTATCCCCAGCAGACATTGTGAAATTGAATTATGTACCAGTTACTTCTTGTGACGTCGAACGCTCTTTTAGTGAGTATAAATCTATCCTCAGAGACAATAGAAGAAGATTCACTTTTCAGCACTTGAAAGAAATGTTTGTAACCTATTGTTATGGTAACAGACAATAAAAATTGTGTTTTGTTGAAACTACATTGGAAGATAAGGTACGTCCATTATATTTTTTGTTTAGTTTGATTAAAATGTACCAATATTTAACGTACATAGTCATTTTTTTATAATTTTAAGTCCATATTTAATTCCATATTTTGGTAAAAATCCATATTTAATTCTATATTTTGGTAAAAATAACTACATATATATTTACATATTTCATATATTTTTAGTCCATATAAATCCGTTCCCTGGTTATCACTGTTCCGTAACGATAGTCTAGTGTTCATGTAAGGTAGAAAATTATTCGTTTTATTGTAAACAAATAAGATATTGGTTCTGGCCAATGACACGTTGTAAACGGTGAGTGGTATGTCAAATCGTTAAAGAAATCTATTTTCTTTTGTTTTCCAGTAGAATTACTCTCTCAGACGTAAATTTGAAACGAACTTGTACTTATACTATTGTGAATTTTAGTAGTAACAACAATGTAATTTATTCGTCACAACAATAATTCCTTTCTACAATTCACCTTAAACGCTCTCGTCAACAATTGGATCTTCACTCAACACAGTATTCGTTATAGCACTCCACCGACGACAATGACAATTTACTTGGACTATTACGCACAACAATGAACTGTTCATCTTAACTAATATTTACAAAGCACTATTTACAAATCAGAACTACCAGTTCTCAGTTCACAGTTCTTCTATCTCAGTCACTCGAGTTCACAGTATGTCGAACCACAGACCTTCAGAGACAGTTCACTGTACTCGAACTCGGGTCCCTCCAACTGCGGTCCACTGCACTCGAACTCAGGTCCCTCCAACTGCGGTCCACTGCACTCGAACTCAGGCCTTCGGCTGCTGACGCAGTTGCGGACGCACACTCGAGTCGAACTCCGGTGCACAAGACTGGCTTCCTTGCTCTGGCTTTCTCACTGACTGAATAACTGAAAACTCTCGAGTTCGCCGGCGCTTCTTCTTTTATAGCAAAATCATAGTTGCGAGAAATTTCTACAGGTGTGTAGAGAATTATCTGGATATCTCCACTTCGACGGACTTCTCGAAGAGTCGGGAAGGTCCGTTCCCCATTCACTGCGTACGCAGCAGTTGCGCGCGCACTCTCGCTCCACTCTCTCGCCGCGTTGGCCCTTTCCCCTCTCCGCCGCGCGCCATTCCTCCGTGCTCCGCGCGATCTGCGTTCTTGCGGGACGCTGGTCGTGAGTTCGAATCTCACGTCGCTGTCACACTATTAATTTTTCCACTTATTGACTTCGAAGCCTGAAACTTATCATAGATAACTGAATTACCACGTGATTGGCCACGTGTTGGGCTTTTGTTGGAAAGGAGAGTTATTGCGTAACAACAGGCATCATGGAGTCCGTGGAGATATCGCCTGTCTTCTTCGGAACAAGGGTTGGGAAGTTCATGAAGAGGTCCACTGTATTTCTGAAGACGACTCTCACAGAAGAGCGGATATAATAGCAATAAACAGGCAACAACAAAAGGCTATTATCGTAGATCCAACTATACGCATGGAGAGAGATCTAAACCAAGCTCATCAGGTTGATCATGAAAAGAGGGCCATTTATGAACATTGTATTCCCTACCTTAGTGCCAAGTATAAAATCTCTCTCTTTAATTGGTCAGTCACAGGTTTATTTTTTGGTGCTCGGAGTTCTTTACCAAAATTTACATATATATATTTTTTTAAATTATCAATACCATCTTTTGAATTTCAAAAAATCATCTCGCAAATTCTTAAAGATTCCTTGCAGATTACACAATTTCATTTATAGGCATACCCTCAGAATGTCTTAATTAAGGATATGCTAATTTTAAATAAAATCTTTTATTGAATTTATAAGTATAATTTTAAAGACATCTTATAAGATTTTATTTTATAATTGATAATCAATGGTGCTTAATTATTACATTTTATTTTTATAACAATATTCATATTTAATTAATTATATTTATTTGCTATTAATTTCCGGATCCTCGTGGTCATCCTTAATTAAAACCGGACGATTTATTTCTCTCTCTCATCAGAAGTTTTGAGTTGAAATTTATAGGCTTTCTTTGAAGTTCTAAATATTATTTACATAAATAACTATCGGTAGCAAAATTATCAATTTTGAAAACTTACCATTGTTTTTAAAATGCAATAAAATATAATAAACAATATAACAACTGTTGTATTATTATAATTTATTACATTTCATGAACTTCAATGAACTCTGTTGAATATTTACCAAATTGTATATTTTATTACCATTGTTTTCTTCTCCGCAGACCTGGAGAAGAAATGCAGGTACAGGGACTTCGGCGGATATCGGATTGGTAAGTACAACATTAAATTATTTCTGCAAGAATTTTTAAGCGTTTCATGAAATTATTTTTAAACTGTTCTAAGAGTTGACGAATTCTGTCGAGAAATACGGAAGAAACTGAAGTGGGGCACAATAAAATGGGATAGGATAAATTGAAATTAAATTATGTGAGTTTAATTAAGTGAATATAAGACATTCCAAACTCAGATTAAATACATGAAAACGAGACAAAGAAAATTATATGAATTAAAAAGCATATGTAAGTTAAACTGACATGAAATAATTTCAGTAAATGAATTAATTAGCGATGGAGTAAATTAAAATGGTTTCCAAGAATGACTTATGGGGTTTTACGAGTTCACTGTGAAGCATGTGTCATGTGTAATGGATTGAAGGTGCTATAATTAGTTCAGTAACTCAAACAGTTTGTTTTAACGTCATTTTTGCGTATCTTACCAGATTTCATTCAACGACATTTCAGATGCGAGTAAAACAAAGATTCTCCACACGAGAATAATATCAGTCAATGACACAAACAGTTTAAAGAGACCGGTAGTATGTAAAAAGGAAAAACAGTTGGAAGGCTCAGAATATTAGAAGGAAATATCGAAAGAAGCTGACAGTCCTGTGTTCAGAGTCCTGAGAAGTTCGTTTCACGCCGTAGTCTACAGTTAGGTATTCCTAAGCCAACAGTGCACGACGTCATGTGGAAAAAATTGAAATTACATTCCTATAAAATTCAACTCTTGCATGCAATAAAGCCACAGGATAAGATGTTTAGGTCTGAATTCGCTGCTATCATGCTACAAAGAATTTATGGTGAACCAGAATTTCTAGAGAATATCCTCATCTCCGATGAGGCTACGTTTCATGTAAATGGTTGTGTTAATCGGCACAATTCTGTAATTTGGGGCTCGGAAAATCCACATGTGATACACTAACACATTCGAGATTTTGCTAAGGTCAACGTTTGGTGCGGCCTAATGCACAACAACATTTTTGGGCCATTCTTTTTTGTTGAAACAAACCAACTCCAGTGCATACATCAGTGATGTCAAAGGAAGCGCATTTTTCTGACCTTGACGTGGTGCGCGGGCAACAAGTGCTAAGTATGGAAAGAGGAAGGGTTGTGTATATGTATAAGCAGCCTGTTGGATTAAGAAAACAGTGGTGCACAAACTTCAAACGGAACGTGAAATTTTACTCGTATGTCGTTATTTTTATATGGCTTCTTTCTGTTTGATATTATCTATATTGTTTGTAAAACAAAAGTTCTAACACCAATTTCTTAATATTGCAGTTGTGTTTTAAATATTAATAACATAATAAAGAGTAAAGAAGGAATATTCACATAAATCCCATAATAGTACAACTATACTGTACTAAATGGATGAAACACATCATTCATGAAGAAAGTGATATCCTAAAAAAAGAGACTAAGTATGACATGATAAGTTGGAATTGGTATTGATGATACCTTTAGCCTTATAAAAGTAATCAATAAACTAAACAAAACAATATTATAGTACAAAACAAAGTTACCTAGGTGCTGTAGACGTTTTAAGTGTAACTAATATTCCAGAACAAAACTCTCATCGCATTATGCTTTTAAGGTGATATTGGTGATTAACTTCCTGTTATCAGAATATTAAATCGTTTTCTCGAAATGTGCTGAAGCTATACAACACATAGGCATGTATCTTTTGATTATGATGTAACAGTAGTTGCTTTGTTAATTCATTTCTTTACGAACAATTTCCATGCGAATATTTTCAAAATTTTCAATACACTATCTTCAGTAATACGTATTTATGGTATATTAGATTTACGAAAATATTCTGTAAGGGTACTAAATAAATAGGCCTATATCTGGAAATTCACTTTTCTATAAAAAAAGTTGAGAAAATATTTCTTTTGAACAAAAAAATCAAACTTGTGAAAAATGAACATTAATCTTAAAACTTACATTCTTATGCTTACTTCTCAGACAAATCTAAAAATCAACATGGATACAGTTTTAAAAAGTCCTCTTCCCTTTATCCATTGAATCAGTACTGCCTATCCCTGTATATAGCTCGACCAAGCGGCATATACTACCTCTTTCGTCTGTCTCTTTCCTTTCCGTTGTAAAGCGCTCAGGCTGTCCTGAGCTCTAAAGCGCGCGCTTGCTCCTGTGGACACCAATTGACATAATGGGTATACATGGACATGTTGCAGTATTTCCTATTTCCCCAATTCGAACAAATGGAAATAGAGTTGCAAATCATCTTTCAGCAATATGGAGCACTGCCTCATTTCGCAAACCATATCCGAGAAGAATTAAATCATCGATTTCCAGACCGATGGATTAGCAGGAATGGACCCATCCCATGGCCCGCTAGAAGTCCGGATCTTACTTCATTGGACTTCTACCTTTGGGACTATGTCAAGAATTAGGTCTACAGTGAAAGAATTGAGAATCTTGATCACCTTAAAATGAAGAATCAGACAAATAATCACAAGCATTACGCCAGATGTTCTTGTCAGAGTGTGAGTGAAATTGAATTTCGCTTTTCCACGTGTCGTACTGGTAATAGTAATCAATCATACTGAAATTTAGTAATGTTATTTGAAAACTGTTTGAGTTACTGAACTAATTACAATCACGTTCAATCCATTACACATAATACCTGCTTCACAGTGAACTCGTAAAACCCCAGCATTCTTTCTCGGAAACCCTGTATTAGTGAAATAATTACATTTCGGTTAAATAAATTGAATATAGATGAATAAATTAAATATAAATAAATTGAAATTGAGGAAAGAATATAGAGAGATAATGAATACAGTACATAGAAAGTGACAATTAAATAGTGATGAAATAAATTTTATTGAGAGGAATGAATTACTTACAAACTAAATAAAATTTTTGTTTCGAGTGTGCTGTTATCTTTAGAATGAAGGTGTATTTCGGGGAGATTTCGACACTGTGTTTTAGGGAGATGTTTCGTGTTCTCCCTGATTTCGCTTGTGGTTCTTGTGAGGGGCTAGCTCTATCAATATTTGTGTGTTTTGGTCTTAGAGTTTGCAATCATTCATAGAGTTTTTAGAATCGCTTCGTCCGTCTATCTGTTTTTCTCTCTACGTGTCTGCCTGCTTGTATGAAACTACTCATCTTCCATTGAACCAATCGTCATTAAACTTTACATTTTAATTTTCATTGATATCAGACAAATAGGAAAAGGCATAACTCTCGATACAAACATAGAAGATCAATTATTTCGGCATATCCTTCGCCTTGATTCTAAAGAATATATGAATTAACAATGAATTAACGACGTGAGAGAATTGACATCCTTACTTACTGCAGGATAACATGTTTGGGTGCGATCTGATTCTATCCAAAAATTGATGTAAAATTCGCGTTGAAGATATTACCACTCCCCCAAAAACATCACAGATACCATCTGCACAAGGACATTTAGGCTTGACTAATTCCTCACCTACTGATGCTTCCTTTGAAGAACAACCGCCAGTTCCGCTGGGTAGGAAGAAAGACACTCTTTCAGCTTTCCCAATAACGGGACTGCCTCATTGGACAAAGCATAACACACAGAGTAAAAACAAAAACAGACCACAAAAGAAAAATGTGGGGAACGAAGAAGAAAGGGAAATTAAGTACAGGAAGAATAAGAGCATACATATAACAGGCCTAAACATAATAAACAAACGGATTAGAGGTTCAAACAAAAGTTCTTCCTCTTTAGGAAACGAAGTACAGGTGGTATTTTAAAATGGCAAATGATCCTCTGATAGCAGTAAGGGAAACATCACTTCCATTTGGTTGCAAAAGTGTAAGAAAACTACAAGACTCAGACTAATAATGTCTGAAAACTGTAGAAAACAGCTGAAGGGGACTAAACAACAGAAAGAAATTGGGCTTTCCCACAGAAGGAAGCCATCTAACGCTCGGCATTTAGGAGGAGGGAGCTAGTTTATCAAACAATGTGGGCAATTAAAAAATATGTATTGTGCCGGTTGTAGTGGGTATTACTACGATGGCAATGCTAGAGAACTTTGTGTTCAGTGTGTTGGAAAATACCAAAACAGTTTTCAGAAGGCATATGTGAAAAATGACACCGATGAAAACTTCTCATGTGACCAACGCGAATAGGAGTGTTATAAAATATTTAGAAATTTTTCAGGAGGAAAATTTGTGTTGTAAATGTTGGATTTTAAAATGTTTCGTATGTTTGTAATACTGTGCGTTGGTAGCTCGGCCGGACCGTTCTTATAAATAATAATTCCAGAAGATTAGAAAACCGTTGTCAGAATTTCACATCACATGTACCAGGGGCTAATACTACAGTTATATCAAATGGATAGATTGTGCGCTATTTTGAATGAATCTTCTATATATATATATATATATATATATATATATATATATATATATATATATATATATATATATATATATATATATATATATATATATATATATATATATATATAATTCGAACTGGTAATGGAAATTGCGGGAAAACGGCTGAATGGATTTTAATGAATGACCCGTCATTTTGAAGTTAGGCATCCAAGGATTTTCAGAAAAATAGTAACTTTCAGTGAAGTGTTAGTTTTCCTACATAATTTTCCTATTTTCCAAAATCCATCTTTCGTCAATTTTGAGAACTAATTATTGCATTTCCACGGCCGACTTGATGTGCATTTCAGAATAAAAAAAACACACTACAATAAACAATAGGCTATTACACGAAGGCCATGACCTGCAGGATTGCTGACCTATTTAGAGTTCAAATTCAATTGGTTATTAAAACTTCAAGACTTACAGGTCCGATTTTGCGGTGTGTAATTTTCTGAGTACAAAATTTGAGGTGATTTGATGACGTTATTACCATTAGACATGAAATATTATTATAGTTAATGCCATGATGTGACCATTTTTAATTAATTATACATATTAATCCTATATTAATGATATGAAAGTGAAATGTTTTGGGGTTATATAAGTAGATGTAGAGAATATTGTGACAGCTGCAACGGGGTTTGAACACGCGTCCGACAGGGCGCGCGGCAGACGAAACGCTGGTACGGGGAGCATCTGCATGCTGAAGGGCAGAGGGGGTGTATTACGTCAACGCGACGAGGGGAGGGTGCGCGCGCAACTGCTGCGTGCGGAGTGAAGGGGGGACGGACCCTCCCGACTCTTCCAGAAGTCCGTCGAAGTGTAGATATCCAGATAATTTGAGAGAGCTATGTCTGCACACCCGTAGAAATTTCTCGCAACTATAATTTTGCTATAAAAGAAGAAACGCGGGCGAACTTGGGCAGTTTTTCAGTTTATTCAGTCAGTGAGTAAGCCAGAGCAAGCAAGCCAGTCTTGTGTACCGGAGTTCGACTCGAGTGTGCGTCCACAACTGTGTCAGCATCCGAAGGCCTGAGTTCGAGTGCAGTGGACCGCAGTTGGAGGGACCTGAGTTCGAGTACAGTGGACTGTCTCTGAAGGTCTATGGTTCGAGATACTGTGAACTCGAGTGACTGTGCTAGAAGAACTGTGAACTGAGAACTGACAGTTCTGATTTGTAAATAGTGCTTCGTAAATATTAGTTAAGATTAACAGTTCATTGTTGTTCGTAATAGTCCAAGTAAATTGTCATTGTCGTCAGTGGAGTGCACTAACGAATAATGCGTTACTGTGTGGAGAGCAAATCCTATTGTTGAGATAATAAAGTTACATTGTTGTCTAGTTTAAAATGTTACAATATCTTAAGTTAGGTCTCGATATTTTCTATAATTTACTGAGTGGCAGCTACAATAACCTGAAATAGCTATTGCTTTGCTCCCACATGAAAAACCCTCTGATCGTCCTGACAATGTTACTTGCGTTTTCGCGTTGAAACTCAAAAACTAAGGTGGATATGTTCAAGAAAAAGTATTTGGCATAAAAAAACTATTCAGAAGGATTATGTTTCATTATCATGGAAGCAAATAACTTCCAAAATGTCTGGTAGTCATTGAAAATAAATCTGGAAAATTTTTATTTGAACGTCTAATGAACTTAGTTTGCAGCATTTGCTGCACAAGCCACTAGTATATTCTTGATTGCTGAACTCCAAGACCGCCGCGGAACGGTCCGGGCGAGCCACGAAGGCACTGTACTACACTGGTGGCCATAATTCTGGAAACTTTTTGTTTTTGTACTGAATTATTATAACATCTGCATTGATTCACAGATTTATACAATTGAAAATGTTACTCTTGACTGTTTCGTTAATTACGGGGTTATAATAAAGATATTATATTAAATCCTGAATATTTTAACAATAAATAATCATTACTTTGTAGGAAATTATGTTCTTGTCGTTTAAGATCTAAATAGTAATTTCAGATTTCATTATAATTTCCCATCATTTACTGTAATAAAAACTGGCCCATTTTTTATTTTAAGATTATTGTTCATCGGTAGAAGCATTGTTGAGCACTGTTAGCATAAAATGTGGACATTATTAGTGTGTTTCTATCATTAGTCTGACTTAAGATTTCGTTAGGTTAACATCTGATTGGTTTACAACAAATTTTATTGATCATTTTATCACAATGGATCCACGAAAGGACTGGACACCTTCTAGGGCAGTCACGCTTCGAGAAGAAGGCTACACATTCAAGGAAATTGCAAGAAAACTTGGTAATGGTGCTACAGTGTCTGGCATCCAGAAGGTATGGCAGAAGTAGAAATCCACAAAATCTTTTAAAGGAACACTTAGGACTGGTAGAAAACCTAAAGTAAGTCCAAGAGTTGTGAGGCAGATTTGTCGATTAGCATTGAAAGATCAAAGGAACTCTTCTAAACGTCAAGAACATTATTTCCCACATAGAAATGATTATTTATTGTTAAAATATTCAGGATTTAATATAATACCTTTATTATAACCCCGTAATTAACGTATCAGTCACGAGTAACATTTTCAATTGTATAAATCTATGAATCAATGCAGATGTTATAATAATTCAGTACAAAAACAAAAAGTTTCCAGAATTATGGCCACCAGTGTATGTTGAAATCTCTCCCATTATGGGAGAATTCGACACTTCGACACTAATTTGCATTTTTTTAAATACAGTGATATAAAATGATCGAATTTACAACAGTTATATGAAATATACGGAAAACATGTCCATACATGTTAGGGAAAAAATTAGAATAACATTTATGTAAATTGGACTCAGAATTAACATTTTTCCTTAGCGTGTCGAGATGTCCCTAAATGATCCTATGTAGGGTAAAGTTGTCTAATTCCGTGATATTCCTAATTCCGTGATATGTTTTTTTCACTAAATATTACGGGGTTGAGCACCTAGTTAGGAAGTTCACCGATGTCTCAAAAGTAGGTGACAGATGTAATCTTTCGAGAAAGATGTCTGGCGCTATGGCCGAACGGCAAAACGTTGGCCGACGTCCAATTTAAAAAAAGTGTCACGGGATTAGGGGTATCACGGAAATAGGCAACTTTACCCTACTGGATTATCATTTGCAAAGTACTGATATTAGGCCTACTTAACACATTTTGCAAAAGAAAGTACGTTTGATCTTAGAACAGCAATTTTTTTTATATAAATCTGTTCTCGTTTTTCTGTAACTCTATCCCCTGGATTTGCTTATACGTAATGTGCAATAAGTATTACGATTATATTTAGCATCTATGTCACTTGCGTGTAATATTACACAAATTACATGAAAATAAATAGCGAATACATGGTTTTATAAATATTCCTATTTTATTTATAATTGCGTTTGGTTAGGGAAAGTAAATTAATTCGTGTAAATAGTGGCCGTGGAATGAAACATATATAAATAAAAACAGTGACGTGCAGTGCGTTTATACCGAGACCAAAGAGGGGAAATTGAAACGAGTGTAATTTTATGAAAAGCGAAGCGGAATGTCACAGCCTTGAAATCTGTTCAACACAGACACTCTGAAATCAGATATTGGGATGATATCCCCACTGCAACTTGCATGCATAATCGAGTCGACCAACGCAGGGTACAGTTCAGTGCGTATTTAGGTCCAGTCCCTGAAATGTGATCCATATAGGTCATTCAGTTAGCTGGCGATTTCTCACAGTAGAGTCTGGGCTAGGCTATGGATAGATCCTTCGGGATTTTTGTAAATATTAGCTGTGAAGCAAGTATTTTCCAACTGCTTCGGTTTACCGTAATATTCTGAAAAATCCTTCATTACTTCTGTAACATTAATAATCTTTTAACCACCACTGAGTGTAGAATGAGAACTTAGCTGCAGAATTACCAGCTACTCATTTTTATAGCTGCGGAAGTTTGTATTCATTTATTAATTATATTTTGTACGAGAGATTGACGCAAAGGATTATATCGCTATTTACGGAGATTTTTCTTTTATTTTATTGGGTTATATTACGACTCTGTATCAACATCTCTGGTTATTTAGCGTCTGAATGAAAAGAAGGTGATAATGCTTGTGAAATGAGTCCGGGGTCCAGCACTGAAAGTTACCCAGCATTTGCTCGTATTGGGTTGAGGGAAAACCCCCGGAAGAAACCTCAACCAGGTAACTTGCCCTGACCGGGATTCGAACCCAGGCCACCCGGTTTCGCGGCCAGACGCGCTGACCGTTACTCCAAAGGTATGGACTTCACGGAGCTTACTCAAAGAGTAATTTTAAGTAAAAGTTCATATGAACATCGACCCTCTTCCTAACAGTTATTATTTTTAGTATAATAATAATAATAATAATAATAATAATAATAATAATAATAATAACAACTTACTTACAAATGGCTTCCTAGAAGGAACTCGGAGATTCATTGCCACCCTCACATAAACTCGCCATCAGTCCCTTTCCTGAGCAAGATTAATCCAGTTTCAATCATCATATCCCACCTCTCCCAAATCCACTTTAATATTATCCTCCCACCTACGTCTCGGCCTCCCCAAAGGTCTTTTCCCCTCGGTCTTCCAACTAACACTCTACACATACTGTATTCATCTGACGTTGTTTACGTTGTCTACTTACAGTATCCCGTTCAGTGCGCTGTCTGAGGGGTGGGGACAGAAAACTACACTAAAGCAATGTAGATAGTGTAATGTGTAACGGTCATGGTCGGTCCTGATATGCACGTCTGTAGACAGCAGTGTATGTATACAATTTGCAGTGTCCAGTCGATCAGTCCTAGTGAAATGGAGGAGTACACGAGAACGGAATAAGCAGACCTGATTTTCCAATAACGAATGAGCCAATGGGAACAGTAGACAAGCTCACAGATTGTATCGGGACAAGTACCCACGTAGGAGACATCCGGCCCATAGCATTTTTCCACGACTGTTCCAAAAGTTAAGGGAAGGCGGGCACGTTGTGCCAAATTACAATTCCATTTCCACACAATTATTTTTGCTTATAACTTTCGACTCAGTCATTTCCGGACATGGTTCCTTATCTCAAATTGATACATGTGCCCTTCGCAATCATCCCTGAAAGTTTGTAACACCACTTCGGAAACACTCTATATATCGACGAAGCAGTGTATCGATCCTCCGATGCTCTTTTCTTTGTGTATGAAAGTTCAGAAATTTTAATATCCGTTGGCAAGAGGATTTTTGATTTCTCTT
Source organism: Periplaneta americana (assembly GCF_040183065.1). Taxonomy (NCBI): domain Eukaryota; kingdom Metazoa; phylum Arthropoda; class Insecta; order Blattodea; family Blattidae; genus Periplaneta; species Periplaneta americana. The sequence continues at coordinate 144,910,999 of NC_091129.1, read as the reverse complement.
TTCCGTAACCAAACCATTCAGTAACTTGAAATTTTTGCTCGACCAACCATTCCACTATTGCAAGGTCGCTGTAAACTATGAACTATCCTTATTCGTAATACTATTAAGTATGATACGAGCCGGCAGAAATTAGTAATTTCCTTCCACAAACAGGAAATGAAAAAATACCGTTCAAATGAGATTAAATTGACATTAACTCAAACAACTTTTTAAAACAAACCAGTTATTATGATAACTGAATGTTTGCGTTAAAAAAGTTCTTCTGTAAAGACACAGTATCGGGATTTTGAAGGTTGAATAAAATGACTGAATTTATGAGTAAATTAAATTACCTCTTTTGAAAAATTCGATTATGTATTTGTGCAATGTATAATTATATGTATGCTAAAGAACCCTTAAAATTCTCTTGCAGACAACAGATAACTACTCAGTTACCTCTTATAATTTATCAGTGTTTCAATTTAGTGCAGAATTGGATAGTAGGCTATCAACATTCGTATAGTACCATCAGTCTGTACTCAAATCATATCTCAGCAGCTATTAGAATCGAAGTCCGACATAGGTGTACCGAAGATACGTACAGGCTACAAACATGTGACAGATTTACATATAGGCAGTTCTTATTAGAGAACCTCTCCTTCTCTATTGAATGTTAATGACTTTGTTAGTCATCACTTAGATAATTATTGACGTAAAGTTCTCTAGAACTGTTGTTGGAATGGCCATAAAGTTATTTATAAATGTGCGCTCCTTCATACGAGCTATTCCATCTCGAATCAACCGAATTATAGAGAAAATTGACCTTACAATTTCTAAATACAATAAACTTTTTATGTACGTAGAGAACTGTGATACAATGCTTTGTGCAAAGTTTGAGGCATCAGAAATTCACAGTGTTTAATTAAAAATATTTAAATTTATCGTATTTTCATAAAATTTGCAACTTTAAACTGTTGTAGCTCCGAAACCCTTTCACCCAATGATCAAAATCATGGTTTATTTTGATGCGGAGAAATTAGAGTTTATATTGACATATAAACAGATTTTCTTACTTTTTATGGAAATGGAGAAATTTAGATTTTTCCTCATTAAGACGCCTTTGCCAAGAAAAAAATATTTTAAAAATATATAGTTAGATTCCGCATTGAAAGTACAAATAAAACACATTTTATACTGATGGCACGTTGATAAGAAAGTATTGAAAAATCAAATAAAGAAAATAAATAGTACGCGCGTGAAGTAACCAGCTGACTGTGAGGCGGGAGCTAGCCGAGGTAAGCAAGGCCAGGAGACATTAACACGTGATGTGTCGTCTAGCAGTCATGGCTGTGCTAGCTTTACCACAGGTTTTCATAAACACAGGAGTAAAATGACGCCCAACGCTCGCTTATCTTCAGCTCTCGGCCAGTGCGTGCGGTACTGCGCCGTTCAAGTCTAGGCGTGAGAAAATAATCTATTTAATACTCTCGAAATTTATTGCCGTGGCACTAAGCAAACAATGCCGAATCCCTCTTAATAATGCAAGGTTTTTTCTCAATATTTTTTTTACATTTTTACAAGTGGGCAAAAAGCCTAAAAGTAAGTAAAATCATATTATCTGTCTCTGTGTACAATAAAAATAAGGATTACTTCTTAACATAACCTACCAAATGTCAGCTTCAAAATAAGCTTTCGTTCAATGTTCTGCAGTAAATGGTTCCAGAATTCTGAGCGCTGAAAGAGGCTTGTTTCTATAAAATACTCTAAATTTGTCGCTCAATAATACGAAAACCGTTTCACTTTCGATAGTATATTTTTGAAAATGCACTCTCCTCAGCACCTTGTATAAATAGGAAAAAAATTAGAGTATAAAAAATGCGAGGTTTTTTACTGATCGATTTCATATGGAATAGCCCATACATACATGACATACGTCTAAAATGCAGATAGTAGGCCATTACGATACAAAGGAGAAGAGTTCACCCAGCGCTGTGAATCGGGTTCCAGTATAGCTCAGATGGTCAGAGCACTGTGCGCGACAAGCTGAGAATCATGGGTTTGATTCCCGGTATCGGGACGAATTTTTCTCCGCTAATAAGTATGTGACAAATTGCTAAGGCGACATAAATACAGGCTGGAAATGAAATAACCCTGCAGAGTTTCAGAGCGAATAGCTCAAGTTGTATACAACAATAAAATGTAATACCATATTGATGGAAATTTCATAGTTTTTCCCCCCCCCCCCATATGGTTAACACCCTCTTCGGTAACTATTGCGAGTAGGATCGTGATTTTTGTCCATTTCTATGTAAAATATAAGAAGGAATCATGTATTTCCTCTGGCATATTTCAACAGCGTGGACGGGTTTCCTGTAAATTTAATTAAAACATACAGCCATCAGCGTAGCTCAGTCGGCTAAGGTGCTTGCCTCCCGATCCGGGGTTGCGTTCGGGCGCGAGTTCGATTCCCGCTTGGGCTGATTACCTGGTTGGGATTTTTTCCGAGGTTTTCATCAACCATAAGGCAAATGTCGGGTAATCTATGGCGAATCCTCGGCCTCATCTCGCCAAATATCATCTCGCTATCACCAATCTCATCGACGTTAAATAACCTCGTAGTTGATGCAGCGCAGTTAAATAACCAAGTAAAATAAAAAATTTAAAAACAGCTGATTTGAAGCCACTGAACGATGCAACCAGATTGCAACATTGTAGCTAGAGAGGAAGGTTCTCGTAGGGATACAGACCTCTTACATCTGTACTACGAGAAGAAAGAGGACTGTGTTAGCGGCGATGTTAATCATGCATTTAATCACAAAACGTAATATAGATTTTCTATTCATTTAAAGGGTTAGGTACAGCTTACAGCAGTAAAAGTTTTGGAAATATTCAACATTTTTTTTCTCCATTATTGTATCTTGCACAATAATGAAAATTGATATGTGTAAAACGCTGTCTTTCTGCTGTATGAAAAACATACTTTTGCGATTTAGGAAAACAAAAAAAAAATATATATATTTTTTACAAAATTCAAAATGTCCAGTTCACTGTGCAATGTTGAAGCGTTTCCCTCATAACTCATAAACTTTTTAACTTTTTCATGTTGTCTCCCTTTTATTTTATTACTGAAACTCATGTTTACAATATCATGCTCTTTCAACTACATTCCTTAATAAATAATATTTTTTTTATTTTGTGTTAGAAGAAAATACTGATATTTGACCATTTTGTAAAATGAATTTTTTTTTATCAGACAATCTATCAAAGATAGAGGAGTGATCTTGCATCATGTTGTAGATATGATATACATTAATACACACAAGAAATTTTATCACAGAATGTTGGATAGTTTTTGAGTTATGTGGGAAACGCTTCATCACTGCACAGTAAACTGAATTTAAAAAAATGTAAATAATTGTTTTAAGTCGTAAAAATATATATATATTTTTTTTCATATAGCCGAAGGACAGTGTTTTACACCTACTAATTTTCATTATTGTATAAGATACAGCAATGGAGGGAAAAAATGTTGCACGTTTCCAAAATTTTACTGCTGTAAGCTGTACCTTACCCCTTAAGTGTCCCCCATAGTCCCTTTCAATCCGCAGGATTATTTCACTTCCACTCTGTATAAGGAACAGTGTGTAAAGGAGCTATCAAGACATACAGCTTTCGGTATCTCGGCTCATAGCGATTGGGTCTAAATATGTTCATTACAGTTAACTGTTTTTCTAGGAACCGAATATAAAACCTTTTCTCACAATCGGCTAATCACGATTCTGCTTTGTCTAGAGCAGTGATGTCAAAGCAAGCGCATTTTCTGACCTTGACGTCGTGCGCGGGCAGCAAGCGCTAAGTATGGAAAGAGGAAGAGTTATGTATCTGAATAAGCAACCTGTTGGATTAAGAAAACGGTGGTGCACAAACTTCAAACGGAACGTGAAATTTTATGTCGTTATTTTTATATGGCTTCTTTCTGTTTAATATTATCTGTATTGTCTGTAAAACAAAAGTATTGACACTGATTTCTTAATATTGCACTTGTGTTTTAAATCTTAATAACATAATAGAGAGTTAAGAAATAATATTCACTTAAATTCCATAGTAGTATAATTATACTGTATTAAGTGAATGAAACACGTCATTCATAAAGAAAGTGATATTCCAAAGAAAGAGATTGAGTATGACATGATAAGTTGGAATTTATATTGATGGTATCTTTAGCCTTACAAAAGTAATCAATAAACTAATCAAAACAATAATACAGTACAAAGCAAAGTTACCTATGTACTGAATCTGTTTTAAGTGTAACTAATATTACATAACAAAACTCTTATCGCATTATGCTTTTAAGGTGATATTTGTGAGCAACTTCCTATCATCAGAATATTAAATTATTTTCTCGAAATCTGCTGAAGCTATAGAGCTGATATTTTTACAACACATGGGCACGTATCTTTTGCTTATGATGTAACAGTAGTTGGTTTGCTTTGTTAATTCATTTCCTTACAAACAATTTCCATGCGAATATTTTCAAAAATTTCAATATACTATCTTCAGTAATATGTGTATACGGTATATTAGATTTACGAAAACATTCTGTAAGGCTACTAAATAAATAGGCCTATACCTGAAAATATTACTTTTCCATACGAAAAATTGAGAAAATATTTCTTTTGAATAAAAAAATCAAACTTGTGAAAAATGAGCATTAAAATTAAAACTTACATTCTTATAATGCACTTATACTTCTCAGGCAAATCTAAAAATTAACATGGATACAGTTTTAATAAGTTCTCTTCCCTTTATCTAATGAAAATCAGTGCTGGCCATCCCTGAATATAGCTCGATCAAGCGACATATACCACCTCTTTCGTCTGTCTCTTTCCTTTCCGTTGTAAAGCGCTCAGGCTCTCCTGAGCTCTAAAGCGCGCGCTTGCTCCTACGGGCATCAATTGACATGCCTGGTCTAGAGAATGGAATTACAATTATCAGAGAGCCTCTCAATTGTCACGTTCCAATCTTGTTATTCGTTCCAATAGGTCTCGTCTCACGCTTGCGGTACTTCCAGTGGTTAAACACGGCTGAAAATTCCTCTATAGAGAGAAACGGTGGGAGGAAATCTGGCGGCGATAAACCCGGCATGAGGAAAGAGATCAGAATTTGCGTGACGGGGGTTGTTAATTGCCTCTTATGTGTGTAGCTACACCCTCGTATGGGAGCTAGGAAAAGCAAAGCCTTGAGTACGGCACTAAAACTTTTGTACACAACCGTATATTATATGTTAATGAAAAAGTTATTCCAGAGGGCAGGCAACCGGTTGGAGAAGAGGAGAACAGATACCTAAAAATGCGAGAAATATGCAAAGCATTGCTGTAATTTGCGAATTCTACCGCGGAAAATGGGTTGTTTAGCGAAGTGAGCTCAGCATAAAGTCTGATTAAGTTATTTAACGCATCTAAATTAGAGTTAACTCGTTCTGACTCTGCTCAGCAGTTGTTGAAGAAAGCTGCTGTTGTGCGTTTGGTGCGGATTATTTGACGAATTAGAGGTCGTGAAATGTAAAGCAGAAAGTGTATAGCTGTGGCGCTTTACTACAAAACTTCGTTGTATTAAGTAGATAAAGAAATATTTTACAGTTCGCAAGTATTACACTTATTGAAAGTAAAAAGTAAAATAAATACAGAACGAATTATGCCGCACCTTATGAACACTTCACTTCCTGGAACAACTTTTTTGGACTAAATAAATAAATCTTCTTCTTCTTCTTCTTCTCCTCCACTTCATGATATGTATGTATGTATGTATGTATGTATGTATGTATGTATGTATGTATGTATGTATGTATGTATGTATTTATGTATTTATTCACACTGCAATGGATATATGCAGAGAGAGATGCACTATCTCCTTTACTTTTTAACTTCGCTCTAGAATATGCCATTAGGAAAGTTCAGGATAACAGGCAGGGTTTGGAATTGAACGGGTTACATCAGCTTCTTGTCTATGCAGAGGACGTGAATATGTTAGGAGAAAATACACAAACGTTTAGGGAAAATACGGAAATTTTACTTGAAGCAAGTAAAGCGATCGGTTTGGAAGTAAATCCCGAAAAGACAAAGTATATGATTATGTCTCGTGACGGGAATATTGTACGAAATGGAAATATAAATATTGGAGATTTATCCTTCGAAGAGGTGGAAAAATTCAAATATCTTGGAGCAACAGTAACAAATATAAATGACACTCGGGAGGAAATTAAACGCAGAATAAATATGGGAAATGCGTGTTATTATTCGGTTGAGAAGCTCTTATCATCCAGTCTGCTGTCCAAAAATCTGAAAGTTAGAATTTATAAAACAGTTATATTACCGGTTCTTCTATATGGCTGTGAAACATGGACTCTCACTCTTAGAGAGGAACATAGGTTAAGGGTGTTTGAGAATAAGGTGCTTAGGAAAATATTTGGGGCTAAGCGGGATGAAGTTACAGGAGAATGGAGAAAGTTACACAACACAGAACTGCACGCATTGTATTCTTCACCTGACATAATTAGGAACTTGAAATCCAGACGTTTGAGATGGGCAGGGCATGTAGCACGTATGGGCGAATCCAGAAATGCATATAGAGTGTTAGTTTTGAGACCGGAGGGAAAAAGACCTTTAGGGAGGCCGAGACGTGGATGGGAGGATAATATTAAAATAGATTTGAGGGAGGTGGGGTATGATGATAGAGACTGGCTTAATCTTGCACAGGATAGGGACCGATGGCGGGCTTATGTGAGGGCGGCAATGAACCTTCGGGTTCCTTAAAGCCATTTGTAAGTAAGTAAGTAAGCAATGGATATATACCCGGTGGCAATGGTATGGGCCAGATCTGCAGAACTGTAGCTCCTGAAAGCGACTTCTTTCCTCCCCTTTCTTACCCCACCCACCTTTTCTACCTGTGCGGTCATGGCGTTCTAGTTAAGCTCGGCTGCATCAACATTTATTCTCGCGGCGGAAGTCGAACATTCCCAATAGAAGTGGAGTGAGGCTGACGTCATATTTCCCCTACTTGCGAGTTCTGCAGGCCAGGTATGGGCAATTGTCCGTTCCGGCTTCAAAGGTCGCTCCATCTTTTCATTGGTCGTCCCTGATCTCTTCGTCCTTTTGGTTTATAATTCATTGCTTTCTTAGGAAGACTGCAGTCGTCCATTCTCTCTACACGTAATTTCCAATCTTGTCTGTATTAAATAAATAAATAAATAAGTAAATAAATAAATAAATAAATAAGTGAAGAAGTAAGTTAATAAGTAAATAGATAAATAAATAAATAAATTAATAAAAATGAATAAATAGATAAATACAGTAAATAAATACAGTAAATTAAGTAACTTCGTAAGTAAGTAAATAACTAGGTAACTAAGAAGGTAAGTAAGTAACTAGGTAAGTAAGTAACTATGTATCTAAGAACGTAAGTAAGTAACTAGGTAACTAAGAAGGTAAGTAACTAGGTAGGCCTAACTAAGAAGGTAAGTAAGTAACTAGGTAACTAAGAAGGTAAGTAACTAGGTAACTAAGAAGGTAAGTAAGTAACTATGTAACTAAGAAGGTAAGTAAGTAACTATGTAACTAAGAAGGTAAGTAAGTAAGTAACTAGGTAACTAAGAAGGTAAGTAAGTAACTAGGTAACTAAGAACGTAAGTAACTAGGTAACTAAGAAAGTAAGTAAGTAAGTAACTAGGTAACTAAGAACGTAAGTAACTAGGTAACTAAGAAAGTAAGTAACTAGGTAACTAAGAAAGTAAGTAACTAGGTAACTAAGAACATAAGTAACTAGGTAACTAAGAAAGTAAGTAACTAAGTAACTTAAAAAGTAAGTAAATTATTAAGTAACTAAGAAAGTAAATAAATTATTAGGTAACTAAGAAAGTAAATTATTAAATAACTAAGGAAGTAATTTACTAAGTAACTTGTTAGTCGATAACTAAGTAATTAAATAACTAAATAAGTTAATAACTAAGTAAATAAATAAGTAATTAAACAACTAAGTAACTAAATAGATAACTAAGTAACTAAGAAAGTAAGTAAATAATTAAGTAAATTATTATGTAACTAAGTAAATTACTAAGTAGCTTAGTAAGTAACGAAATAACTAAGTAAACAAATGAAAAAAGAAACAAGCAAAGAAATAAATAAAAAAGAAGCAAAGAAAGGAATTAAACAACTAAGTAACTAAATAGATAACTAAGTAACTAAGAAAGTAAGTAAATAATTAAGTAAATTATTATGTAACTAAGTAAATTACTAAGTAGCTTAGTAAGTAACTAAATAACTAAGTAAACAAATGAAGAAAGAAACAAGCAAAGAAATAAATAAAAAAGAAGCAAAGAAAGGAATTAAACAACTAAGTAACTAAATAGATAACTAAGTAACTAAGAAAGTAAGTAAATAATTAAGTAAATTATTATGTAACTAAGTAAATTACTAAGTAGCTTAGTAAGTAACTAAATAACTAAGTAAACAAATAAAGAAACAAACAAGCAAAGAAATAAATAAAAAAGAAGCAAAGAAAGGAAGAAACAAACAAACTACTTTGCTTTTGTTTTTGCTTTCTTTTCTTAATCTTTACTTATTTTACTATTTCTTACATACTTGTTTGTTGAATTCTTTTTGTTTTGTCTCGTCCTTTCTTTATCTTTTTCCTTTCCAGTTTTCTTGTATGTTTTTTCTGGTTTCTATTATTTTCTAGCTATTTTCTTATTTTTAATTTCTCTTTTCGTCTGTTCTCATCTCTTTCATTATCAGTTTCCTTCTCGCTTCCAAGTTCACCTCAATATAAACCATCAAGACAGGTACTTATGCTATCAGTATAATTTAGATGCGGAAAAATGCCACAGAAAGAAATAGTGTCGTGTAATTTTCTGCTTGCTGTGCTGGAAAAACTATTTTTCTGTTTATTCTTGTATCGGAGTCTGGAGTGGATATAAACATTAAAATCATTACCCAATCCATGCGTCTGATTCTTCAAATGTTGCTCCATATTTGCACCTTCTGCTCCAACATTTACATTCACGCTTGGCATCACTTCGTAGATAATTGAAGTGTGATACTTGCGGAGAAGGCGACTCTAGTTTAATGGTCGACAATAAAATGTAGGCGTGGGTACACAGCCGTCTGATATCTGTACCTGTGCCTGAATAATAATAAACCGTGTGATCAGCAGGCTGTCGGCCGGTCGCAGGCGCTATCGATTCAACAGAGCGGCTGCCATGGAAACAGACAGACACATCTGTAATGACCCGCTTTTCCCATTTTCGTCTTTTTAATGGAATTGAATATTAGAAAGACGACCGGGGATTGACGTGTGCTTACTCCGCTTGCAGGTGGGGTTACCCTGGAAATCCTAAACACTTCTCCGCCCCCACTTGTCGTTTGTCATCTAATTCGTTCTTATAACATGTACTGTAGCTTGTAAACCTTTGCTCTTTTGGGCCTTGACATTCTAATATACTAGTGGCTTGTGCAGTAAATACTGCTGCAAACTAAGTTCGTTAGACGTTCAAATAAAAATTTTTCAGATTTATTTTCAATGAAGAATACTCGTCTTTTTGATAGTTATTTGCTTCCATAATAATGAAACATACTCCCTCTGAATGGATTTTTTTTAGGCCAAATACTTTTTCTTGAACCTATCCAACTTCAGTTTTTGAGTTTCAACTCGAAAACGCAAGTATCAATATCAGGACGATAGCAGTAGCTATTTCAGGTCATTGTGGATTGTAGGCAAAAGTTAAAAAAAATGTCAGGTTTGCTAAGCTTTCGAACAATAGCATTTTCGTATAGCTGCTGCATGTAGAACTTGAAATGTAGAGCGTAAATCATTTTATCCTACTAAGAGATCTTGCTGAAATGATCTGGAGACTACAAAATTTTCTAGGCCTCTTATTTTATCAGTAAGTAATACGTTTTTATCTTTCCTTGGGAACTGTAATTTTTGCGCTCTCTCGAGCCAATACTGAAGACAATGACACATATCAATATCTACACTACACCGCCATTAAGTATATGAAAAAGACACAACCCCACTGGGTTAATAAGTATAAAAATATTTGATTTTTAATAACAATATTATTATCTTACTTAAGTTTTGTAGTTATATATAGCAGCCACTCAGTAAATTATAGAAATGAAGATCTAAATTAAGATATTCTCTACATTTACTTACATAACCTCAAAACGTTTCACTTTCATGTCATCAATATAGCATCAATATTATGTACATTTAATGAAAATAGGTGCATCATGATATTAACTATAATAATATTTAATTTCTAATGGTAATAATGTCATCAAACCACCTCAAGTTTCGTAGATTTGAATATCCAATACACAGCTGTACTCAGAAAATTATACACTGCAGAATCAGTTTTTAGTAACAAATTGAATTGAGCTCTAAATATGTCGGCAATCTGCAGGTCATGGCCTTCGTGTAACAGCCTATTGTTTATTGTAGTGTGTGTTTGTTCTGAAATTCAATCAAGTCGGCCGTGATTGAATAAAATTATTTCTCAAAATTGACAGCAGATGAATTTTGGAAAATAGGAAAATTATGTAGGAAAATTGACATTTCACTAAAAAATACTACTTTTCCGAAAAACTTTAGGTTCCAAGCTTCAAAATGAGGGGCCATTTATTAAAATCCGTTCAGCTGTTTTCCCGTAATTTCCATTACCAGTTCAAATTATATATATATATATATATATATATATATATATATATATATATAGATTTCATTATAGTACATTATGCAACGAGCCTATAATGGTAGTAATTAAGACGCGAGTATGTTTGTTTATGAAACGAGCGCAAGCGAGTTTCATAATTTTCATACGAGCGTCTTAATTACCATTATAGGCAAGTTTCATACGACTTTTTATGCTCGTTTCTAACTTGAAATTATTCACAAGTATTCATGTTATGGTTATATAAGAGAGGTGCGAACTGACCTTCTAAATTGTGAGATGTACGCAGACGCGAAAGTATTGATTTTTTCCGAGGAACGAATGTCATTGACCTTGATATAATCTAGAGAATAACATGAACATTAGTCTTGATATAACCTGGACATTAATTTAGAATTGAAAAACGAGATGACAAATTGAATTTATTTGAATATTATTTACAACTAACGCTAATTATTATAGTAACAGAACATAACCTTCTGCGACAGTATTGGATTTCCAGCCTCCGTAAATTTTCGCTAGTTGTCTTTCAATTGCATATCCGAGAATAATCGATTCTTGCGCTTTTATAATGGTACAATGGTGATTTCTCATTGGCTGAACAACTGAACTATAATGAATAGGTGTACTTTAACGAGGTGCATTAAAGGGCTACTACCAGGTGTATAATTACTACATTTCGGCATGGTCAAGCATAAAATTCTTTTACTTGTTACTACAGTAGTACTTGGGTTATACGTAACCCATTTGTTACAGTTCTGGTTTGTACGGAATTATGCACAGGTCGAGGCAAAATTTATTTGTACGTAATTTTTTTTTTAAATCGAGTTTGAATTATACATGCCGTATTTTTGTTAGAAAACTCAATCCAGGCGAATACATGTTCCGAACATTCCTTTTTCCACTTCTGTTCATTCATTCATTCATTCATTCATTCATTCATTCATTCATTCATTCATTCATTCATTCATTCATTCATTCATTCATTCATTCATTCATTCATTTATTTTATTCCATAGATCTTACATGAGCAATGAAGCTTTAAGACGTGGAAAAAATCAAAATTTTAGAATATTACAATTACAATTTTTACAAATTTTTATAGTTTTACAATTTAGTAATTTTCTACAGTTTTTACAATTTTGTGCAATTTTTACAATATTTTGGCGAGATGTAGTGAGATGAGGTGAGGTCCGAGGATTCGCCAAAATATTACCCGGCATTTGCCTTTTGGTTGGGGAAAACCTCGGCAAAAACCCAACCAGGTAATCAAATCAAAGGGGTTGATGCCAAGGACTCGCCATAGACCATCCGGCTTCAGTCCCACGGCTGTGGAAAACCTCGGAAGAAACCAAAGACCAAAGGGGGATCCAACCCAAGCCCGAACGCAGCTCCAGCGTGGAAGTGGAATAACTTTTCAGATTGAAAGGGACGATAGGGTACAGGTACACGTAAGTGAATAGAAAACCTATATTACGTTTTGTAATTAAATACACGGTTAATTATAAAATTAAGTTTGAAGTTTCAGCAGTCCGGTAATATCGACGCTAACACACTCTGCTCGTGATACAGATGTAAGAGGTCAACGAACTCTGTGTGTCTCGGCAGGTGAGCTGCTCTCTTCCAAAACGTTACCATTTTCTTGCATAGTGCAATTGCTTTAAATTAGCTTTTTTTTAAATTCAGTTTGCACGAAAACAGTCCACGCTATTGAAATACGCCAGAGAGATAAATTATTCGTTTTTAGATTCCTGTCGATATGGACAAAAATCACATTCCTACTCGCAATAGTTACCGAATAAGAGATTGTTAAACATTTCGGAAAATCATTTTTTTCTGGAAAAAAAAAACTATGAACTTTCCACCAATATAATGTTATATATTTTTTTTGTTACATACAATATGAGCTATTCGCTCTGGAAATCTGCAAAATAATGTCGCTTCCACTCTGTATAGAGTCCTCGTCGTCGTCGTCGTCGTCGTCGTCGTCGTCGTCGTCATCATCATCATCATCATCATCATCATCATCATCATCATCATCATCATGTCTTCAAGTATAAGACCCCAATGTATCTGGTACGGTCTCTTGCCAGCGTTTCCTAAGTCTTCCTAAATTTCTTCGACCTCTTGGGACATACGATAAAATCTGCCTGGGCCATCTCATCAGTCTTCAAGTGTTAGACCCCAGTGTATCTGTTACGGTCTCTTGCCAGCGTTTCCTAGGTCTTCCTAAATTTCTTCGACCTCTTGGGACATACGATAAAATCTGCCTGGGCCATCTCATCAGTCTTCAAGTATTAGACCCCAGTGTATCTGTTACGGTCTCTTGCCAGCGTTTCCTAGGTCTTCCTAAATTTCTTCGATCTCTTGGGACATACGATAAAATCTGCCTGGGCCATCTCATCAGTCTTCAAGTGTTAGACCCCAGTGTATCTGTTACGGTCTCTTGCCAGCGTTTCCTAGGTCTTCCTAAATTTCTTCGACCTCTTGGGACATACGATAAAATCTGCCTGGGCCATCTCATCATTCTTCAAGTATTAGACCCCAGTGTATCTGTTACGGTCTCTTGCCAGCGTTTCCTAGGTCTTCCTAAATTTCTTCGACCTCTTGGGACATACGATAAAATCTGCCTGGGCCATCTCATCAGTCTTCAAGTGTTAGACCCCAGTGTATCTGTTACGGTCTCTTGCCAGCGTTTCCTAGGTCTTCCTAAATTTCTTCGACCTCTTGGGACATACGATAAAATCTGCCTGGGCCATCTCATCAGTCTTCAAGTGTTAGACCCCAGTGTATCTGTTACGGTCTCTTGCCATACGTTTCCTAGGTCTTCCTAAATTTCTTCGATCTCTTGGGACATACGATAAAATCTGCCTGGGCCATCTCATCAGTCTTCAAGTGTTAGACCCCAGTGTATCTGTTACGGTCTCTTGCCAGCGTTTCCTAGGTCTTCCTAAATTTCTTCGACCTCTTGGGACATACGATAAAATCTGCCTGGGCCATCTAGAGCGATCCATCCTCTTGACATGTGTCTGCCACTGAAGCCTGTATTGCTGTAGATAATGGACAATAGAGTCAATTTTTAATTCCTTCAGAATATCTACGTTCCGATGATGATCTAGAAGAGAGTATCCAGCACTTTTTCGCATGAATCTCATTTCGGCAGTTGTTAGCCGTCTTTCGTCGCATTTTTCTTAGTGTCCATGCTTCATTGCCATAAGCCAAAACTGGTCGTGCAAGAGTTTTGTAGATGTTCAGCCTTGTATGTCTTTGTACTTGGGAAGGTTTGAATACACTGTTGATGGTTCCAGCAATTTTTAGAAATTTTGAGATTTTGTTGTTTATTATTATCATCAGTGATGTATGATAGATTATTTTCGATATGATACGTTATTTTATTTAATATTTACACTTGAGCTACATTAGGCATTGCAGCCCGAAAGAGTAGAAGCTCGTTCTCGGGCGCAGTTCAGATCAGTTATACAAAATATATCACAAAATTAAGAGTTCATTGAGCACAATTACATTAATAAATGGTAAAATAATACAGCACGTAATAATAGGGTCTATATACAGATAGAAAATACAAAAATACATAAATATTAGAGTATCAATTTTTAACTCAATTAGCTTAAACAATTAAATAATTAATTTAATTTGTTTCTTAAATCTATGTGAGTTATGTGTACTTAGCTCAGGGTAAACTCTAATTAATTCCTTATATATTTTGGGTCCAAAACTTCTGCTGTGTTTTAATCCGGCAGTTGTGTGGCATTTCGGAGTATTTAGAAAGAAACTGCAATTTTGTCTGGTATAGAATATGCCATTAGGAAAGTTCAGGATAACAGGCAGGGTTTGGAATTGAACGGGTTACATCAGCTTCTTGTCTATGCGGATGACGTGAATATCTTAGGAGAAAATACACAAACGATTAGGGAAAACACGGGAATTTTACTTTAAGCAAGTAAAGCGATCGGTTTGGAAGTAAATCCCGAAAAGACAAAGTATATGATTATGTATCGTGACCAGAATATTGTAGGAAATGGAAATATAAAAATTGGAGATTTATCCTTCGAAGAGGTGGAAAATTCAAATATCTTGGAGCAACAGTAACAAATATAAATGACACTCGGGAGGAAATTAAACGCAGAATAAATATGAGAAATGCCTGTTATTATTCGGTTGAGAAGCTCTTATCATCCAGTCTGCTGTCCAAAAATCTGAAAGTTAGAATTTATAAAACAGTTATATTATCGGTTGTTCTGTATGGTTGTGAAACTTGGACTCTCACTCTGAGAGAGGAACATAGGTTAAGGGTATTTGAGAATAAGGTTCTTAGGAAAATATTTGGGCCTAAGCGGGATGAAGTTACAGGAGAATGGAGAAAGTTACACAACACAGAACTGCACGCATTGTATTCTTCACCTGACATAATTAGGAACATTAAATCCAGACGTTTGAGATGGGCAGGACATGTAGCACGTATGGGCGAATCCAGAAATGCATATAGAGTGTTAGTTGGGAGACCGGAGGGAAAAAGACCTTTAGGGAGGCCGAGACGTAGATGGGAGGATAATATTAAAATGGATTTGAGGGAGGTGGGATATGATGATAGAGACTGGATTAATCTTGCACAGAATAGGGACCAATGGCGGGCTTATGCGAGGGCGGCAATGAACCTCCGGGTTCCTTAAAAGCCATTTGTAAGTAAGTAAATGGTATTCGTGAGGATCAAATTTAAATTTATTATGGTTTTTATGGAAGTAAATCAGCAATGTTTGTTTATAAATTTGTTCTAATCTAAATAGTTGAATGAATTCACACGTTCTATTAATGTGCCATTTATAATGATTTTGGATGGAACTGGAGCTTTTCCTAAAAAGGCCATGTTTTTGGTTTTTTCTATTGATATTTCTATATTAAATTTTGAAGCAGTTATTTGTAAGTTGTGGACACCTCGTTGCAGTTCATAATCTGTATAGAGTTACTTTATAAAATAAAAACCTGTAAATCTACAAGCAGTGTTTCATGCTTTTTATTCACCTTGTGATAGAAATACTGCTATGAATAATGTAGTCATCATGTTTACTGTAAACGCTGTTCAAGATAGTTATTTTAATATTCAATATACGTGTTCCTGCATTAGTACTTGGTTTGCCTTTGTGTGCCGATCTCAATGTTGGACAGTCTTCCAAGATGTCATGAACACGAATGCTCGTTTCGAGACTCGTAAATAATTGTGCTTTCTTTAAAACTTCTTCCTCAAATTGAAACCGAAAGAGTACTTGAGTTTATAGTCAAGCCAGTTAGAAAAGTTTGAAGTAAAAAAAAAAATCATCATAAATCTGTCGTCACAGCCAGGGCAATGCTATGATGATGAATATCTTAATCATAAGGTTTCAACGACGAAGTCGCCTCTAGCTTTTATTGCCGGAGTGGCGGCAACAGCGGAGTGGAGTATTAATATACAAAGTGGGCTGCTGCCTCCGCGACTTAAAGAGATCCAAGAGCGAGCAAAATTTTTCACGTAGCCTGTGTCGTATTACGTTTTATTTCTCACTATTCATATAGACGTAAAACTCATTATAACAAAATTTGTGGAGTTGACTCAGTACAGCGACTTCGTACGGGCTATTCCATATGAAATCGATCAGTAAAAAACCTCGCATTTTTATACTCTATTTTTTTCCCTATTTATACAGGGACATCATTTTATTTTTACTTCAATTTTTATTGTAGGGGAGACTGTTGTACCTTTAAACACTTTTCACATTTTATTTTTTTTTTAATTTTGGGAAATGAAATGTTTTAAATGAAAAAATGCTGGAAATAATTATTGAAGATTCCTTTACAACTTCGTGTATGTATTTTCCTGTTTTACAGATCTATTAAGGATGGAAAAAAATAAAATGAAGAGATATGTAATGTGTTCAAATGTTCAACAGGATCATGTACCTTGGAACATACCCTCTTGTAAGTTGGAACACATGGAATATAGGTGGGAATATAGCTGTAAAAACTGTCAATCATATTTAAAATGTATTTTCAATCATAAACCAGAGCAGGCTTCTCTGATTGAGATTTTATTTCCTGGAGGAGCAATAACTGCTTCAACAGCTTTCTTCAAGGCATCCGGATCAATTGGGGACCTCTTTAATTCCAGACTTACTTCGTGACATGACCTTAAAATAAAAGAAAAACAAAAACCGATAGTATCGTGTAATTTGGAACATGTTCCATGGTACAAGATTTTTGTGTTCAAAGGTACAAGAGGGTGCACGTTTAAACAAATATGGCTCCGAAAACTAGAGAGTCAAATAAATCATGGAAATTAAAATATGTTATTACTCACCAGATGATAGGGAACACACCGTACTTGAAAGATATTAACAAATGCAATCTGGTTCTGTGTTAGAAAACATACATCAATGAACGAAATGTTTACTTTTGGTACTAAAAAAACTTCTTTTGTCCACGGGACTCACACTTTGCAATAAATCAAACTGAAACTACGACCAGAGCTACTTAGCGGCTTTCTCTACAATCTACTTCAGTTTCAGTCCTCTAGGTAGCAGCAAAAATTAAAAAACAAAAAATGTTCAAAGGTACACTATGCTAAAGGTACAACCTGAGTTTTTGAATGTACTTCACTCCCACACCTTCTACTAATGAAGTTCAACCGTCCTCCACACAGATCCAAGACCGCATATACAGTCATAGTAGCCTTACGGTCATAGTAAACAGTACGTTCCAAAAATATGTTCGCGTTTTCCAGTGACGAAAGAGCTTTCAATATTGAATCATTTTCGCACAGGTACTGTCGTCCATTTGCCTACGTCGTTTTTCTGTTTCCCCCAACCAGCTTTTATTCGCCAGCTGGTGGCTGGGCTGTCTTAGCTCTTTTCTGAGAACATTAATTTCTGTTAGGAATTGGACGTCTACGTAATATTATAGTACAACTGTTTAAAATAACTTAAATAAAAGGGCATCGTTAAGTAATTAACTGTCACGTGATCTCCTCCCTTTCTACGACCCTACGACATAACCACTTGGACGGACAGTAGATAGTATGTCTGAGTAATTTTATCTTTTCGGATGGGGCAGAAGTGAAGACTGAATTTACAGTACGTAAGGTACCTTTTTAGAGGGTAGATACAGAATTATTTCAACATGAGTTACTAGTGCGAAGGACGATACTGGTAATTGGAATTAGGTACAATAGTCTATAGTGCGATAATATGCACATTAGAACTGAAGCCTGTATCGAAATGAATGGCCACCATTTTAAAAAATGTGTTTAAATATCAATATTATGGTTATTTTTCAATTTAACTTCATTCTCTAAATTGTACGCTAATGTGCTGTAGAGAGTATAATATACACTGCATAATAAATACGTTCGCATGGACAGCTCATTTCGTGAGTAAAAACACTCATTGTTAATACTGTGCTGTATTTTTATTAAACAAAAACCTAATGAAAATGATCAAACTCAAAATCGCGATATTTCCTAGTTTACGTAAATGGATGAACTACTTTTCTTCCCTCCTATACCTAATAAAGTGATTTGTATATTACGCCAGTATCATCGAACTACAATCGTGGAAGGGGGTAGCAAACGACGTTAATCAAGAGGTATAGGCAAGTTAATATTAAAAATGTTATTAAAAATAAAATGATGTCCCTGTACAAGGTGCTGAGGAGAGTGCATTTTCAAAAATATACTATCGAAAGTCAAACGGTTTTCGTATTGTTGAGCGACAAATTTAGAGAATTTTATAAAAACAAGCCTCTTTCAGCTCTCTGAACTCTGGAACCATTTACTGCAGAACATTGAACGGGAGGTCATTTTGAAGCTGACATTTGGTAGGTTATGGTAAGAAGTAATCCTTATTTTTATTGTACACAGAGAGACAGATAATCTGATTTTACTTACTTTTAGGCTTTTTGCCAATTTGTAAAAATGTAAAAAAATATTGAGAAAAAACCTTTCATTATTAAGAGGGATTCGGCATTGTTTGCTTAGTGGTATGGCAATAAGTTTCGAGGGTATTAAATAGGTAATTTTCACACGCCTGGACTTGAACGGCGCACTACCACACGCACTGGGCGAGAGCTGAAGATAAGCGAGCGTTGGGCGTCATTTTACTCCTGTGTTTATGAAAACTTGTGATAAAGCTAGCCAAGCTATGCGCTACTAGACGAAACATCACGTGTTTGTCTCCTGGCTTTGCTTGTCTCGGCTAGCTCCCGTCTTACATTCAGCTGGGTAGTTCACGCGCGTACTATTTATTTTCTTTATTTGATATTTTCAATACTTTCTTATCAACATACCATCAGTAAAAAATGTGTGTTTATTTGTACTTTCAATGCGGAATAACTATATATTTTAAAAATAATTTTTTCCTAGGCAAAGGCGTCTTAATAGGAAAAATCTAAATTTCTCCATTTCCATAAAAAATAAGAAAATCTGTTTAACTTTAATTTCTCAGCATCAAAAGAAACCATGATTCTGATCATTGGGTGAAAAGGTTTCGGAGCCACAACAGTTTAAAGTTGCTAATTTTATAAAAATACGATAAATTTAAATATTTTTAATTTAAACACTATGAAGTTCTGATGCCTCAAACTTTACACAAAGCATTGTATCATAGTTCTCTACGTACAAAAAAAGTTTCATTGTATTTAGGAATTGTAAGGTCAATTTTCTCTATATTTAGGTCGATTTGAGATGGAATAGCTCGTACAGAGTACAAGAATATTAGTTCGACCTTGGACAAAATGAAAGAATATTTGATGTAGGCCTACTGTTACTTCTCGGAATGTCTATGAAAACAACACAAATACTATCGGTAAAAAAATGTATCGGTTCGCAGTCAGAATTTACTCACATTCTGTCGTCTTGCTAGGCTTTGATGCATACAATAGATTACAATATTTCCGGTGCTGAAAGCCCTTTGTGCATTTTATCCATGATCATGTGAAACTGGTTACACAAGTATATGCAATACCTCTAGTACAGGCCTAGACAACTCAACCTAGTTATGACGTATGTGCAGCGAGTGCGAGGCTCGTACAGCTAGTGACGTCTTCTGAGTGCACGTGTAGCTGGTTGCAATACGGTGTGGGGAATTCAGTTTAAAGGCTTTGCGAGTGTTCAGGCGTTGTAATCTTCGAAAATAAACATATCTTTGTGATGGCTTCTAATCAATCGGTGCCTAGTTTCTTGTCAGTATGGGAGAACTTTTGCTTTTTGTGTCGTGTGGTGAAGAGGCAAGGAAATACACTGAGTTAAAGTTTAATCTACAATGACACTTTTTCGTGCCTCGCAAGTGAATATGGCAAATATCGGGAAATGAACGTGATGAGATGATAAAACAGTTAAAGGAGACTGCTGAGCTTCAAATTATCGAATATTCTGTTCGCTTGAGCTTCAAAATTACGATATTCTATGTATAGCGACAAATCTAAGGTCATTTACTGATGGAAATTTTGCTAAAGCTGTTATTGTGATGGCTGCAGAGAAAAATGTTCAAATCTTCTAGAAGAATTTGGAAGTGTAAGCTTGCCTTCAAAGACAATAATGAGAATTAAAAAATCCAGAAAATCGCCGTAATAAAGTTCATCTGGTGTAAACGTATTAATGTTTAATGGTCACACTTTATTGGAACAGGAAAGCAATGTTTATTTTAATTTTGCAAAGAAAAATTTGTTTCAATATTGTTGTGAATAATATCATGTACTCTAATAGAGTATATACATGATTAGATTTACCTTAATAAAAGAGTTCTTCAGTTCATTTTTAAAAAGATAATTATCTATAGGCTATATATATATATAATTTGAACTGGTAATGGAAATTACGGGAAAACGGCTGAACGGATTTTAATAAATGACCCCTCATTTTGAAGCTTGGAACCCAAAGTTTTTCGAAAAAATAGTAGTTTTCAGTGAAATATCAATTTTTAAACATAATTTTCCTATTTTACAAAATCCATCTGTCGTCAGTTTTGAGAACTAGCTAATAGCATTCACGGCCGACTTGATATACCCTTCGCTTTTTTGTAAAGGAGAAGCGAAGCGAGCATCAAGTCGGCTGTGTTGCATTCCAGAATAAAACAAAACACTTACTACAGTAAACAATATTACACGAAGGCCATGATCTGCAAGAATGCTGACATATTTAGAGCTCAAATTAAATTGATTATTAAAAACTTAACTTACTAAAAATAATTCTGTGGCGTGTAATTTTCTGGGTACAGCTGTGTATTGGATATTAAAAACTACAAAACTTGAGGTGGTTTGATGACATTATTACCATTAGAAATGAAATATTATTGTAGTTAATGCCATGATGTGACTATTTTTCTTTAATTATACATATTAATGCTATATTGCTGATATGAAAGTGAAACGTTTTGGAGTTATATAAGTATATGTAGAGAATAACTTAAATTAGATTTTGATTTCTATATTTTACTGAGTGGCGGCTATATAGTATAGGCTATATAGTATATGTTACTGAAAGCTATAAAACTTACGTAAGATAATAATATTATTAAAAACAAATATTTTTATAGTTATTAATCAAGTGGAGTTGGGTCTTTTTCATATATTTAATGGCGGTGTGGTGTAGATATTTATATGCGTGGTTCCCTTCAGTATTGGCTCGAGAGAGTATCTTTCATTGTTATGGAAGCAAATATCTTTCCGAATGTCTGGTATTCTTCGTTGAAAATAAATCTGAAAAATGTTTATTTGAACGTCTAATGAACTTAGTTTGCAGCATTTGCTGCACAAGCTACTAGTTATAATTTAATCCTAATTATTATTTATCCGTTACACAACTCCAAACAGTTTCTTTACAATTAATTTTTCCAAGAAAAAGTAGAAATCTAAAATGCAGTACAGTATTTAGTTTTATTCAGCTTTCAATTCATCCCTAACTTATCAACCAATTGGTTTCATACATGTAAATACTAGTATTAGGCATCAAATTACTTTAAATTTAATTTGATCAATATTAGAAATAATTATTATCACGAAAAAGGAGCCACCATCGCAAGCCTTCGCTGTGCCCACGGCAACGAAACACGAGAGCAGCGGGCTTCAGAGCAGACTGAGGTGACGTCACAGGGCATCGAGTTGACGACCACTGTCTAATACAGTGGCCGGCAGCATCTGCAGTTATGACGTAAGAGACAGTCAGGCCTCAAGAGCTTGGAAGAGCGAGCAGTTGAGTCGTATTACTGTTGTCACGCACCAGCGCAGTGGCGTCAGTGCAGCAATGATACGACAGTTCTTGGAGATAAATTGATGGAATCACATTCCTGTATTTTGCTAGGGAATAACTACTCTGCGGTCATGATGGCAACATTCTTGGCAAATTCCCCGTCATTAAAAGAACGCATGTTCTTTGCAATGGGTAGTGAAATCCTATATCTTAAGCCTTGAGCTTACCATTGATTCACTGACAGTGTGTTCCCTAGCTTCACTTAACAATTTATCTTTCAATTCCTGCACTAGTACTTGCCAATCTTCTCCCCCATATTTGTCATAATCATTTGTGTGGCGTACAGAATAATGGCGTTGTATATTGAACTTCTTTACATGCTGAAACAGCTTGACACAAATCAAACACTTCGCCATTCCTCCATACTCCATAACACAGTTTGATCTCGACAAAGCATTTAGCTTGGGGACGGTAGTGACACAAAGTGATGGTGTGTTTCAAAAGTTGAAATATACTTTGCATACTACTCACCAAGGTAGGGCCTAGACAGTTCAATCTGTATATTGTGTAGAAAAATGTCTGTTAAAAACACTGGAACTGTTTTCAAGTTTCCGAGTAAACAAAGTGTTGTAGTACTGCTTAAATTATTTATTTCTATATTTGTATATTTATAGCAGTTTCGGAGCCTCATTTATATAATGCGAACGCTTCTGCAGCTGGCTGTATTATGAATTTCATATTATTATAAGTATATTAAATTTGATTGCAAACCGAAATATTTTGTTACATTGATTTATCAGGGTTGTACAGTTTTGTTTTCGTACAAATGTATTGTAATTGTGCTGTTCCTATACTACCTCAGACGAATGGATCGCGCTCTGTCAGAACATAGGCGCCGTACCACCACTGTTCAGTTGAACCTTCTCTCCACGCTGTGCTCAGTAAGCAGATTTTTTCTAGCAAAGAGCATGGCTGCTCCGTGGTATGACGTCACAGAGCACTGAACATGCCGGTCACTGGTCTAATACATTCAGGGTATTCCGTATCTCACCGGACTGGTGGACAACAATGACGTCACGCTGCAGAGGAATAGGAACAAAACTGCTGGAAGGATCGAAGGCTGTCATGGCGACTGTGTAAGTGGTTATCTGTGCTACGCTAGCAAAATTTTGCGAAATTTCCGTACTGTCATCTCGTTCAAAGAAAAGAGATCATAAACAACTTATTTCTTGAACCGATAGTAATAACAGGTCCGTTAACATGTTCGCTCATAAGCTATTAACATATTGTTTTTACGTTGTGCTCATTACAAACAATACAGCAGAACCAAAGCAGAACACACCGCCATGACACAACAGTGCACGATGTCATTCGTCTGTTAATTCCCGCCCTATACAAGAACCAATCAGATTCACTGATGGCGGCTTATGGAGACTGCCACCACCTCTGCAAGCTGATGGCACCGGTGCGACACCGGTGAAGCATCAATGACGTCATCGGTGGAATTCGGAACACCGTGATGTCATCGGATTGCTCACCGGTGAGATTCGGAATACGCTCATTTATTTTATATAGTGGTTTCTAACGGCAAAATATAACGGAACCGGTAGAACAGACTAAGTTTCAAAGTGCAGAGCGACGTAAACCTGAGTGTAGCTCACAGTGCAAAAATAAATCTTCTTCACAATCAAATAGCAGCGAAAGCCTGGAATATCCCATATTTTAAGATAATGTTCAATCGTACCCCGTGGCCTGTTTCATAACACTTAATTTCCTTTGCGTTGTGTCTTGGGGACCTGTTAGAAATGGCAGCGTACATAATGTACTCTCCCTTTATTGTATAACCTTATTGTAAACATGCACCATTATGTCTGGTATTGAATGTGGTTTTGTCCACATCACTGATACCCGTGTTTTGTAATATGCTCAGAATGTATTTTTATCGGGTCTTTCCTGTGTCTTTCGAGTGAACGTGTATAATCCAGTGCAACAAGGACAGTGCACCATCATGTCCGCTGCTTTCTGATTGTGCCATGAATCCCCTCCTTTGTAATCATTTCCAGTGATTCATGTAGATTACATATTGAATTTGCTATTTCGATGTGTGTATCCAATAGCAGAGTATATTTTACCGTGGTATTAACAGATTGCGGTGCTGCTAGCCACAATGCTTTGTAAATAATAGGGGTATTTCATGAGTTCGATCAATTTTATAAAAAGATCACTATTGTTTATCTGTTTCAAAGAAAAATGAATCAAAAGTGGATGGCCTTCGGTGCCAAATAGGCTATATGATATCAAAATTTCTGTAAATAAAATAAAACTCTACGATTCAATGAATTTATGATTCTGTGCATGGGTGTGTGCGTTGATTCGTTCTGTTGTGTGTCAGCATGATGTGTATACCTGTTGAGCAAGGTAATACAGTTCGATTGTCCCGTGTGAGTAATAGTTTAGTCCGGGATTTTTGGATATCAGCGCACAGCAACGATTAAAGATAGGGCAGAATAATGAATGGCAATACTCACTTACTTACTTACTTACTTACTTTTAAGGAACCCGGAGGTTCATTGCCGCCCTCACATCAGCCCGGCATTGGTCCCTATCCTGAGCAAGATTAATCCAGTCTCTACCATCATATCCCACCTCCCTCAAATCCATTTTAATATTATCTTCCCATCTACGTCTCGGCCTCCCTAAACGTCTTTTTCCCTCCGGCCTCCCAACTAACACTCTATATGCATTTCTGGATTCGCCCATACGTGCTACATGTCCTGCCCATCTCAAACGTCTGGATTTAATATTCCTAATTATGTCAGGTGAAGAATACAATGCGTGCAGTTCTGTGTTGTGTAACTTTCTCCATTCTCCTGTAACTTCATCCCTCTTAGCCCCAAATATTTTCCTAAGAACCTTATTCTCAAACACCCTTAATCTCTGTTCCTCTCTCAAAATGAGAGTCCAAGTTTCACAACCATACAGAACAACCGGTAATATAACTGTTTTATAAATTCTAACTTTCAGATTTTTTGACAGAAGACTAGATGACAAAAGCTTCTCAACCGAATAATAACACGCATTTCCCATATGTCTGAACAGATGGAAAAACTATTTTGGGCAACTACTAAATATACATAGGCCAAATAGAAATGATCAGGACGAAATTCAAATACAAACTGCTGAGCCATTCACACCGGAACCCACACTTTCTGAAGTCGAAATTGCGATAGAAAATGTGAAAAAGTATAAGTCTCGAGGTACTGATCAAATTCCAGCAGAATTAATACAAGAGGGTGGAAGGATATTATCTAGTGAATGGCAATGGAAAGAGAAAAATTCACACTTTTGTAACATATCTCTTAGATGCTCAGTATGGCCACGTCACATGATAAGGCAGATGTCTACCCTGCAGTCTAATTCAGTCCATACACGTTGCAGCATACTTTTCGATAGCTGTGATAATGCGGTCTAGCAATTCCTGTAAGTCTCGGAGCAAGGCGGCGCATACACAGCGTCTTTAAAAAAAATTCCAGACGTTAAGTCCGGTGATCAAGGAGGCCAAGTGAGAAGTAGTCTATTGGCATTAGATGCACGTTTAGTCGTTGACTTCATAGGACTACGTTGAAAGCCGTCTTTCATTCGATCAACTGTTTCCTCATTTGAACCCTGTTTCTCAGGCACTCTGTGTTCTCGAATTTTTGGTACCACTGGCATATTGTTTTGCCTGTGGATACATTCTTGTGTAATCTAGCCAAACACGTAAAAAATATTCCGATTTCAAGAAACATTTCCCGCCATGCTATATAATTATAAAAACGTTTTTCACTCTTTTACAATTAAAAACGATTACAGGCAGAATAATTCTAAAGTATAAGGTTTTAAAGGGATAAACATATACCGATATTTCTGTGTAAATCTTCGTGTTGTTATATTCTACTAGATATGTGAGTCTGTCACTCATTTAGTGACAGTCTAATAATGTCACAATATTTCTAATTTGTATTGCAAAATTCAGTACAATAGTCTAACGACAAACTATTAATATATAAGATAATCAGCGAAGGTATCGGTTTTCATTCAATATTATCTGAAATAAATCAATTAAATTTTATAGCAAATACAGTATATACAGCCTATATATTTTAATTGATGAGTGCTTCAGTTAAACATAGAAGTTATGCATCTATACCGTTATGAAAGAGAAAATCTTGTAAAAATTTGTTCTAATATTTAATAATAATAATAATAATAATAATAATAATAATAATAATAATAATAATACTTTATTGCCAGAACAAAGATATATATTTATTTTTTTATATAAAACACTCTAGCACCTCCAGAAAGAGTATAATAAAATATTAGCCTATCTTGCGCTTAGTAATTCAATACAAATTTCCTGTTTTTAAGCAAAATTTCCTTTTTCATTTCCCGTTAACTTTCCGTTTTTTGGGGAAAGATTTCCTCCACCTGACAACACTGGAACGAAGTAAACTTTCTTCAGTACCATCCGTTGTCGCCATCCCGGCTGCAGCGAGACTGAAACACTTGGCCACGTACTGGGGTTCTGTAAGAAGGGAGAGCTATTGCGTAACAACAGACACCATCGTGCCTGTACAGCAATTGCCAACCTGCTAAGTAACAGAGGATGGGAAGTACATGAGGAGATTCATTGTGTGTCTGAAGATGATTCTCATAGAAGAGTCGATATAATTGCCATCAATATAAGAACCCAGAAAGCCATGGTCTTAGACACTATGATTTGCTTTGAACGAGACACAAATCAAGCACTGCAGATAAATGATGACGAGCAAGCTAAATATGTACCTTGTCTTCCATACCTCAGTCAAAAATATGGCATTTCGCTTTACAACTGGGATATTGCAGGCTTACTATTTGGAGCGAGGGGTTGTTTACCAAAATTTACATGTAATATCCTTAAATCCTTTAAAATTCCCTTTTATGAGGTTCAGAAGATTGTGATGGAAATTCTGAAGGCCTCTCTTCAAATTCTACACTATCATCTATATGTTAACACGTAAATTTTTGTTTTAATGTACAAATCGAATCAGTATTTTGCTCGTTTCATTTCCCTTTGTCTTTTATATTTTGTTAATTCCGGACCCCAGTGGTCAACCTCACTTGAGGACGGATGATTTGAAATCTTAGTAGTTCTAACTGTAGGCAAAAATTCAATTTCGTTTGCATTCTAGGCGGCACGAATATATTGTTGTATCAGTGTGTGACGTTAAAATACTTGAAACCTTCTCTTTCAAACATCATGCATTGCATTATTATATTAAATTTATCACCATTACTTTGTTGGGTCTGACCAAAATCCCGGAGAAATTATGACTAACGGTTTTATTAATATAATGTAAGAATACGGTTATGTCGTAGGCAGGAAGGCAACTGATAATATGGGAAACTAAATTGTTTCGAAATTCACGAAGTGTATAAAGTATGTTCCATTTCGTGAAATTTATTTTTATACATTTTCTGGGAAAGTAAAATACGGAACGTTTATATAGCCTACATATCACATATGGCACCGTGCAGCATTGTTAGGATTGTACGACACAGTATCTCCATTGTAAGAAGAATATCTTGAAGACCTGAAAACAGATGGTCTTCTTTGATAAACGGATGAAAGAGGTTATGAACACAAATATAAAAAAAGATTTGTTTCTAGATTACCCCAGATGCATGCACACGATAAGAAGAAAGGGTAGTTATTGTTGTGGAGAAATAACTACATCGATTGTTTCCGAGCATATGAATAAATATAGACTGCCAAATGTATTTGCTACGCATTTCCCTGACTTTGTGTTCCTAGATTTCTTTGTCCGGATCTTTATAAAGTCCAGGGTGTATAAAATAAGAATTCCGTGTCAGTCAAGTAAGAATGACGCAGTTGAGTATATTGTAACAAAGAAACATCAAGATATTTTCAGAGAAACTGCGTACTACCAGGATCGTTGTCTTAGAACGCAACTGATCACGTTGAAATATACAACAAATTAACATACATGGCGGTAATTACATCATTTGATGGATTGAAACTCCTGCATTTCCCCTAATGCCTTACATATAGTCACTGTTGCCAACATATCGCACTACAATCTCGCTAACTTTTCAACAAAAAGTAGCTAATCTTTCCAGAGTTTGTTAAAATATCCCCAGAAATTTCGCTAAAATTATAATAATAAATATCACTAAATAAAAATAAGAAAAACATACATATGCGGACAAAAATATAATTTCCTCGTCGTCACCCTCTTCTGCGGAGTCTGGTTGTATTGTTGACGGCTGTGATGTTGAGGTGGAAGGTGTGGGAACAGCTGATTGTGAATACACTGCACTTGATGCTATTACTGATACTATATTTTCTGGCAAATTGTAGGTGTGGAAATTTTCACCTAAGCATTTGACCACAATTTTTTTGTGAAACCTAACACTTTTTAAACATATATTAATAGTACGTTATGCAACGAGCCTATAATGATAGTAATTAAGATGCGAGTATGTTTGTTTATGAAACGAGCGCAAACGAGTTTCATAATTTTCATACGAGCGTCTTAATTACCATTATAGGCAAGTTTCACACGACTTTTTATGCTCGACCATATTTCTAACTTGAAATTATTCAGAAGTCTTCATTTTATTCGTATCTAACTGAAGAGTGGAAGTGACCTTGTGCATACTCGAAAATTGTGAGATGTGCGCAGACACGAAAGTATTGATTTTTTCCGAGGAACAATAATGTCATTGACCTTGTTATAATCGACAGACTAACATGAACTAATTTTGATATAACCTGGAAATTGATTTAGAATTGAAAAACAAGATGACAAATTGAATTTATTTGAATATTATTTACAATTAACGCTAATTGTTATAGTAACAGAACATAACCTTCTGCGACAGTACTGGATTTCCAGCCTTCGTGACGTTTCCCTCATTGTCTTTCGATTGCATATCCGAGAATAATCGAAAACCTGAACTTTAATGAATAGGTGTACTTTAATGACATGCATTAAAGGACTGCTACCAGGTGTATAATTACTAC
Source organism: Periplaneta americana (assembly GCF_040183065.1). Lineage (NCBI taxonomy): Eukaryota > Metazoa > Arthropoda > Insecta > Blattodea > Blattidae > Periplaneta > Periplaneta americana. The sequence continues at coordinate 144,881,995 of NC_091129.1, read as the reverse complement.
ATTTCGGCATGGTCGAGCATAATAGTACATTATGCAACGAGCCTATAATGAAGGTAATTAAGAAGTGAGTATGGATATTTATGAAACGAGCGCAAGCGAGTTTCATAATATTCATACGAGCTTCTTAATTACCATTATAGGCGATTTTCATACGACTTTTTATGCTCGACCATATTTCTAACTTGATATTATTAATTTTTTAGCAATGTCCCGTATGTTGTGAGATGTGCGCAGACGCGAAAGTATTGATTTTTTCCGACGAACAGATGTTCACATTGACCTTGCTAGGCCATAAGAACCTACAGAGATAACATTGAAATAAAATTAGACATTGAAAAACGAGATGACAAATTGAATTTATTTGAATATTATTTACAATTAACGCTAATTATTATAGTAACAGAACATAACCTTCTGCGACAATATTGGATTTCCAGCCTCCGTGACTTTTCGCTAATTTTCTTTCGATTGCATATCCGAGAATAATCGATACTTGCGGTTTTATAACGGTAGAAAGCTGACCTGTCATTGGCTAAACAGTTGTAACCTGAGTCGTCATTGGCTGAAAGACCAGACCTTTAATGAGTAGGTGTACTTTAATGACATGCATTAAAGGACTGCTACCAGGTGTATAATTACTACATTTCGGCGTGGTCGAGCATAAAATAACTTATATTAAAACCAGTAAAAACTACAGTCTCATTTGCTTCACAAGAACTGTCGGTACAAAATTATAAAACTCAATTGCCTCTAGCCGGGTCGGAGTGGAAAATCTCCGCGTTGCGGGGAAGAACCAAGACTACATCAGCTGGAGCTCACGACTCGTCACGTGACAATCAAAGTTGCCACCGTTTATCGGTGTTGGAGCAGTAGCATTGAGGGAGAGACCTAACCCGTGACAATCATTGAATCAGCATCTTTTACTCCTGATCACTGATCACAAATATATGAGATCAGGGCTTTCACTTATGAATCATTAGACGACTCAGTCATGCACCCATGCCTCTTCTGAAACTAAGAAGTGCATGACTTCAGCTGAATGTTTTAACTTAAAGTTAGTTAGTTAGAAATGGCTTTTAAGGAACCAGAAGGTTCATTGCCGCCCTCACATAAGCCCGCCAGCGGTCCCTATCCTGTGCAAGATTAATCCAGTCTCTATCATCATACCCCACTTCCCTCTAATCCATTTTAATATTATCCTCCCATCTACGCCTCGGCCTCCCTAAAGGTCTTTTTCCCTCCGGTCTCCCAACTAACACTCTATATGAATTTCTGGGTTCTCCCATACGTGCTACATGCCCTGCCCATCTCAAACGTCTGGATTTAATGTTCCTAACTATGTCAGGTGAAGAATACAATGCGTGCAGTTCTGTGTTGTGTAACTTTCTCCATTCTCCTGTAACTTCATCCCGCTTAGCCCCAAATATTTTCCTAAGCAACCTTATTCTCAAACACCCTTAACTTATGTTCCTCTCTCAGAGTGAGAGTCCAAGTTTCACAACCATACAGAACAACCGGTAATATAACTGTTTTATAAATTCTAACTTTCAGATTTTTGGACAGCAGACTGGATGATAAGAGCTTCTCAACCGAATAATAACAGGCATTTCCCATATTTATTCTGCGATTAATTTCCTCCCGAGTGTCATTTATATTTGTTACTGTTGCTCCAAGATATTTGAATTTTTCCACCTCTTCGAAGGATAAATCTCCAATTTTTGTATTTTAACTTAAAAGAAAGAAAAAAAGTGAAAGAATATAAAAATCAGCAGAAAAATCGCTAATCGTAGTTTACAAAATTTGTCGCCGAGACTGATTCAAAATTCCCTAGATTTAGCGACTTATCGCTAAATATAGCAACACTGACCAGGATCATTTTCTTAGAATGCTACTGATTACGATGAAATATACTACAAATTAACATACATGGCGGTAATTACATTATTTGATGGATTGAAATTCCTTCATTTCCCCTAATGCTTTACATACAGTATGCGAGGAAATGTTTAGAGACTAGCGGGAGTGTATTTGGAGGAGGCACAAGTGGTTACGATCGTGCTGTATAGCATTGCTATTGCGTTGCTGTCGAATTATTAGTTAAGCTCTGTACCTGGTATACGATGGCCGTATGGAGTACAGTATGTAGTATTCATTAAGTATTTAATTAACCTGATAGACATGAGGTCATGAGCTCTTCTCTTCTCTTCCTCTTCAGGGGATCATAACTTCAATATCAGGCAAAGAATTAAAATTAATATCAAATTTATAATTGCAATAAATAGAATCAAAGTACTATTTTGATTAATAACTTGAATCAAATAATAATAATAATAATAATAATAATAATAATAATAATAATAATAATAATGTTTCGGATTTTTAGGCACTAAAACAGTTGAAATAGGCAGGCAAAATAGGCATTCAAAATTCTAAAATAGGCATTTAAAAAAGCACTAACAAATTTCTAATTCTCAATGGCTCACACGACCTTATACACCACTTTCTATACGAATGTCATTATGGCAATGAATAATTAAATATTCCTCCAAATGTTGTAATGAGAACTGATGTATATTGTCTATAAGAATGTTCTTAAATTGGGAGAAACTCCCTTCCACTTCACATGAAGTGATGGGGCAATACTTCAGGAATCCAATCTCAGCTGGGGACCAAACCAGTGGGAACGCAGTAATGTCAATGTATTTTCCAATCAGTGCTTCTGATGACTTTTGCTTTGGCATATCTCCACGGTATACTTCACGTATTACAGCAGAAAACTCAAATCCATACTCAGTTCACAAAATCACAAAACGGATACACAGTTTAAAGCAGTTACCGTAGTCAACTACCACAATGATTCATGCAGCTTTCGAAATACATTTTTTCTTATTGATTGATTTTAAATATTTATTCGATTTCTCCACGCTATCGTGGCAGTAATATGTAACAAACAGAATTATCGATAGTTCTATATCACTTCCCTCTGATAGATAAAAAGAAACAAATTACAGATTAAAAAAATATCGATAGAATGGTCAGTAAATTCAAGTGTAATATATAATACGGATATTTAGACAACTTTTAAGCATTTATAAGCAAATAGGCATTTACTAGTGAAATAGGTAATTATAGGCACTATAGAATTCGCATATAATACAATGTCTTAAAATGGATATGCAACCTAAAATCTTCCGCGTTCAGGTTAAGGATTAAAATAGGCATATAGGCATAAATCCGCAGCTTAATAATAATAATAATAATAATAATAATAATAATAATAATAATAATCATCATCATAATGGTTTATTTAACATGGCAGAGTTAAGGAGTTGGATTTGGTAATAAACCTCCAAAAACAGAGTAGCTTATATGGTTATGTCTCGTGACCAGAACATAGTACGAAATGGAAATAACAAATTTGAAAATTTATTGTTCGTTGTCTGAAGAAGAAGAAAAGAAGGTAAATATTCGAATACTAAATGAGGTAGTACAACAAGTGGACAGCTTCCAAAGTGTGGTAGGAATGAAAAGAAAGCTTTTAATAGGAAAAGAAACATCTTCAGCGGACCTCTGGAAAAGAAGAAAGGAAGAGACTAGTGACGTGCTTTGTGTGGAGCCATTATTATTGTTATTGTTATTATTATTATTATTATTATTATTATTATTATTATTATTATTATTATTATTTATATTTGTTACTGTTGCTCCCAGGTATTTGAATTTTTCCACCTCTTCAAAAGCTAAATTTCCAGTTTTTATATTTCCATTTCGTACAATATTCTCATCACGAGACATAATCATATACTTTGTTTTTTCGGGATTATTATTATTATTATTATTATTATTATTATTATTATTATTATTATTATTATTCAGGAAATTCGAGGAACAAACTTTGCTACCCCGCACTATTGCAAACTCCTATTTAGGTCATCCTCATGACACCTGTGTAGGAGTAGTTGCTTATACTCACGGGGAGATAACAAGTAGTTTCTGCGGGATACATCATCTTATCTGTCCGTGTCACTCATACCATGCCCGCATTGTGATACAGCGACCTACTTAAAACTGTGGTGTGCTTGCTTGCATTCGTTGTGTCGTTGACAATAAACGCGTTATTGTGTCGTAATTCTAGGAAACAGTGCAAATATTGCGCTCACTTTGTCATTTGCGTTTTGTACTCTACATACTACGGGAAATCGCTACTTCTCTTGTAACACATTTTCTGTCGTCCTTTCTAGAAATTTTCACTGGAGATGGAGCAGCGGAAATTCCTTCGTTAGAGCGGTGGCGTTCAACATAAGAATCGCGTTGCGGATTTGGCGAGACCTGAATTTTTTTGTCAAAGGCTACACGAAAAGGAAATTAAAATTCATGTCATTCGTAATTCTCTCTCTAAGCGCAGGTCTTTCACTGCAAATACAGCATTGTCAAATCTTTCCTATTCTCTGCCTTCCTTTTAGTCTCCGCATACCGGTTGTTCTGTATGGTTTGTGAAACTTGGACTCTCACTTTGAGAGAGGAACAGAGATTAAGGGTGTTTGAGAATAAGTTTCTTAGGAAAATATTTGGAGCTAAAAGGAATGAAGTTACAGGAGAATGGAGAAAGTTACACAACACAGAACTGCACGCATTGTATTCTTCACCTGACAATAATTAGGAACATTAAATCCAGACGTTTGATATGGGCAGGGCATGTAGCACGTATGGGCGAATCCAGAAATGCATATAGAGTGTTAGTTGGGAGGCCGGAGGGAAAAAGACCTTTAGGGACGCTGAGACGTAGATGGGAAGATAATATTAAAATGGATTTGAGGGAGGTGGGATATGATGATAGAGAATGGATTAATTTTGCTCAGGATAGGGACCAATGGCGGGGTTATGTGAGGGCGGCAATGAACCTCCGGGTTCCTTAAAAGCCAGTAAGTAAGTAAGTATATGATTCATATACTTTAATGTTGTCTATCAATTGATATCTTCTTCTGCCACGAATTTTTCTCCCGTTCAGAATTATTTCCAGTGCAACACGTTTCTTCTTAGCCTGTGAACCAGCCAATTTCATTTTCTTTCGTGTTAAGTTTGAGCATTATTCTTTCTTTACCCTCTCTTTTTTGCATAGCTTCATTTCTTATTCTGTCTATCCATTTCACAAACTACATTGTTCTCTATATACGTAGAAGTGCGCCCCCACCACTTTGAATATGTTCCTAAAAGAGAAAATTCAAGCATGACAGAACAGCATCAGAGCAAGGAACGCCGGGAGATCTGTAAGGCTTTCGGTTCTCCCCTTCAAAATTATCTACAGTTCCTTTAGTGGTGCAGCGAGATTCAGAATGAGATAAGTGGCCAACAAGCTTGGAGCTCACATATTCAGTAGTTTTTCTCACTCTCCAAACTCCCTTGCAAGGACGAAAGGACGCGTTTTCTCCTACCTTTTAATGTTTATGCTCGCTCGCTCACTCACTCACTCACTCACTCACTCACTAATTCGAAAATCCAATGATGTCACATCCAGAGGCCAGTGAAATGGTCCAAATTAACGTCTAACTTTGCGAAGAAGCATGACTTTGACATGGTACGAGATTATGAGCTTTTACTAAGCTCAAATATCCAAAGTTTTGGAGTTACGTATGTATTGTATTGTATTATATTTATTAACATTCCATGGTATTCATAAATTGCTTCATAGCTAGAATATGGAACAAGTCAAAAAACTTATTACTATTATAAAGTCTTAATTTGTAGTCACAGTCTAGATGAAATATATAAGACGAGGTTTACAATATAATCTACTAGTAGAACACAATCCCGTTCGGGGCAAATTACCTGGTTGAGGTTTTTTCCGGGGTTTTTCCTCAACCCAATACGAGCAAATGCTGGGTAATTTTCGGTGCTGGACCCCTGACTCATTTCACCGGCATTATCACCATTTCATTCAGACGCTAAATAACCTCAGATGTTGATACAGCGTCGTAAAATAACCCAATAAAATAAAATTAAAAAAAATTGTAGAACACAAAGTTTTAGTATCAATTTCATGAAGCATTATTGAATGTCATGAATTCACCTACAGAATAGATGACGTGAGAAGTTAGGTACTTCTTTAATTTGGCCCTAAATAATTTTATGTTTTGAGTTTCATTTTTTATATCGATAGGGAGGCTATTAAAAATGTTTACTGCCATATAACGCACTCCTTTTTGATAGCACGATAGACTTGCCGATGGAGTATGAAAGTCATTTTTTGACGTGTATTTATGCTATGAAGTGTTGAATTAGTTACAAAGTTTTCACGATTACATAAGAAGAAGATTATTAATGAAAAAAATATACTGACAAGCCATGGGCATTAATTGTAGTTTTTCTAAAACAATCCTACACATTTCCCTAGATTTGGCACCTACTATTATTCTAATTACTCTTTTTTGTAATAGGAATATACTCTTACTATCTGTGGAATTTCCCCAGAATATTATTCCAAAACTCATTATCACCAGAAGGAAATCTGTCTGTTGAATTCTTCGCTAAGAGCTGTTCTCCTTTGAACTTAACTATCTTCTGGATCCATTATCAAGAGTTATTCTTTAGGACTGGATTGGAGATTATCTTTCGGAAACGGACCCAAAAGATACTCACATTTCCTTCCATTTTCTGTTATTGGAGACGTTACGTACAATAGTAAAGGCTGGTTCACAATAAACCGGAAACGAGAATCGGAACGAAAACGATAAAATTGTTAAAAATGTGTACATTTACAATTAACGAAAATATTGCCGGAGCCCGGGATCGGGAACGGAGAGTTGGCCAAGTTTCAACTATGGCGTTCACGTTTCCGATCACAGCCCACTAGATTCATTCTATTGTCTTCTAAAAGCTATTTTGTCGTATGTTTTGTAGCAAGAAGACCGTGACATAACCTATGCATTATTTTGTTCTGTGCTGTGCATCATGGAGCAAGTTTTATTTGATGAGATTCTAATATTGAGTGTTGAGGAAAATCCTCACGTTTACGATAAGCGGCGCGCCTCGTATAAAGATGAGAAAATGAAGGAGAATACGTGGCTTTCAATAGTTGCTTCTTTGAACACCGATCGTAAGTGAATCATATTTTATTACTGTATTGGTTGTATTACACACTACATATTCATGCTTCAATTCAATAACTACTGTTGTGTTCATTTTTGTTCTATTACAAATATTTCTTCTCTAATTATTTTACGTTATGGTAGACTTAAAATAGGTTGTGATAGGGGAGCCGAGGGTAAAGTGGAAGGGGTGGGCAAAGTGGAAAATCGTTGTTATGCTCTTACAACAATAGAGAGGAGCACTATTCAGTATAATATTCAAAGTTTATGGTAGTATGTATGTTTCTACTTAGCCGCACAGCGCTAGTATCGCTGTACATTGTGGAATTGTGATTACAATGAAACGAGCTGCAAGAAATTATTTGTTTATGGTAAGTAATCTGTAGGCATCGCCATATATATAACATCTGATTTTATTATTAATGTTTAAAGCACAGTTACAAGTGTTGGGAAGAAGCTGTGATGGCTAATTTTTTTCTAAAAATTCATTTGGCAAGATACAACCACATCTAACCTGCAACTCACGTGGAGGGCAAAGTGGAAACTGAAAGAGTGAACTTTCCACTTTGCCCATGTAGTTTGGAATTCACTCATAGAGTTTGGATTTCCTCCTAATATGCAATTGCAAGATAGTTAATGCATTTGGCTTATAGTCTATGTTTTTTTCCTGTACTACGGAGGAGGGATCCGAAGGCTTACAATGCTGCCTGAGGCTTATTGTGCTCACCACTCCTATTCTGTGAATGATTGGGTTGCCGAACGGCCGTATTGTACAAGTACAGCACACTGCACCATGAACTGAACCCGGGATATGGTATCAATAATGATGATATCATTGATATGTGAATTAATGATGGCGAAATGAGTCTGAGGTCCAACGCCGAAAGTTACCCAGCAATCCTGCTTCAATTGATGCTCCGAGTCTGGCTGGATCAAATGCAGATAATTTTTGCACTGGTTGAAACTTTTGCAGAAATTGGCAGACCTAACAAAGAAAAGCCAGTGTTGTTGGTTCTTGACGATCATACTTCTCACCAGTCATTTCAAGCTCTTGAATTCGCTTCAGAAATTGGGATCATAATCTTGTCGGTTCCTTCACACACAACACACAAGCTGCAGCCTGTCGAAGTTGCAGTTCACAAGCCATTCAAGACGCATTTTGAAGTTGCAGTAGACAAATTTCAGAAGAGCTATCCAGGAAGACACATCGGTGAATATGATGTGGCAAGTCTGATCCGTGAAGACTTTGAGAAATCGTTCGTGCTTCCGAATATCACTAGCGGATTCTCAAGGACTGAAATTTTTCCATATGGACGCAACATATGAAGATGATTTTGCTCCATCTTCTGTCCATTATTGCCAGTACAGCCTAGTAGTTACATTGCGAAGATAGGTCTCCCAATGAAGCAGGAGAATACACAGATAGATGCTTAAAGTGTGGAACATCGAATGCACAGCCTCATGTGACACCAGAAGATATTGCTCCACTCCCCAAAGTAAGCCTAGGCGTACTACTTCAGACTGGTGAAACAAACCGAAAACGACGTTGTCAGAAAACTGAAATACTGACATTTCCATTTAAGAAGGCAGTCCGCGAGAGGCAGATGGGAAACCTGGCGGCAAAGGAGTGAAAACGAAGGTCGGTAAGACGATGCCGCCAGTACACTAAACCACACGCCTAGGTAGCAAGATGTTTTCTGTTTGGGCTGTGGAGAGCAATATTCTGACCCACCATCGGAAGACTAGATCATGTGTTGTAAATGCAAAGACTGGACTCATTAACTTTGTGCTGATATTAATCTCCAGACTATGTAGGCTAGCCTATGTGACAACTGCAGTGCTTGAAAACGTTTTAAATATGGACAATTATTTTATGTTTTACGTATCTTAAACAATATTTTCATTTATATAGTGTGTTATGTAATTTCCACTTTGCCCTCTCCGAGTTTCCACTATGCCCTCTTGGTGAGGGTAAAGTGGAAAATTAAAGGGTCCTCTTATTTTTCTAATTACTTTGTTGTCTTCATTCATTATAAGATTATTTTTGTGTTTAAATGTTGACAGAAGTATAACGTTTAGTTTGTGTACAAAAACTTTGTGATACAACTAAACACAAAGACAGGATTAGATGATATCAAAATCCATTCCACTTTGCCCCATCCTCCCCTAATAAAGATGCATGGGCATATTTATAGTACCGTACCCAATGAAATGTTTCAGTTGAAATTTCGAAGTTGGTTAACCTGTGTTTATGTTGGCTGCCTTGTACTCATGAGAGAACGCCATTGGTCAATTATACACAAATAATATCAGAATGCGTAATATCGACTTTACATATCGTTATTGACATGCATATCGATATGCATAGTCGTCTATGTTCTCGGTTTATTGTGAATCAAAAATTTTCATATTCACGTTCTCTGCTTCTCGTTTTCACTCTGGTTCTCGTTCCCGGTTTATTGTGAACCAGCCTTAACTCTGAAGCAGTGAACGTTTCGTGTATCTATTGCATGGTGTAAAAATAGAAGAATCTCGTACTTCGCAAAGAAATTACTTTAACTCATAATGTTTCATGCGATTTGTCACTTCAAAATATTTTTCCATATTTTTCTTCGCCTCGTAAAAGTGACACTATTTGTACTGCACAATAATACATTCCGAACAAAGTGCATAGCTGCTCCTCGCTGTCCCCAGTCAACACAACTGACTCCATACAACTGAAACGGAATGGATGTTACACATTCAGTTGTTGTGAGGCTCTGAGCAAGCAATTGTTTAAAAGAGTTTCTCTGGCGTCTTATATCCTTATCTCGATCGGAAATAAGTCAAGGAGGAAGGAAAATAAATATTCCAGACGCGCGTAGTAAAATTGGAGAGGCTTAACACATTTAAATAAGGAGATAAAAATAGGTCAAGTCTGCGAAGAGAAGTTCGATACCACACTGAAATATATTTCGCTGTGGATAGGCTACTAAAAGGGTCGCATTTTGTGCGAATAGGTTTTACACCTCTATTAAATGTCGCAGACTGAGCAATCGGATTGGATGGATTGGAATTTTAGAATCTCTTCCTTTTCTCCCCTAAGGTTTGATTCACGTAACACCTTATAAAGCTTCATCTACTGCAGCAAGCTGACGTCTATCCAATCGTAAGAAGTGCACTTAATTGAATCCGTTCCCAAGCCTTGCACGTTCCACGTTGTATGTTGTACATCTCTCACTTTGTTTATCCTTGGTTGTACATTTCTGTGTTTAGCAAATTGAATACGTTTCTTCCTTTCTAACTCTGGTATACAGGATGTTTAAAAAATACGGGGCATAATTTCAGGTATGTATTTCCCACGTGTAGACAATCAAAATAGTTCATTACAACATGTGTCCGGAAATGCTTCATTTCCGAGTTATGGCCTTCACAACATTGAAATTCACCAGAATGCAGGTCGTTGTCATTACAGAAGATGTTCAAAATGTCCACCTCCTGCTTGAATACAGACCTCACATCGATGTCTCATTGACCTGCGAACACGATCCCAAACTCCAGGAGTATTGCGTATGTCCTCAGAACATGCCACAATTCGATTCCGAAGGGATTCCAAATCAGGCACCGGAGACGAATAAACCAATGATTTTAAATGGCCCCACAAGTAGGAATCGAGAGGGTTCGGATCAGGTGAGCGTGGAGGCCAAGCAATTGGGCACCTCTACCTATCTATCGATCAGGAAACCTTCGATCCAAGTACCGGTGAGCCTTACGACTGAAGTGTGCCATCATGCAAGAAGTGAATGTGTTGACGATTGATCAGTGGAGTTTCTTCTAAAACATGAGGTATGGTGTTTTCCAGGAAGTTTGTGTACGCCTGCCCCGTAAGTCTGTTTACAAGTACATGGGGTCCAACTAATCGATCACCAATGATACCGGCCCACATGTTGAGGGAGAACCGCATCTGGTGATGAGATGGAACAGTTGCACGTGGGTTTTCATACGCCCATACATGCTGATTGTGGAAATTTGTTATGCCATCTCGTGTGAACTGTTGTAATGAACTATTTTGAATGTCTACATGTGGGAAATACATACCTGAAATTATGCCCCGTATTTTTGAAACACCCTGTATATATACTTAAATACAGAACTCCGCCCGCGGTGTCTGAGTGGTCAGACCATCAGCCTATGACGCAGGCGGTCAGGGTTCGAGTCCCGGTCAGGCCTGAGATTGCAAAGTCCATAGTGACACTTTTGGCTAACATGGTTGCAGTTTGGTTTTTCTTGGGGTCTTCCCGTTTCCCCATATTAGGCATCCACATCTTTCCGTCAACATTTCTCCAGTTCGTCGTCATTCCATAGCATTTCTCGAACTCCTACTGGTGATGCACGGAGGGACTGGCGTAGGGACGAGTGGGGTTGCCTGGGTACTCAGCGAACCTTAGTGTTGTCAGCCGGTATGGGTTTAGGATTGCGCTTAGCTTGAGGATTAGCGCAATAGATCTCGGACAGTCGCAGTGCTGGATCGTGGTTCCCCCTCCCTAAATCCTACTCCATTCTATGATTATAGAATTGATTTGTGTGAATAATAGCGCAAAAGTTTTTACAAATTTTGTCAATTTACTTTTAAATTGACGATGACAGGAGTACTTTTTTAATTTAAACATATATTTTGTAAGTTGCAAGTACAATATGCCTTGTCAATTTTAAGGGCCTAGCAGTAATACCAATCGTATTCCACTGTAGTTTAACTTAACCGAGACTCTCTAATACGGCACATGGTGTTAAACTTTTGGTTAGATTTAACTTCGGTTTAACTTAATCTTTAGATTAACCTTATTTATAATATTTATTTATTTATGTATTTAACCTGGTAGAGATAAGGCCATCAGGCATTCTCTTCCCCTCTACCAGGGGATTACAACTACAATATAAAGAATACAATTACAATTATAATTAAATTAATATTGAATTTACAAATACAATAAAAATCAAAGTACTGAAAGAATTAAAAGACTAATAAAAGCTAGACAGGTCATTGTAAAAATTAAGAAGAGAGAAATTTTTTTTTATTAACTAAGTAAAAATTAAACCTACTCTACGCAGTAAGAAAATGCTTAATAAGTTTGCTTTTGAACGCTACTAAATTCCGACAGTCTCTGATGTCACTGGGTAGGGTATTCCACAAGCGCGAAAGCGAGATTGTGTATGATGATGAATACGATGAAGTCTTATGTGTTGGTATGGCTAGTATGCGGCTATTTTGCGTGAGTGTGAAGAGATTATGATATGATGACAGGTAACTGAAACGGGAGGCGGGCTCATAAAAGAATTTATATTTGTACCTAAGGGAATATTATAAGTACTATGAGGGAAGCCACCGGCGTGGCTCAGTCAGTTAAGGCGCTTGCCTGCCGGTCTGAAGTTGCGCTCGGGAGCGGGTTCGATCCCCGCTTGGGCTGATTACCTGGTTGGGTTTTTCCGAGGTTTTCCCCGAACCGTAAGGCGAATGCCAGGTAATCTATGGCGAATCCTCGGCCTCATCTCGCCAAATACCATCTCGCTATCACCAATTTCATCGATGCTAAATAACCTCGTAGTTGACACAGCGTCGTTAAATAACCAACTAAAAAATTAAAAAATAAAATACAAAGAAAAATCTATGAGGGACATAATAATTGAGGAACTCGAGTTTTTTCTAAGTCAAAGAACACCACACTGCTTTTGCTTCGAGCCGAAAAATTTTCGGTCATATGTTGAAGAGATATTTGCATCGCTTTTCTGTTTAAATATTGCCATATCTGTGCTGAGAATAGGTTAACACTATAGTCTCTTATGAAATGCTCTACAGATCTTGAAACATTTTCGCTTGCTCAACAATTTTGTCCGTCACTGTACATATTTTTCAATTTTGAGTACATAAAAATAAACATTTATGGAATTTTAAGCACATAATTAGCCGGGCTCTAGTGATAAAGTACAGGGACACCATTTCATTTTTACTTACATTTTCAATATTAACCTGGCTGTACCTTTGGATCAACGCCGTTTGCTACCCCCTTCCACGATTGGAGTTCGATGATACTGGCGTAATATACAAACAAATCACTTTACTAAGTGTAGGAGGGAAGAAAAGTAGTTCATCCGTTTACGTAAACTAGGAAATATCGCGATTTTCAGTTTGATCATTTTCATTAGGTTTTTGTTTAATCAAAATACAGTATAGTATTAACAGCGAGTGTTTTTACTCACGAACTGAGATGTCCATGTGAAGGTATTCATTATGTAGTGTATATTATACTGTCTACAACAGATTAGCGTACAATATAGAGAATGAAGTGAAATTGAAAAATAAATAGACTAAATATGGATATTTAAACACATTTTTGAAAATGGTGGCCGTTCATTTCGATACAGGCTTCACTTCTGATGTGGATATTATCGCATTATAGACTATTGTACCTAATCCCAATTACCAGTTTCGTCCTTCGTAACTAGTAACTCATGTTGAAATAACTCTGTACCTACTCTATGAAAAGTACCTTACGTACTGTAAATTCAATCTTCACTTCTGCCCGATCCGAAAAGATAAAATTATTCAGACATACTATCTACTGTCCATCCAACTGGTTATGTCGTAGGGTCGTAGAAAGGGAGGAAATCACGTGACAGTTAATTACTTAACGAGGCCCTTTTATATAAGTTATTTTAAACAGTTGTATAATATTACGTAGACGTCCAATTCCTAACAGAAATTAATGTTCTCACAAAAGAGCTAAGACAGCCCAGCCACTAGCTGGCGAATAAAAGCTGGTGGGGGAAACAGAGAAACGACGTAAGCAGATGGACGACAGTACCTGTGCGAAAATGGTTCAATATTGAAAGCTCTTTCGTCACAGGAAAATGCGAACATATTTTTGAAACGTACTGTTTACTATGACCGTAAGGCGGTCTTGGATCTGTGTGGAGGACGGTTGAACTTCATTAGTAAAAGGGGTGGGAGTGAAGTATATTCAGAAAGTCAGTTGCAACAAAAATTGAAGTAAAACTAAAATGATGTCTCTGTATAATTATGCTGAATAATCATCCGACATTTTCTTGCAATTGTATTTCCTTGTAGGATGAAGCTACATGGACACATTCTCAATCCACAGCTTCTTGTTGCTGGTTTTTGTATCTAAAACATTTTCCCCAGTGCTTCTGTGATCCGTCGTTTTATGAAATTTCATGATCGTACGCAAGTCAAAAAAGCAAGAAACATATTGTGTGAGCTGGAGCGATCCATTGTATTCGGATTTTGGCTCTATCTAAGAATAAGGATCTTACCTTGATTTAATTTAGAAGCCTTGTAGGCTCCGTCTTTACTACGAATCGATCTCAAAGTTTAATCGCTTTTCTCCTTTGACTCCTCTTTGCTTTTTCATTTAGTTCTACTTGTCTCGTTCTTTTGAGAGCTGCCGTATTTTTCCCGGAATCAATCGCCTGCTACTAAGCTTAGTATTTTATGAACACACCCACTTCTGTTTGACGAAGCGATTAAGTTTCATTTTATTTCATTTGCGAAAGTATGCGAAATCAAAGACGTTTACGTTTTATGTCCGAGAAACGAATTCGAGTCATTGGATTTAAGAAGTTGAAGAGAGTCTCTCGTCGTAGCTTCGTGGCCTAAGGCATCACGCTACGGAACGCGCGCTGGTTCGAGTCCTCAAGAGGAAGGAATTTTGTCCGTTGCCCACTCAGCATCATGATGAATCTGGGGATCTACCCTAGGTAGCGAAATCCGATTTCGAGGACAAGCTGTAACGGCTGGGGGATCATCGTGCTGACTGTACGTTATCTCCGTACTTGTTGGATGATCGTTCACTTCTGCTGAGGCATGTGGACGTGAGACCAACAGAAGCTAGTCTGTATTGGCCTTATTCAGTCCTCAATTAATTCTGAGTACCATAAAAAATTCTGTTTGGAATTTATTGTGTCAGCAGCTAGAGTGAGAAGCAATTCTAATAATTAAAATGGCGACGTTCTCGTTCGTTTTCTTCATTTGTATGGTGTGACACCTATTGAAATTCGTCGTCAGTTGAGTGAGATATGTGGTAATGGTGTCATGAATGTGAAGAATGTACCTTCGTGGGTGCGGCAGTTCAAAGAAGGCAGAGTGTTATGTGACAATGAGCCAAAAGAACCTCGGCCTTGCACCAGCCAGTCTGTCACGATTGGACGAGTGGAGGTACATCCCACTAAGAAGTTTTGAAGAAAAAGTTCATTCCTGCATTGCAAGAAAAACTGCCGGAAAAGACTGCATGTGTATTCTTTCACCAAGACAATGTCCCTGCTCACCGGGCAAACAGAACGCAAGAGTTTCTTCGTGGAAACAACTTTGAAGTGATTGCTCGTTCTCCCTACTCATCTGACCTGGATCCTAGCGATTTTTGGCTTCTTCCAACAATGAAGAACGCTCTACGCGGTCTCACATTATCCATTCGCGCCACTATTGCATCAGCGATTTTTCAGTGGTCAAAACAGACCCCTAAAGAAGCGTTTGCAGCGGCCATGACATAATGGTGGCGACGTTCCGAAAAATATCTACGTCTGCAGGGAGTTTACCTTGAGAAGTGACAGACGTTTCAAATTTTTAGGGCCAGTAGTTTGTCAGAAAAACAGTCGGAGACCTAAGAACTTGAACGCACCTCGCATATGACAAAATGTTTCTAGGTCTGTTTTTTTAAATATCAAATTATTAGGCCTATTATTTGCGTCTCCAATTATTTAGAGAAAAATTAATTTCTCTGTTACCATTTCGAAGACATGCTATACTTTCTACAATACTTAATTTATCATATGATCATATAGTACAAAGTATAGAAAATATCTTTAGAGACAATTTTCAGTAAGTTTTGAATTTTTGTTATTCTACTTTTTCAAGTAAATTTCAATCAATTTTTTAGTGGATAGTGATTTACCTAACGACTTTTTCAACTAAAAATGCTACTCAGCGCCGAAATTCAACGCGGCCGAGAACTGGCAGATAAATTTTACCCGGCGCCCTCTATCTTTAACATACCTTAAGCTGACGACTCGGGATTTTCCTACTGGTAGAATTACCAGATATTCAAGAGTGAAAAACAGAGAAATTGGTTCATAAAACATGACAAAGACAGGGTTCACTTTAAGCAGCAAAATTGGCATTATTTCTTATTTTATTATAATAATAATTATCTATATGTGCAACCAAGAGTCATTATAATACAGTTAACATAAAAATCATATAATTAGAATGACCGTGTTTCTATAATAAATTGTAGGCCTAGTGGGAGTTTACCGTAAGCCCATATTTTAAATTTTACGACTAACACCAAACGATAGAGGGTGAAATTTCCGTGACTTGGGGAAGGTATTAAGATACCTGAAGATAATATGGCCATTTTAATTTGAATAATTTTTTTCATGACTGTGGTATTCCCAAAATTACAAGTTCATATGTTTGCATGAACTTTGATTCTTTATGCATACATAAAAGTAATCCAAGACTTTTCTTTAAACCAGAATGCCTTCTTTTTTACATTATGAAAAATCTTACATTCTTCAGGTAATATGCACATATGAAGATAATGTAGCCAGAAGAAAGAAAATTCATTATTTTCGAAAGAAAAACATTTATTGGTGACTAATGAAGTTTGGATTGAAAATAATGGTTCTTGGCTTGAAAGAAATATTCCGACAAATAATTTGTGTTAGGTCTATAAAACACTGTAATTTGAAAATAAAAATAATCACAAAGTTAACAAACACAAAAATGAAAAAAAATCAATGGGTATATGTGTGACAAATAAGTCTTCTGTGAGTCCAACACATTCATCATGCATGTACGTACACACCACAAATTGCACATAGTCGCATACCCATGTGGCCATATTACATACATTCAGCACCTCTCGAAAAATCAGCTACTTTTCAGTTCAGTTTGAAGGCATTTTAAATAAGCATTGGATGTGCGTAACGAGCATTGAACAAGTTACAAAATCTTATATAGAAATTATAATTACCAATTCCTTGGAAGACAAACTTACCAACAGCAATATTAACACCGTCTTAATCTGTTGCCACATATCAAATATAAAAGACCTGTGGAAACAGTTCCGTTATTATCCACTAATGTCGCTAATTATGTACACTTCCTAACACGTGGTTCGCTATACTGATACTAACTTTTGCATATTATATCAATTAGCTAAAGAACAGTATGACCATATCATCTGTATTGGCCATATTTACATCACATGCCTTACGACGAGTTTCAACATGTTTTCTATGTCAATTTCGGAAAAGATAACCTCAATTTCAGTAAAGCTAATTTTAATTTCGGAAATGCTGATCTCAGTTTCGGAAATGGTTAATCCATATTCAGAAAAAATAAACTTAATTTGAGAAAAACTAATCTCAATTTCAGAAAACTTAAATTCAATATCCGAAATGATACCAGACTCAGAAAAGAATGAAGTAAGTGTAGGATTTGAATGTTTTTTCTTTTTTTTTGGCAGCTATAATATAGGCCTACAATAACTTAAATTAAAATTGATTCTCCACAGCTTCTCAAGAGAGTAGAAATATTGTAGCTGCACACGCACAGCCATTCAATGAACAGAGTTTATTGAAAATATTGACTATACAAGAAATAACTGCTTTCTTGTGTTAATATTATGAAAATATTCGTTTACATGGCATCAAGAATTGTTGAGATAACCTTAATTTATATTAATTTAGTTTAACTTGTATAATTTAATACAATTTATTCAAAATAAAAATAAAATAAACATTATTTAAATGATATTTATCCCTAATATCTCATAAATTAAATTTATATTTTCCGAAATTAAATTTATCTTTTCTGAAACTAAATTTCCTTTATCTGAATTTAACTTCATATCTTCCGAACTGTTGGTTGTGTTATTAAATGTACAGCTATCATATCAATATAGCCATCAGTCGTTTTATAATCCAATATTTCTCCGAACCGACATTACTTAATCCACTTTTTCCTTATAGTTAAACATTTTCCGAAATTGGGATTGAAAAGGTACAATATTATACATTTATTTTCAGCTTGTAGGCCTATAAATTATTGGTAGCGAGAGTAAAAAGAAAATACTCCTTCGTAGAAGGAAATCGTTACGCGAGGTTTAAGACACGTGTCGTTATAATCAATAGAATGGTCTGGATTTAATAATAGCAACACGTTTTACGAAGAAGTAGATTCAATATAACTCATGTTACTACGAAGATGTTTAATTTTATACTGAAGGAGTTTTAAATAAGTAATAAGAGTGGGTAGAATGACCTAAGTACGCTTTCCCGATTCTCTAGAAGGACTCTAAAAATAATGCCTTGCTGTGTTCGAGCAAATTTATATACTATGCGGAAAATTTAGAGGTTTTATTACATGGAATATAATATCCAGCATGTTTACTTGTTGAGATTTTTAGAACAAAAAATAATAGAAAATCGTCGTTTCATGAGAGACTTTGTGTCGCCTCTTGCCTTGTTATAACGCAAAGTCATGGTACAGGAGTTGTTAAAAGCCCAAGAGAAATATTTTTGACATGAATTTCCTACACAAACAGGTTCGCTAGTACTCCGACCGCATGTTAACAAAGTTTTATAGTGTAATTTAAGATTTCCCCGAATAATGAATCAAGAACCCATGCTGGAACATGTAATTCGTGACCGGTGATACGTCAAACTTCCAAGGAAGGGACCTCCCTCTGCTACCCCTTCCACCATTCCACAAACTCCTTTACTTGTAAGAGGCATAAAAATGATGCAGTGTAAGAAAATACTACGATGTCATTGCTGACATTGATCGTTGATTAATGTAAACAATTGCTAGGAAATACAGTTATCTCATACTCAGCTTCAGGAGGAGATTTCTTTCACTACACGGCAATTTCCTTGTGCGAAATTTAGTTCTTCATTGCTAAGACACATTATAAACTAAATTTAATGTAATATATTGCTTTATATCTTACTTGTATTAAAAATAAGAAGAAAAAAGAAGAAATGTTATCATAACCATGTTTCATCACTAGAATGTGCGTTTTCTGTAGTCATTTTTTGATAAAATTCAAGTTACTCATACAGTAAAGCAAGTTGTGTTTGAATTTTTTATAGTATTTTTGTTCTGATAGTTCATACTTAGTAATTAATTTCTTGTAAATAGTTTCCTTAATCTATCACAAAATATTTAAATATCCAGTAATTTCATTACTATACAATTTTGTTGTTCTAGGTTTAATTTGTAATTCAGCAAATATAAAATATTCTTTGTTTTTCTATGACTTATTACACTCTTACTACGTCATACTACTTTTGACCAATAAAATGGTACTGAAGGACGTCTTTCAAACAATCATGGCTGCTTATCGCACAATTTTATCGCGTCCCTAGCATTTGTTTAATTTTATCGCGGCCCTAGCATTTGTTTAATTTTATCGCGTCCCTAGCATTTGTTTCTTTGTTTGCCAACATTTCAAACTGCACTGGTCTGTACGTCAAAAAACAGAAAATTACAAACCACTCCAGTCGATGCACAGCAGTTTCAAATATGACTCGCATTGCCATTCAATAACAAGAATTGATAAGGATCACTGGTCATAGCTGATCTTCCCTGAAACCCTATTTACAAATAAATGAAGAGCACCATTCGGAAATCCTGAATAAGTTGAGGAATACACCATGTACAGCTGTCAAAAAAAAAGTGGCCGCACTCGTGAACAGCGAATATTTTCAAAGTCCACTTCGGGTCGCGGCGATGTTACACGATGCATGTGCTTGTACAAGCAGTTCCGGAACTATGGAAGTGTTCCATATCTGCTCCTCGCAGACCAGCGGTAGAGTGCTTGTTTAATGATTCAAAGGTTGTGGGTTCGCGCCTTCTTCAAGTTTTCATTTTATTTTTTAATCGTTCTTTAGCGATGTAAATGATATTCAAATTATCATTTATATCCAGTTATCGTTCTTGATGGATATCACGTTATTTATATTTTGTTATCGTTCTTTAAGGATATGAATAAAATTCAAGTCATCATTTGTATTCTGTTATCGTTTTATAACGATATGAATAATAATAATAATAATAATAATAATACTTATTATTATTATTATTATTATTATTATTATTATTATTATTATTATTATTTTATCTCCAGTGGGGGTTAGCCCTATTTTACATATGTATGTTAGGGCTATAGTTTTATACACAAAACAGATAAGCATAAAGAGAAATGGAAAAGAAAATTAAATTAGCTTACGCGATGTCAACAAAACATAAACAATCCGTAAATTAGGCATTGCGATTGCAAAACAAATATCAGTTATCAATTTGAAACATACAAAAACATTAACAACACACATACGTAACACTTCTATAACACAAATATGCAGCTTTCCATACCAAACATCATAAATGAATACACAATAGTCACACAAACACAATCAAACTATAATTACGACATTGCGACGACATCAAGCATCCCATAACTGACTCACATACATAACAAATCAAGCATCCGTTGCAACACATACACTTCAACATAGTAACCACACTTTTAAAAGTTACAAATTTGGCTCCAAGAAGAATAAATAGGACACTGTTACTAATTACTATTCTTCTACAATTTCTTAAATATATCTGTAATAAATCTGTGAAATTCCGATATGAATAATATTCACGTTTTTTATATTGTTGTCGTTCTTTAGCGATATAAATAATATTCAAATTATCATTTATATTGTTTTCCTTCATTAGCATTATAAAATAATATTCAAGTTATTTATATTGTTATTGTTCTTTCGCAATATAAATAATCTGTATTTTATGTAAGTAATTATTATAACACAAATAAACATCTTTCTTTGTAAAATAGGTTATTTTATTTAGATAATTAAATACGTATTATATAATATCTTATATTAATTAAACAAACCGATATTTATCATTTATATTCTCTTATCGTTCTTTAGTGATACTGTATAAATAATATTCAAGTTATTTATATTGTAATCGTTCTTTAGCGATATAAATAACATAAATTTAATATTAGGTTTCGAAAAATCCAGTTGCATAATACTGGTATTAGTTTTTCTTTTTGTATTATTACATTATACTATCTTGAACCACAATAAAATGAAAAGGAGTAACGAGGAATTGAACCTGAGACGTTGACATCTAAATTCCGACGTTCGTCCGCTGAGCTACGAGGGCAAAAGTCTGGAAACATTTTCGGAAAAATTGGCCCAATCACGCTCTAAGATTTTCTGATGATTCGTAGAAGCTAGTCCAGGATGCGGGGGGCAAAGGCTAATTGAGATTTCCCGATCTCTGATAGGGTCAAACATCCTGATAGAATTAATATTTAACCCTTGCCGTGACTTTCGGTGAAGTCCGGAGGGCCCAATTAGTCAAATCCACTCTCCTCATCTCCACGCTTGGGCCCCCTGGAATTTAATAAGATGCGAAAGAGATAGTGGTGTGCGGAAAGCAACGGGATGTTACCGCATTTAGGCCTATCCTTCCCAAGAAAAACTGCAAACATGAACAAAGGAAGCTTTAAATAGAAGAAGAAGCATCTTCTGCGGACCTCTGGAAAAAGAACTAAGGAAGAGACTAGTGAAGTGCTTTGTGTGGAGTGTGGCATTGTATGGGGAAGGAACATGGACATTACGACGAAATGAAGAGAAACGAATTGAAGCATTTGAAATGTGGATGTGGAGAAGAACGGTGCGTGTGAAGTGGACAGATAGAATAAGAAATAAAATTGTGTTTGAAAAAGTGAGTGAAGAAAGAATGATGCTGAAACTGGTTAGAAAGATAAAAAGTAACTGGTTGGGTCTCTGGTTGAAAATAATAATAGACGACATTAGGATATGTGGATCATATGCGGAGACTAAGAGGAAGGCAGAAAATAGGAAAGATTGGAGATTGCTGGGTTTGCAATGAAAGACCTGCCCATGGACAGAACACTTATGTATGTATGTTCAGAATGCCTGGAATATCGTGTCTAAAAACAGTCGCTATTTGCATAGACTAGTCAATTCCATGCCCACTCGACTGCAAGATGATCGAGATAAGAGGAAGATAGACTAAATATTGAATTATGGCTTTTTGTTTTGTTTTTTTAACGCTTAATTGTTTGAATGTTTTAAGGCCGACGCCAGTAAATTTGTTTTGTTTATGCCACGAAAGATATTTTTATTGAGAATAAAATCTTTTTTCTTTCCATTTGCAGCCACAATATCATAATGATAAAGTCATGGCATAATATATTAATGAACCTGATGTTAATTACTAAAATAATCGTAAAAGAAAAAGGAGCCATTATGTATAGTTTGTCTCTCTCAAAAACAGAACAAAAAAGAACATAAAAAGCACGTGGTTGTAGTCGAACGCAGGACCTCATGAATAAGAGGCCTGAACGCTACCATTATGCTATCGATAACACACAGAATACTTCAATTATAACTGTAGATATCAGGCAACGTGGTCCAACAACATGTAACATCGCCTGTCTCCGAATTGTAGCGAAGATACCCGAAGGGAACTTTGTTCCAGGAGAGCGGCCACTTTTTCTTTTGACAGCTGTACATCAACTAGTTCACTTCTTTTACGCACACGTCAAATATAATATCAACTGAACCACCAACCATTAAAACACTCAAATTTGAAAATTGTACTTTCAATAATTATTTCTTTTAAAATTATTCATGTTTATTTTTTATTTCATCATCGTTAATTAAAACTTTTCTTATTTATTTCATCATCCCTAATTAAAACTTTTCTAACACGTGTTTATATTAGTTAGGTTATGTTTGTTATAGCTTCTGCTATATGATATTATGGAGAGTCACGTATCAGAGATTGTTTATTTAATACTGAGACTTATTGAAAATCATCTGTCAAATGACGTTGATTACTGGGATTTGGATGATTGAAGTGGAATGCAAATGTTTTAATAAAAACGAAACTGAATCAACAAAGCCTTCTTGACTAGTAACCGTCTACAGAGTTCAATGAAGATTCCATAGTTGGCACAACTGCCTTCTAGCGTAATGGTGCAATAATACATTTGAAGACAGTTGTATTTTCGTAAGTCAATTAATATTTTATTGTATTGGAGTAATTCGTTACTTCTAATCTTTATATACTTTCTTCTAATCGTGTAATAGCCAATTAAATCCCACTCGAGTTTTTTTTTCTCTAGATAAATCAAAACATCTAGTGAGATTACTGTTGATAAATTATCTAGCTTTCATTAGTCAGGTAATATTTTCGTACTTCGATTTTTATTGTAATTGTAAATTTAATACTAATTGTAATTTTATTCTTCATATTATAGTTGGAATCTCCTGGTAGAGGGGCAGAGAAGCCCTGACGGCCTTATCTCTACCAGGTTAAATAAATGAATACTAATACTAATTGTGCCAATATAACAAATTAGATTATTATGGAATTAAAGGCGTTGCACACCATTGGTTTCACTCATATCCAATATACAGGAAACAGGAAGTCGACATAAATATAACTATGAAATTTGCCTCGAGACGGGGAGCTATTAATGATGGAATTCCTCAAGGATCAGTATTAGGTACCCTACTTTATCTGCCAACAGTTGATTACTTCAAAGCAAAATATCAGCTTGAAATATTGAGGTGAATGGTCTTCTTATTGGAGCTCGTGGTGTGATTCCCAAGTTCTTTGAAAGCTTCAGGAAGACTTTTGAACTACCAGAGACACTTACTGCTGATATCATAACTTCAGTTTTGAAACGCTCTTGCCAAATTCTGAGACATCATATTCACTCTGTTTAATTTCTTTTTCTTCACTGTATAATTCATATATGTTTATTTTAATTTTCTGCCAACAAATTTATGTAAACATTTAATATTGTAAAATTCATGTAGGAGAGTCCTTCTGGACTACCTCCAATGGGAGGCAGTTAACAATTTAAATTTAAATTTAAATGATCTTTGTCACCTAATAAAAGATGTAGATCATTCCATTTTGTTTGCAAATAATAAAAGTATAGTAAATACAGCCAATAACTCCAACACATTCCAATCTTCAACAGAAGCAATTCTCCTCAAAATATGTGATTGGTTCTCAGCCAATAAATTAGTATTAAATTGTAATAAAAGTAACATAATTCAATTAAAATCGCTCGCAAATTCAACCTCTGAATTTCAAGCACAATAATTAACAATAGGTCCCTAATAGAAAGAACAACAACCAAATTTCTTGGCTTACAAATCGATAAGTATATTAAATTGAAAAAAAAAACATATGAAAGAAATTATCCCCAAATTAATTCAGCATGTTTTGCTATTAGATCTCTGCAAGAGATAGTAAATGTCAGTACCTTAAAAACAATATAGCCTACTTCGCATACTTCTACTCGGTAATGTGTTTTGAAATAATATTCTAGGGAAATTCTAAAAGTAGTAACAGTATACTTCTATTACAAAAATATTGATTAGAATAAGAGTAAGTGCCAAATCTAGGGAATCGTGTGGGACAATTTTAAAAACGTACAAATGATGCCCATGACTTGTCAGTATATTTTTTTCAACAGTAATCTCATTAGATGTTTTGATTTATCTAGAGAAAATCAAAACTCGAGTGGGATTTAATTGACTATTACACGATTAGAAGAAAGTATATAAAGATTAGAAGTAACGAAGTACTCCAATACAATAAAATATTAATTGACTTACGAAAATACAACTGTCTTCAAATGTATTATTGCACCATCTCAACATTACAAATATTACGCTAGATGCATGCTAGATGGCAGTAGTGTCTTTATACAGACACTGTAATGATTACTATTCAATAAATCTTAATATTAAACAATCTCTGATACGTGACTATCCATAATATCATATAGCAGAAGTTCTTTTTATCCTCTCAGAGCAGAAGCTATAACATAACCTAACTAATATACACAAGTGTTAGAAAAGTTTTAATTAACGACGATGACATAAAAAATAAACATGAATAATTTTAAAAGGAATAATTATTGAATGTACAATTTTCAAATTTGAATGTGGTTGGTGGTTCAATTGATGTTATATTGGACGTGTGCGTAATAGAAGTGGAACTCGTTGATTTAGGCCTGCATGGTGTATTCAACTTATTCAGAATTTCCGAATGAATAATTTTAAAAGGAATAATTATTGACTGTAAAATTTTCAAATTTGAATGTGGTTGGTGGTTCAATTGATGTTATATTGGACGTGTGCATAATAGAAGTGGAACTCGTTGATTTAGGCCTACATTGTATATTCAACTTATTCAGGATTTCCGAATGGTGCTCTTCATTTATTTGTAAATCGGATTTCAGAAGATGCATAGGTATGATCAGTGATTTTTATTAATTCTTGTTCTTGAATGCCAATGCGAGTCATATTTGAAACTGCTGTGCATCGACTGGAGTGGTTTGTAATTTTATATATATTTTTGACGTCCAGAACAGCGCAGTTTCAAATGTTGGCAAACAAAGAAACAAATGCTAGGGACGCGATAAAGTGAAACAAATGCTAGGGACGCGATAAAATTAAACAAATGCTAGGGACGCGATAAAATTGTGCGATAAGCAGCCATGATTGGTTGAAATACATCCTTTCGTACCGTTTTATTGGTCAAAAGTAGTATGACGTAGTAAGAGTGTAATAGTCATTAATAAACTTCCTCGTATGTAATCGTGGAAACTTTGTCACTAATTCAACAGTTCACAGCATAAATACGCGTCAAAAAATGATTTTCATACTCCATCGGCACGTTTACCTTGCTGTCAAAAAAGAGTGCGTTATATGACAGTAAAAATGTTTAATAGCCTCCCTATGGATATAAAAATTCAAACTGAAAACATAAGATTAATTTGGGGCCAAATTAAAGAAGTACTTAATTTCTCACGCCTTGTATTCTGTAGGTGAATTTATGACATTCAACAACGCTGCATGAATATTTCTGTCTTGTATTAACTACCGATTGCAACACCTTGTGTTGTACTAGTGTGTCGTAAAACTTTTCTCTATATAATTCAACTAGACTTTGATACAATTAAGACTTTGCAGTACTATTAAGGTTTTTTTTTGACAAATTCCATAATCTAGCTATGAAGCGATGTATGAATACCATAGAATGTAAATAAATACAATACAATCTCAATTTAATGTGACACTTAGCTATTGTTGGGGCATCTTTTAACCTGCCATCTTCGTTCCGAATTCTGTCTTTCAAGGTGACGCCTAGAATCTTCCTTTCCATTTTCCTCTGACATATATCTAAAATTTTTTTCTCTGATTATTAGAGGCCAAGTCTCATCTCCATAAAACAAGATGGAACAATGGAGCTTTTTATTATTTCCTATTTTATCTGGCACGTAGTTGATACAACGTCGTTAAATAACCAATTTAATAATAATCTTGCTAGTAAGATATATCAGTGGAGTTCGTAATATTATAAAATATATTTCTTCTTTTGGTTAACTGATAAAACAATCTTTGCAAACGGATCCGATATAATTCTGACCCAAGAGCACAGAAAACATTTTCCTAACCGATATATCCTTTCCAAATACAAAACCTCAAGCAAACATATGGAGAGAAAATGAACAAATACTGCGAACTGGTACAAGAAGTAAACAAGATTTGTTTTCCTAGTTCTATCAACAAATGATGTCAACAAAATACACTGAAAGGAAACATACAAACACTCAAAATTCACTCAAATACAATCATCGAATCTACTGAAACTAAATGGAGTTCCCTAAATATCTGCCATTTTCTCCGTAGGTTTCTGATTCTGAACTTTTTATATACTTAAATGATGATAAACCGTTGTTCCTGCAGATTAGGTCATTTTAATGAGTAATTCGTATCTCAGAGCTGTAAAACTGCGAAAAGATAATAATAATAATAATAATAATAATAATAATACTTACTTACTTATTGGCTTTTAAGGAACCCGGAGGTTCATTGCCGCCCTCACATAAGCCCTCCATTGATCCCTGTCCTGAGCAAGATTAATCCAGTCTCTATCATCATATCCCACCTCCCTCAAATCCATTTTAATATTATCTTCCCAGCTACGTCTCGGCCTCCCCAAAGGTCTTTTTCCCTCCGGCCTCCCAACTAACACTCTATATGCATTTCTGGATTCGCCCATACGTGCTACATGCCCTGGCCATCTCAAACGTCTAGATTTAATGTTCATAATTATGTCAGGTGAAGAATACAATGCGTGCAGCTCTGCGTTGTGTAACTTTCTCCATTCTCCTGTAACTTCATCCCTCTTAGTCCCAAATATTTTCCTAAGAACCTTGTTCTCAAACACCCTTAATCTCTGTTCCTCTCTCAAAGTGAGAGTCCAAGTTTCACAACCATACAGAACAACAGGTAATATAACTGTTTTATAAATTCTAACTTTCAGATTTTTTGACAGAAGACTAGATGACAAAAGCTTCTCAATCGAATAATAACAGGCATTTCCCATATTTATTCTGCGTTTAATTTCCTCCCGACTATCATTTACATTTCTTACAGTTGCTCCATGATATTTGAATTTTTCCACCTCTTCGAAGTATTTTCCAATTTTTATATTTCCATTTCGTACAATATTCTCGTCACGAGACATAATCATATACTTTGTCTTTTCGGGATTTACTTCCAACCCTATCGCTTTACTTGCTTCAAGTAGAATTTCCGTGTTTTCCCTAATCGTTTGTGGATTTTCTCCTAACATATTCACGTCATCCGCATAGACAAGAAGCTGATGTAACCCGTTCAATTCCAAACCCTCTGTGTTATCCTGAACTTTCCTAATGGCATATTCTAGAGCGAAGTGAAAAAGTAGAGGTGACAATGCATCTCCCTGCTTTAGCCCGCAGTGAATTGGAAAAGCATCAGATAGAAACTGGCCTAAACGGACTCTGCTGTAAGTTTCAATAAGACACATTTTAATTAGTTTCTTGGGAATACCAAATTCAATAAGAATATCATATAAAACTTCTCTCTTAATCGAGTCTTAATAATAATAATAATAATAATAATAATAATAATAATAATAAATTACTCCAATATATATTTAATTAAAATCACATGAAAGTGAGTTTTATTTTTTTTTTCGAGGTGTACTTAAAGTTATGTTGGCGGTGATTATAGTGTTGATGTTGATTATAGTGCTGATGTTGATTGTAGTGCTATGTTGATTAGTGCTGATGTTGGTTATAGTACTAATGTTTATTATAGTGTTCATGTTGATTATAGTGCTGATGATGATTTTAGTGCTGTCTTTGTTTATAGTCCTGATGTTGATTATAGTGTTGATATTATGGTGCTGATGTTGATTATGGTGTTGGTTGATTTTATTTTAATGATGTTTATAGCATTAACGGAGATTATAGTTTTAATGATAATTTTAGTGTTAACGGTAATTGTAGTTTTAAGGGTGAATGAAGTGTTATTGGCGATTATGTTATTTTTAGTAATTGTTGGTGTGTTTATTAATTGATTATGAGATTTCTGATGATGGAGAGGTATTGTTACTAATGGTGATTATGGTGTTTACGGAGAATTACTCCTGATAATAGTACAGTATCTGTGATGATTTTGACAGCAGTTATAGGTTGATAGTGATAAAGATAGTGATGATGTTGGAGTGTTGGTAATGTTAATTGAGTGTGTGTATGTGTAACGATGTTAATTTTGATTGATCCGTTTGTGGTAAGTGATGTTTATACTAATGGTGATGATGGTTACGTACTGGTAAGTGGTGGTGGTGATCTTAGTATGTTGGTACCGGTAATGATAGTTGCAAGTGTCGTTTTGGTGTGGGTAGTGATACTAGTGATATTGGTGAATAATTTCAAGGGAAAAGTTGTTCCGGGGCCGGGTATCGATCCCGGGACCTCTGGTTGAACGTACCAGCGCTCTACCAACTGAGCTACCCGGGAACTCCACCCGACACCGTCTCAACTTTTTCTCTTTATATCCACACAACTCGCTTGGGCTGACGAAACGCCAGAGATCCACATCAAGTGCACACAATCTGTGTGACTTGGAATTGTGGTTTTCTGTTAACGTACACAGTGACATATATTATGCAAATCTAGTCTTTCAGGTAAGTGGTTTTCCTAAGGCGCTAAGACAAATGTCGGGATGAGCCCTAAAAGAAATGGGCCACGGACCTGCACTCATACCCCCATGAATCTCCCTAATTACTCTAAATTAATTAATAATTACATCTCTCCCCTCTCTTCGTAATTGAGCCACCATAAAGCCAAATGGCTGGTCTCTAAATTGAGACGATTCAACAAGGCTCATGACAACAATCACGTCCTACATAATAGCCAAATTGGCTAGTCTCTTATATATGAGACAACTCATCCTGCCTAAGGTATTCCGTGGTTTTCCTAAGGCTTAAGACAAATGTCGGGATGCGCCCTATAAGAAATGGGACACGGACCTATATGCCCTTCCCCATGTATATTGCCCTTTTCTTGTAAACGACGTATGCCCTAGTTCAGAACCTATAAATTTTCTATTAAATATACGAGGTCACTCAATTAGTCGCAATTTGAAAGGACAGGGACCTCTCAAATTGCAGATTTAGATTTCACGGCGCTTCTTCCGACGGCCTTCACATGCCTTGTCATCGAACAACAGATAACAGCGTC
This sequence comes from Periplaneta americana, assembly GCF_040183065.1. Classification (NCBI taxonomy): domain Eukaryota; kingdom Metazoa; phylum Arthropoda; class Insecta; order Blattodea; family Blattidae; genus Periplaneta; species Periplaneta americana. The sequence continues at coordinate 144,852,201 of NC_091129.1, read as the reverse complement.
TTGCCATCCTAAAGGCAAACACCAGCCATCTCCTCCTCGCCCCGTTCCGTGATCACTTGATCAAATCTCAGTCCCCCTCGCGTATGTGGTACCTAAGAGGTTACGTCCAATTTCGGCTTCCCCTTCAACATTTTCTAGAGCTCCTTCAGTGGAGCAGCGTAACCCGGAGTGAGACTAGTGGCCAACAGGCTTGGAGCTGACATATTTAGTTTTGTACAGCCCCCAACCCCTTGCAAGGACGCGTTTTGCGTACCTTTTAAATTTGTACTCCCAATTCTCTTTCGATTTTTCGATTTCTTTCAGGTAAAGCTCCCTGTAAAGAAGATTTGAATAATTTCAATTCCGTTCAACCAGAGGTCCCGGGATCGACACACGGCCCCCGGAACAATTTTTCCCTTGAAATTATTCAAATCTGCTTTACAGGGAGCTTTACCTGAAAGACTAGATTTGCATAGTGATATTGGTATTTGTGATGATGTTGATTGTAGTTTGCAGATGTGATAATGTGGTGATGTTTGTAAAGATGATGGTGGTGTTATCTGTGTGGTGATGGCACTGACAATATAGGTAGTGTTGTTTGTATGGCGGTCATGGAGAAACTTTTCGAATTTATGCCTCGACGATTTGTCACTGTTTGAAAAGGAGAGTTTGTCCCACATCTTAACTAAATATTCGTTTCTACAAAAACACCATTCATCTGACTGCCAAATACAGACAAAGTGGACAACAGATACGGTACACGAAAATCTACGTTGTTGTGATTAATAATATAGGCTAGTGTTCTACGAGTATACATTTCTCGTGCAGAGAGATCTGTGCTGATGATGATCAAGTGGACAATGTATCATAATAGTAAACTTAGGTTTAAACTTGTATAATCTTGATTCAATTGAGCACTGCTCTGGTATCTGGCGCAAGGAACTTGGTCCCGTATTGGAAAGGAGTCCTCTATTCAAGGCACTCGTGATACGGCAGTCACAAAGGCGCGTTATCAGCCGCTCGCAAGCTCACCGCCTTCCAGTTTCTGTAAGATGTCCTCTCTCTCCAAACTTCGGTCGTCATCCGCAGCCTGTGTTATTCTTAAACTGGATTGCGAGCAACATTCCGTGTGTCAATACCGAGAACTCAGCCGCCATTATCTAATCTAATTCGCCGCGATTTAACGGGGAGAGCTGTTTTGAAAGACTGTCTGGTTTCTGAGATGCCTCACACGTATAAAATCTTACGCCTGTATTGGCGTGGCTGTGGTTGTTGGAAACAGTTTTCTTTTGTAATAAAATTATTGCACAACATAATAATGTTTCTACTTAACTTGAAATATTTTTCCTAAGAAGTACATCAGCACCACTACTAACATACCGTCGCGCCAGAACTACCGCAACCACCTTCTTTGTAGATAAACAAATGATACATTGATTGTTGTTCACATATTTGTTTTATTGTCGTCGTTGTGCGTAATCATTTTTACTGTCGTCGATTACGTAATCATCTTTATTGTTGTTCATGTAATCATCTTCATTGTCATCTTTATGTTCGTCGTTTACATAATGAAATTTATTGTCCTTCACGTAATCATCTTTATGCTCGTTCACATAATGAAATTTATTGTCCTTCACGTAATCATCTTTATGCTCGTCGTTTACATAATGAAATTTATTGTCGTTCACGTAATCCTCTTTATTGTCATTTAAGTAATGAACTTTATTGTCGTTCACGTAATCATCTTTGTTGTCATTTAAGTAATGAGCTTTATTGTCGTTCACGTAATCCTCTTTATTGTCATTTAAGTAATGAACTTTATTGCTGTTCACGTATTCATCTTTATTGTCATTTAAGTAATGAACTTTATTGTCGTTCACGTAATCCTCTTTATTGTCATTTAAGTAATGAACTTTATTGTTGTTCACGTAATCATCTTTATTGTCATTTAAGTAATGAACTTTATTGTCGTTCACGTAATCCTCTTTATTGTCATTTAAGTAATGAACTTTATTGTTGTTCACGTAATCCTCTTTATTGTCATTTAAGAAATGAACTTTATTGTTGTTCACGTAATTATCTTTATTGTCATTTAAGTAATGAACTTTATTGTCGTTCACGTAATCCTCTTTATTGTCATTTAAGTAATGAACTTTATTGTTGTTCACGTAATCCTCTTTATTGTCATTTAAGAAATGAACTTTATTGTTGTTCACGTAATTATCTTTATTGTCATTTAAGTAATGAACTTTATTGTCGTTCACGTAATCCTCTTTATTGTCATTTAAGTAATTAACTTTATTGCTGTTCACGTAATCATCTTTATTGTCATTTAAGTAATGAACTTTATTGTCGTTCACGTAATCCTCTTTATTGTCATTTAAGTAATGAACTTTATTGTTGTTCACGTAATCATCTTTATTGTCATTTAAGTAATGAACTTTATTGTCGTTCACGTAATCCTCTTTATTGTCATTTAAGTAATGAACTTTATTGCTGTTCACGTAATTCTCTTTATTGTCATTTAAGTAATGAACTTTATTGTTGTTCACGTAATCATCTTTATTGTCATTTAAGTAATGAACTTTATTGTCGTTCACGTAATCCTCTTTATTGTCATTTAAGTAATGAACTTTATTGCTGTTCACGTAATCATCTTTATTGTCATTTAAGTAATGAACTTTTTTGTCGTTCACGTAATCCTCTTTATTGTCATTTAAGTAATGAACTTTATTGTTGTTCACGTAATCATCTTTATTGTCATTTAAGTAATGAACTTTATTGTCGTTCACGTAATCCTCTTTATTGTCATTTAAGTAATGAACTTTATTGCTGTTCACGTAATCCTCTTTATTGTCATTTAAGTAATGAACTTTATTGTCGTTCACGTAATCATCTTTATTGTCATGTAAGTAATGAACTTTATTGTTGTTCACGTAACCATCTTTATTGTCATTTAAGTAATGAACTTTATTGTTGTTCACGTAATCATCTTTATTGTCATTTAAGTAATGAACTTTATTGTCGTTCACGTAATCATCTTTATTGTCATTTAAGTAATGAGCTTTATTGTCGTTCACGTAATCCTCTTCACTGTCATTTAAGTAATGAACTTTATTGTCGTTCACGTAATCATCTTTATTGTCATTTAAATAATGAACTTTATTGTCGTTCACGTAATCCTCTTTATTGTCATTTAAGTAATGAACTTTATTGTCGTTCACGTAATCATCTTTATTGTCATTTAAGTAATGAACTTCATTGTCGTTCACCTAATCCTCTTTATTGTCATTTAAGTAGTGAACTTTATTGTCGTTCACGTAATCATCTTTATTGTCATTTAAGTATTGAACTTTATTGTCGTTCACGTAATCCTCTTTATTGTCATTTAAGTAGTGAACTTTATTGTTGTTCACGTAATCATCTTTATTGTTATTTAAGTAATGAACTTTATTGTCGTTCACGTAATCCTCTTTATTGTCATTTAAGTAATGAACTTTATTGTCGTTCACGTAATCCTCTTTATTGTCATTTAAGTAATGAACTTTATTGTCGTTCACGTAATCATCTTTATTGTTATTTAAGTAATGAACTTTATTGTCGTAATCCTCTTTATTGTCATTTAAGTAATGAACTTTATTGTCGTTCACGTAATCATCTTTATTGTTATTTAAGTAATGAACTTTATTGTCGTTCACGTAATCCTCTTTGTTGTCATTTAAGTAATGAACTTTATTGTCGTTCACGTAATCCTCTTTATTGTCATTTAAGTAATGAACTTTATTGTCGTTCACGTAATCATCTTTATTGTCATTTAAGTATTGAACTTTATTGTCGTTCACGTAATCCTCTTTATTGTCATTTAAGTAGTGAACTTTATTGTTGTTCACGTAATCATCTTTATTGTTATTTAAGTAATGAACTTTATTGTCGTTCACGTAATCCTCTTTATTGTCATTTAAGTAATGAACTTTATTGTCGTTCACGTAATCCTCTTTATTGTCATTTAAGTAATGAACTTTATTGTCGTTCACGTAATCATCTTTATTGTCATTTAAGTAATGAACTTTATTGTCGTTCACGTAATCCTCTTTATTGTCATTTAAGTAATGAACTTTATTGTTGTTCACGTAATCACCTTTATTGTCATTTAAGTAATGAACTTTATTGTCGTTCACGTAATCCTCTTTATTGTCATTGAAGTAATGAACTTTATTGTCGTTCACGTAATCCTCTTTATTGTCACTTAAGTAGTGAACTTTATTGTCGTTTTTATAACTAAATTCTGTCTATATCGACTCATTTTAGTTTTTCTATTCTGTTATCTCACTTATTTCAATTACACCGTAAACAATGAAAAGTTCATTCGGTTAATTTTTTTTATCACAAGAAGGAAATAGCTATTTAAATTAGACGCTCAACGCAAGTAATGAATTTATTAAATTGCACAGAGGTTCATCTTTCCAGGTAACACATATGTTTACTAGATTTCATTTTAGTTTAGCTACAGACTGTGACGTAGATATAATAAATTGTAAAGGAAGAGGAAAATAGATGAATAAATAAGAATAAGTGGGTCACAACCAGATCACCATGATCCCGAATGTGATTTTCAATTTTCTGCGTAACTTTTGCAACATGTTAGTGTATTGAAGTTCTCTGGCCAACTCTGTAACCTGTACTTGGTTCTACGTATCCAAACCTGCTCATTTTGTAGTTCAGTCGCGTACTCTTACAGAGAGATTCCAAAGAAGTATGTAGAGTAAGAAACGTGTAGTGTGGTGTTTTCGTGTTTTTTAAACGTCTACCTGTGCAACAAACTTTTTATCTACAACTTTTATTTATTGTCAGCACTGAATGAAGAAAGATAATGTATGGCTCAAACGAAAGGTTATCTCAGATGATAACGATTTGGACTCTAAATCCGAGACTTGGTCCTATTTCGTGCGTGTGTTGAACTCCACTTGACCTGAAGAGACTCCGAATGTACGTTTTCGTATTACTGGTTACAACTTTAATTTTGTTTGAAGATATTTCAGCGAACATATTAATTAATTGTATTCAGATTTCAAATGAATTATTATATGATTGAAAGCATGGGTAATAAGTTCTTAAACATATTAGTAATAAAATAGATATAATGGTACCTACTGATAATAATTGCAGGTTTTACGTACTGGTAACGTTATTCTGTCTGTTCTGTTGAAATTTGGTCCGAACAAACGTAACTTTTCGGTCTGCAAAGGAATTTTAAAATATTACATTTGTTCTGATCAAATTTCTTCACGTTAAATGACAAAATTTAAAAAAAATTCAATAATTGATTGATTGACCAAAATTGAAGATCAATTTAGTGAATACAAAATATATTGATATAGGTGTACCGCAAGGAACAATTTTGGGACCTATTTTATTTCTAATATATGTTAATGATCTGCTAAATATAAATTTAGAAAAATTTAATGGATCTATATATTCATATGCGGATGATACAGTAGTTATTTTCAGTGGTTTTTCTTGGCAGGAAGCATATAGAAATGCTAATATAGGTGCTAACATTGTTAAAAAATGGCTTAATTCCAACTTCCTTTCTTTAAATATATCTAAATCAACTTTAGTTCCTTTTTCGTTAACAGCTTCCAGTGTTCAAAATTTAAAATTTAGCGATAAATATAGACCAATAATACACAGTGAAAATTGTTTAGATCCCAAAAGTTGTAAATGTCCACCTTTGAAAGAAGCCACGTATGTCAAATATCTGGGTATCATTATTGATCAGAATTTAAAATGGCTTCATCACATTACTTACCTTTGTAAGAGGCTTCGTAAAACAATTTATAAATTCGTTAATCTTCGATGCTACTTACCCATTAGAGTTCTACGAAATGTTTATTTGGCCATTATTCAGTCTATCATTCAATATGGTATAATTGTTTGGGGTGGAAGTACAAAAATGAATCTTAGTCCGTTAAATTTACTACAAAAACGAATAATTAAAATTTGTTTGAAGAAACGTTTCGATTATCCAACTAAATTAATTTATTCTGAATTTAATGTATTTAATATTGAACAAATTTATAAGTATACGCTGTTAAAATTTTATCATAAAAATCGTAATAAGTTTGTATTACAGACACACAATTATGACACAAGACGAAATATTAATTCAACATTAGTAGAACCTAAATGTCTCACATCTGCTGGTCTAAAGCATAGCACAAATTTTGGCCCTCGGTTGTACAATGCTTTAACTAAATTACACCCAGAACTTCTAACATGTAACCCACTAACATATAACAAGAAAATTAGAAACGTGTTAATATCTTCAATTTGATTAAATAAATTTATATCCTATGTGTATGAATTAATCTACCTATATTATGTTTGTATTCTATAATTTTGAAATATATATTAGTCCTACTTTTCACGTGCGATATTATTCTTCTCTAGTGTTAATATTATATTATATAATTCCATTGCCGCTGTAATTTTATTTTAGTTCCTATTTTATTTTACTTATTTTATTATTATTATTATTATTATTATTATTATTATTATTATTATTATTATTATTATTATTTTAATATTATATCTGAACTGCGACCGAGCACGAGCGCTGCTCATTCGGTCTCAAATTTTGTTAATACTACTGTATCTTCTTTTTATATTGCTTATATTATTTTATTTGTATTTCTCTTTGTTTGTTTTGTAATTATATTTCTTTATTCTGTATATTTGAATATAAATAAATAAATAAATAAATAAATAAATAAATATTTATTTATTTTCATAATACACTGCTCTCTTAAAGTGACTGAGCATATTGAGAATTAAATCAATGGCTTTCCCAAAACACGCTATGAAATATTTCATATAAACAGTTTTCTCGGAAAGGAAACAGAAACGAGCAAAATTGTATCGATATTTTTGTCTGAAATATCTCAAAGAATAACTGACACTACTTACGATTAAAGCTCCTCTGTATCAAAGTTAAACTGTCCTCTTTGCAAGTTCATAGATCGAACACTTGTCACGTTTACAGAAGAAATACACACTTGCTGTGAAGTGAGATTAGAGATGGCCGATATTTCACAAACCGATATTTTGTCGCGGGTATTTTTTTGTCACAGATACACCTGTGACTGATGACGCGAAATATCTGTGACAAAATATCGCTATCGAAATCTGCTCCGTATTCAGTAGCCTACTCTGTCACCGTTGCAACGTCTGTGACTGATATTTTCTCCTCTACGTCGTGGGTTTGCGCATGGGCATGATACAATAACAGCAATCGGGCGGTGTTATTTGATTATTTTTTCGTGATATTTTGTTCAATATTATTTTTTTCAAAGTGATGATGTGTTGCAAAGTTATTAGCGGCATTATAATAATATAATCATGAATCTGACATTTTGTTTTCATATTTAGTCTGTATATATGTTTTATAAATATTTTATGTATTCCCCGAGATCTTCACATTTTCATATTACTGTGAATTTAAATTAATGTATAAGTATTTTCCACTCAATTTTTACGCAGTAACAATATTTTTTTAGTTATACTATTAATTACAAACTGAATAGTTACAGGAGCTTACAACATTATTTTAATAACTTTACCTGTACTTCTCTCATTGCGACGGTTTTACCTGGTGGCACGTGTTGGTTGCGCCAATTGCGATGGTTGCCCCCCCCTCTCTGTCGCGTCGCCGGCAGAGGTCGACTAGCTCAGTTGGACGTCGGTGGAAGATCTTGCCCCCCGGTAGAGGCGATCTCTTCTCAGGGACCTTGTGGTTTTGTGGGTGTAGGATATAATGTGATGTTTGCCATTATCACGAAAAGAAACCAAGGAGTAAAGTTCCACTAAGTATATTTATTCGGCTCACGTCCCTTGCTTGAGTCCAAGCGACGGAATACTGGCTGTTGTCTTCCGTGTGGTTTCGGCGTCTCGTCTAACGCCAGTTTAAAATCGCTGTTGTCACTTTTTGAGTAAATCACAAAGCTAAAAAGTGCGAAATCTACACTTTATCACTTCGATCGGCTGGAAAACTGAGAATGATAAGATATACACGATCGGAACAAGTGCCGGTAATATTATTAGTACTCACGCGATCGACTCAAAGGCCGTAGACTGTATAAGTGAGTAAACACGCCACTGGCCGGCAGTCTTCTGACCAAACACACGATCGGCTCACTGGCCGGTAATATTCTGAGGTCGCGTCTCGGTACGCCGTCCTTTTAAATACTCACTAAGGTGACGCGCTCACCAGACGCTACTATTGTTTGCAAGCTTCAAACAACGCTACAAGCGCGTTCCTAGACAGGAAAAACCCCTTTATGCTATACTAAAGTTCAGTAACCTACCTCGCGTCTACTGGTTTTAAATGCGTTAGGCGCCTGTCAGACTGAGTGAATAAAGAGCCTATTACGCGCTTCGCTGATCCCCGTCGCGTAGGTTAAACATCTCAAAGAAATATAGAAATATCTAAAATGAAGCTATACTATAATTTATATAGGAGAAAAAAATATCTTACTATAGCTGGACCACCCGACTACAGCTTCATTATTTATATATGATCCAGTTTTAATGTATATCTCTAACACGAACAGTGCAGGGTAGTATTAATTAAAATAATTAAACCACTGATGTGTGGCGTGTATAGAGAAATCGTATTCACATTGCACTGCGCTTCAATATTTCCTGTTAATTTTTATCGGTGTGACAAAATATCGGTGTAATTCATGCATATTGTGCTTACTTATCGATATAAAATATCGGTGTGACAAAATCACAGATAAAAGTCACAGATATTTAATTGTCACAGTCACAGTTGTCACAGATACTTGAAAATATCGTTTAAGCCCAACTCTAAGTGAGATAGAGAGCAAAATAACTAAATGTTGTTGTTTGTTGTTATTGTGTTTAAAATATACAGCATTATCTTGTTGCACATCAGTCTTGACAGCGAGTATTAACATCATTTGTTAGTATTATTCATGCCCGTAAGGAGAGGAAATTACTACACAATAGTGTTTTCTGAACGCATAATAGCAACATTGCTAAACTACAGTGAGACAATAGGCCTATACAGCTGGTCTGGGCGCTATTAAATCGATTGAGTCATTGCAGACCACCCTCTCCTCACTCCATCTTCCCTGGCTGAGACAGTTATGTTTTGGTGCGGTACGAGCGGACAGGGAGGTCAGTGAGGGATAGTATTCAGGTTTTTACGAAATTTCGGTTCTCGCTGGTCGCCTAAATTCCACCACTGTTGCACACAGCCTTACTCTGCGTTTGTTTATAAGGTATTGTAAGCGAAAAGGACATGGAGAGGGTTTGTGCGTCCCTTTCACTTTCACAGTTGTCATTTAGCTTCAGTACCATATCCCTTAGCATCGTCTACTCTTCTGCTAACAACGCCATATCTTCAGCAAATCAGCACTTAATTATCCTTTCTCCTACTAACACTACTCTCTTGTTCTGAAGAGATTCCAAATTGTATAAAAATATTATTTTCTAAATACAAGGTTTGATGTGTGTAAGTTTTTGTCAACTCCCCCACACCCATTTAATTTTAATAATTGCAATTATGCGTTACAGTTGAAAAATCCTGTATTTGTTACTGTTTCAAATCATTGCAGTGCTTCCTGTTCTTATACCCTTCGTCCAACAACGATCTCCCCTTCTCATCATCTCTTGCTGTTCCTAATGTATTTTGTTTGATGTTCATAAACAAAAGTTGTCCACCTCTGCAGCACTGGAATTCAGAATTATATAAAATAATGGTTGAAAAACAAGAAGTGCTGCAAATGCATACTCCAAGATTCATCGAGACAAGTGTGCATCTACGGTGATGCTACATGGTGTATTCTTTAAATCAAACTTGCACAATTAAAATGTAAAGCAAAACATTCCTTTACTTCCTTTTTAATGTGATGAAGGATAGTGGAACAGAGAAAAATTCTCTCCGGCACCGGAATTTGAACCCGGGTTTTCAGCTCTACGTACTGACGCTCTATCCATTAAGCCACACCGGATTCCCATCCTGATGTCGGATTGAATCCTCTCAGTTTAAGTTCCACCTCTTGGGTTCCCTCTAATGGCCTACCCTCATGCACTGCGTCATAGATGTATGGCAGTGGCACAATGTCCATACATGTGCAGAAGTGACCAAGTGGTTGGGATCCGACGGAATAAGTGCCGTCTTAAATCACTAAGTGATTATTTTTCGCATATCATATATTATTACGATGTACCGAAGTGCATATGATATTTCCGTGCAGAAATTCTGAGTCATCATATGATGAAGGATGAGTGGAACAGAGAAAAATTCTCTCCGGCACCGGGATTTGAACCCGGGTTTTCAGCTGTACTTGCTGACGCTCTATCCACTAAGTCACACCGGTACATCATAATAATATATGATATGCGAAAGATAATCACTTACGGTCTTACTAATAAAAACTCTATATACAGACGTTTAACTGTCTTATACTTATACAATGAGTAGCTCGTTTATAAGACGTGTGTAAATTCCTTACTAATAATCACTACATACGTCGTGTATAACAGTATAACTGTTACACAGCTACGTCATAATTTCGTCATTACTTCGTTACGAAAGGTAATAGAATATCTGAGGTTCTCTACTGAATCCGGTAGGGCGCTCTAGTGTGGCGTGTTAAATATCGATAATACAACTGGCTCTAATCGATTACCACACTACATTTTGGTCAAAGAGTATAAGCTACAGGAATATTATTCTAATAATTCTATGATCTTTGGTTTGTTCTTCTGTGGTTACAAGGTAAACATCATTATAAAATGACAGTCGATACTAACAGCTGTTAAAGAGGCGGCCATTTTTTCCCTATATACAACGTAAAACAAGGGGTTTCGTGTATATAACTACTGCAAAGCAATTCCTATTGTATAGTTACAGCCAGTTTATACGTCCATAGCTTATTCACGGTTTATTAGTAACGTTTTCTGTTTCAACTCTGCATAAGTCTCGTATAAAAACTATACCCGGTTTATTAGTAAGACTGTTAGTGATTTAAGACGGCCTTTACTCCGTCGGATCCCGGCCACTTAGTCACTCATAATGAGTGCATCTCTGCACATGTGTGGACATTGCGCCACTGTCATACATCTATGACGCAGTGCATGAGGGTAGGCCACTAGAGGGAACCCAACTTACACTGAGAGGATTCAAACCGACATCGGGATGGGAATCCGGTGTGGCTTAATGGATAGAGCGTCAGCACGTAGAGCTGAAAAACCGGTTTCAAATCCCGGTGCCGGAGAGAATTTTTCTCTGTTCCATTAATCCTTCATCATATGATGACGCAGAATGTCTGCACGGAAATATATGTACTTCGGTACATCATAATAATGCCTACATAATAATATATTCCTTTTTAATATTAAAAATCATTAAATGACAGTCGGAGAGATATAGAGAGTAAAATATATTTCAAGCGAGAAAACAAGACGTGGGGCGTATTGCCAAGAGAAAAATTACCATGACAGCACTGGATATAAGCACCATAAGCTATAAGGGTTTGGAGTAGATAAAACTGCGGATTAAAATCTTCTCGCAGAGAAAGCAAGAAACATGTAGGGAAATGAGAAAGTGGGACGCAATAACGTTATAATGGCTGCAGTGTTGAAGGGCTCTCAAAACAGGTGAACAATGTAAATTATTTATATTTGGAAATAACTGAATATTGATACCTGAAAAATGAAAGCGAGCCATGTAGAGCTGTAATCCACTCAGTGATGTGTACCTCGCGAGTAGCACCCAGTGCTGATTGAATGTAATGGCGACTTATAATATGATTGGATGTATCGATTACCGGCGTCACGAATAATCGGATTGATTTATTTACGATGCATTCGATCCCGTGTAACTGGTTGTACTAATTACAGCATCCAGCAGAGGAACACGGAGCACAGGAATCCAATTCTGGGGTGATCGCAGTTAAACTAATTTACTTACAGACTGGATGGATGCCTTGGTTCTCATCTGTCGCATTAAGCAAGACAAGGACGGTCGGAAATTACACTTAATTTTTACCAGATATTTAGAATCTAGCGAGTTCGTTACCGTGGAAGCAACAACTAGCCATAAGCCAAGATTAAATTGCAAATCGGAGACTTAAAAGCTATGCAGGCGACATTCTGTTTGAGTAATTTTTTAGAAGTAAAGGAACTAGGTAAGTTATACAAATTTTTTTTCCTGTCCTCCTCCAACGTCAAGCAGTAGATACTTTGGCGTGTTTGTTCTGAGGAACTACTTATACAGTGCTCCGTCGATTTAGTAGAATGCGTTTGAGTCTAAAGAAAACAGAACAGTACAACATGGTCTGTTCTTGTGATGAAAATCCAAGCCTCTACATCAGCGGTGGCGAAAATGCTATCGTGCGCCGAGCCACTGTGTAAGCTGCAACGTGCATAGCACCTAAGGAGGGAGGCGGACACCCGAAGGGGAATTGAAGCGACTGTCTGACATTAACGGTTTTTAATGTTTCTTACGTCAAGCACTTAAATAAAATTATATACAGTACAAGGTTACAAACTAATGTTTAGTACGTGTAACGAAGAAAGAAATGAACAAAAAATCATAGGACACATTATCACAACCTAAAATTAATTGTCTTCAGAATGTCTCTGCGGCAGAGTTTCAAAATCAGGAATTATGTCACTTACTGCCAGTCGTAGTTGATCACGAAGGTATTTGTCTGTCAGTCGTGATCTAAATTTGATTTTTACTATTTTCATTGTTGAAAATAATTTCTCACAAACGTAAGTTGTAGCGAACATGGCTTCAACAGAGCAAGCGAAAGAACGAAGCTTCAAATATTTATTTTTTTGCCAGAGATTTGAAAAGTTCAACATTTGTCAAGTCCTTACATCTAGCTTTCATTTAACATCACATTGTAAATATGTGAATTTAAATTGAAGATCTAACCGCATTATTCGTACATCTGCTGAAAAAGGATCGACGTACAGCGATGATGATGATGATGATGATGATGATAATAATAATAATAATAATAATAATAATAATAATAATAATAATAATAATAATAATAATAACACTTAACCTTTTAATGTTTTATCAGTAACATGTAGTAACTTATAATGCCGTTTTATGTTATACAACCGTTTTCCTAGTAATACTTGTGAATAAATCATTACATTTAATATTCTCATCATATTGTCAGCAAAAAATGCATCCTCCCATCCTACTTGAAACTTTCGTTTTTGTAGAGGTGCATGGTTTCGAAAGAGATATTGCGACGATACGCCACTCGTAGGTCAGAGACAAATATACATGGAACGGAGTTTGACTCCAGTGAGTGAGAGGGTGGGGGTTGTAGGTACGAAGCAAGGGAAATGCACTGCGAGCCACAATGTGCTCGTGAGTCGCATTTCGCCGCGGCTGCTCTACATACTGGTAAGGCATCATGTCACAAACACTTTTACGTCTGAGTATTTCTGACAAAGTAAATATTATTCACCGCCTTGAAAAGGGACAAATTATTAAATACATTTCTGGAGAGTTTAATGTAATATTAATTAATAATTCATTCGTTCGTTCATTCATTTTATTTATTTATGTATTTATTCATATATTTATATATTTTAGTATTTTATACTTACTTACTGGCTTTTAAGAAACCCGGAGGTTCATTGCCGCCCTTACAGAAGCCCGCCATTCGTCCCTATCCTGAACAAGATTAATCCATTCTCTATTATCATATCCCACCTCCCTCAAATCCATTTTAATATAATCTTCCCATCTACGTCTCGGTCTCCCTAAAGGTCTTTTTCCCTCCAGCCTCCCAACTAACACTCTTTATGCATTTCTGGATTCGCCCGTACGTGCTACATGCCCTGCCCATCTCAAACGTCTGGATTTAATGTTCCTAATTATATCAGGTGAAGAATACAATGCGTGCAGTTCTGTGTTGTGTAACTTTCTCCATTCTCCTGTAACTTCATCCATCTTAGCCCCAAATATTTTTCTAAGAACCTTATTATCAAACACCCTTAACCTGTGTTCCTCTCTCAAAGTGAGAGTTCAAGTTTCACAACCATACAGAACAACCAGTAATATAACTGTTTTATAAATTCCAACTTTCAGATTTTTTGACAGCAGACTGGATGATAAAAGCTTCTCAACCGAATAATAACAGGCATTTCCCATATTTATTCTGTGTTTAATTTCCTCCCGAGTGTCATTTATATTTGTTACTGTTGCTCCCAAGTATTTGAATTTTTCCACCTCTTCAAAAGATAAATTTCCAATATTTATATTTCCATTTCGTACAATATTCTCGTCACGAGACATAATCATATACATTGTCTTTTCGGGATTTACTTCCAAACCTATCTCTTTACTTCTTTCAATAAAATTCCCGTGTTTTCCCTAATCGTTTGTGAATTTTCTCCTAACATATTCACGTCATCCGCATAGACAAGCATCTGATGTAACCTGTTCAATTGCAATCCCTCTCTGTTATCCTGGACTTTCCTAATGCATTTTGTATTTTATAGATATATATATATTCTAGGAAATAAAATTAATTTGTATTAACGTTGTATCAGATTCACTTAACTTTCTCCTATATCGACGGAACAGTGTGTTATTTTTGTATCTAGTTTGAACACATTCGAATACTGTTCGCTCCTTCCTGTTTGTAAGTGTAATTTGATGTATTAATAAAGATTTATATTCTAATTAAAATTACGTCATTTTCATTTCCTATATCGAGAAATAAACCGTCCTGCTTGTTCGCTATGAAGCCAGTTATCCTGTCATTCCTATCAAGATCTTCCAATATTCCTAGGTCTTTCGGATTAACAGGCTAACAACATATTTGGAAGTTTATTTTTCATCCTGTGTCCTTTGTTTCCGAATTAAAAAAAATCTTAATTTTCAATATCAAATATTAGGCCATTTGAGTTACAGGTTGCCTCAGAATGTAGATGCGTTCGTCTACTGATACGCTGCTGCGCTTGGGCGTGGGTTCTATTCCCGCTAAAGCTGATTACCCGAATGGGTTTTTTCTGAGGTTTTCCTCATCTGTAAGGCGAATTTCAAATAATCACATGGCGAATTCTACTCCTATCGAATAGCCCCAAAAAGTTCACACCTGTGGAGTAACGGTCAGCGCGTCTGGCCGCGAAACCAGGTGGCCCGGATTCGAATCCCGGTCGGGGCAAGTTATCTGGTTGAGGTTTTTTCCGGGGTTTTCCCTCAACCCAATATGAGCAAATGCTGGGTAACTTTCGGTGCTGGACCCCAGACTCATTTAACCGTCATTATCACCTTCATGTCATTTAGACGCTAAATAACCTAAGATGTTGATACAGCGTCGTAAAATAACCTAATAAATAAAAGCACCAAAGAGGCGGCAAGGCTTAACGTTCCCATCCGAAGGACGAATCACTATCAACAGTGACGTATGCCTTCTCTTTATATGCACTGCGGAGACATTTGGGATTTAACCCAGGCATATTGGTGCTCAATTTAGTGATTAGAGGTTGTGCACCGCCATCTCTCCTAGCCCCGTGGTAGAAATTTTACAAGAAAATTTCTGACCCCGCCGGAAATCGAACCCGGACCGGCTAGTCTGGAGGCAGACGCGCTGCCACAGAGTTAACTCGGCGGACTTGTAGCTACAGCAGCTGAAGTTGTCGTAATTTTACTGTAGTTTTAGTTGTACTGTAGTTGTTTTAAACTGGGATTAACAAGCGTTAACCATTTTATTTCAATACTAGTCGTACCCGTGCGCTCCGCTGCATCCGTTAGAAATAAATATAAAGTAATTGCATAATTAAAATAGGACATTTGATCCAGGGAACATTCGTGTTTGATAAAAGGATAAATCGTTTAATATGTTACTTAATTTAAAGTGCGTCCAAATAATTAAAATGCGATCATTTTGCGATCATTTTGGTCCAGAGACACTCATTTGGTGCAATGACAATAACATGATTCTTAATTTTTATTACATGCAACCATAGTTTAATGAAGATTGACATCATTTAGATTTAATGTGTACATTTTATTTTACTTGTTATAGGTTTCCATTGAATTATGGCAATAACTTAATTTTAACCCTTGTTTTCTACGTGTTCAGTAAATGGCGCTTGGCCCACTATGGTTCTGAACCCTTCAAATAACTTAAATTATATTATATTATATTATATTATATTATATTATATTATATTATATTATATTATATTATATTATATTATATTATATTATATCAGAAGTTACTGTAATAACATAATAGCATTATGTCCATCTAGAGAAACTACACTTTCCAATGGTGAAATAATAATTAATTATACAAATCGGTTAATTTAGCTTCCGATATTACATCATACATCACAGAAACATTCTCTGTAGGCTATCTTTCATAGCTTTCGATTGTTGATGTCCAAGGTCCCTTATAGACGAAATCATTTGTTTTTTAATTCATTACACGACCTTAAGATGACAGTTATTTTAATTTTAAAACTCATTTATCTCATTAAATATCAGTCCTATCAACATTTTTCAAGGAATAAAATTTATCGAAAATTATTTTTAAAGAAACGTTTGTTATGTAACATTTTTCACAAAAATCAAGATATTTCGATTTATTTAATTCAGGCCCCCTTATAACCCCCCTTTTAAATAATGTATTTTGAATGCCATATAGCCTAAAATCTAAGTTACAACGAACTTAATTTATATTCCAATTTTCATCGAAATCCGTTCAGCCATTATCGCGTGAAAAGGTAACAAACATACATACAGTCAGACAGACAGACATACAAACAAAAATTTCAAAAAAGCGATTTTCGGTTTCAGGGTGGTTAATTATATATGTTAGGGCCAATAATTTTTGGAAAATCGAAAATTACCAGAAAAATTTCGGCTACGGATTTATTATTAGTATAGATAAAATTAACTTTTATGCTCGACCATGCCGAAATGCAGTAATTATACACCTGGTAGTAGCCCTTTAATGCACCTCATTAAAGTACACCTATTCATTAAAGTTCAGTTGTTCAGCGAATGAGAAATCACCATTGTACCATTATAAAACCGCAAGTATCGCATATTCTCGGATATGCAATCGAAAGACAATTAGCGAAAAGTCACGGAGGCTGGAATTCCAATACTGTCGCAGAAGGTTATGTTCTGTTACTATAATAATTAGCGTTAATTGTAAATAATATTCAAATAAATTCAATTTGTCATCTCGTTTTTCAATTCTAAATCAATTTCCAGGTTATGTCAAGACTAATGTTCATGTTATTATCTAGATTATATCAAGGTCAATGACATTCCTGCCTCGGAAAAAATCAATACTTTCGCGTCTGCGCACATCTCACAATTCAGGTCAGTTCCGCTCGTCACTTACATAACCATAATATGAATATTTATGAATAATGTGACAGCTGGGTGTCGATCGTGCGGGAGACGGGCGACGAGGCGGGAGGAGGTTGCGCGCGCATCTGGTGCTTGCCGAGAGGGGAAGAAAGCAAACTGCTGCGCGAAGTGAAGGGGGGAGCAGCAGCGTGACAGATTATTCTCGAAACCGAATCGTCTAGTGACGGAAACGATCAGAAATCGAAGGCTGGCGAAGTGTTGCCTAGCAAATAAAAGGATACCAGCCTTCGAGAGGAGTTTTCAGTTTTGGTCAGGAAGCCAGCCAGTCTTGTGTAGCAGTGAAGCCAGACCGGAGTTCGACTTGAGTGTGTGTCCGCAACTGTCCGAGGGTCTAGGCGGAAGCAACGCAGTTGGAAGACTCGAGTTCGAGTGCAGTGGACCGCAGTTGGGGGACCTGAGTTCGAGGTTCAGTGGACTGTCTCTGAAGGTCTGTGGTTCGATATACTGTGAACGTGAGTGATTGAGCTAGAAGATCTAACCAAGGCAAGCGAACTGTGAACTGAGAACTGACAGTTCTGATTTGTAAATAGTGCTTTGTGAACATTAATTTTATGTTGAAGTTTACCGATAAGCTATTAATATTTGACTATAATTATATGTGTACAAAACCGCCTTTGCTTATCATAAAATAAATAAATTAAATTTTCATTAACGTTTTCAATACTTGTGTATCGTCTTCAGATGTGATGTGTTAGATTAATATGATGAAAACCTTGCCTATTAGATGGAACTTAATGTGGTAATTTTCGGGTCATATTAGTGTGGTTGCTTGGACTTAGGTTACAATTCTTAAACAGTTTTATTTTATATTTTAGATCATATCATATGACTCGCAGTGATTTAACCTAACATAGCATGTATATCATAGATCAACCTAAGTTAAGTCCAAGCAATCACACTAATATGACCCGAAAATTACCACATTAAATTCCATCTAATAGGCAAGGTTTTCATCATATTAATCTAACACATCACATCTGAAGATGATACACAAGTATCGAAAACGTTAATGAAAATTTAATTTATTTATTTTATGATAAGCAAAGGCGGTTTTGTACACATATAATTTGTGAACATTAGTTAAAATTAACAGTTCATTGTTGTTTTCAATAATCCAAGTAAATTATCATTGTCGTGTGGAGTGCAAATCCCATTGTTGACGGGAGTAGAATTAAATTGTAGAAAGTGATTATTATTGTTGCTTTGAATAAAAGTTACATTATTGAGTTGGAATAAATTTACAATAATTTCAAGTTAGAAATATGGTCGAGCATAAAAAGTCGTATGAAACTTGCCTATAATAGTAATTAAGACGCTCGTATGAAAATGATGAAACTCGCTTGCGCTCGTTTCATAAACATACTCGCGTCTTAATTACTACCATTATAGCCTCGTTGCATAATGTACTATTCTTGTGAACGTTATGAATTAAAGTCCCCTTGCTTAGATCAGGCTAATTATCGGCCATTCGAAATGGAGAAGCTGTGAGGGATCTCCTTGAAGAACGATGTAGCGATTATAAAGATCGGAAACATCTTGTGATGTGTAGGGAGAACAGGGAGGAGCCTTAATGCCTCTATACGTAAATTAGTTCATGATGGTGCTAAAACTTAATTATCTCAAGGCATTAAACACTCAACTTTCATTTTCTTTCCGAAGGAAAACAGCAATTACTGTATTGCTTTTCACGGGGTCTGAACCTGAGAATTTTGAATTTAATGTCAGACCTGACAACAACTCGATTATCCAGGAGAAATGTAAGCGAGTTAATTCTCGACGGAACGGATTTTGTCGGATTGAGATTAAAAAAAAAACTGACGTCTGTTCTAGGCAGTAAATGAGAGAGCTGATAGGATTTAATTCCGTGTCGCAGCGTAATGACGTCTGGGAAGTGACAGCGATATCTGGGCTGAAGACAGGGAAATAAAAGCCCCGAGGTGAAACATTTATGGCACATGGACTCGAATATCATTAGGAGAACAAATACTGGCACAAGAGATGTTCTGAATTATGACTGACTGAGTGACAGAATGACACACAGACTGACGTGTTACAGGACTATCAACTACGGCAGAAGGAAGTGGGGAGGGGGAGGTACGGACGACACCTGGTCGCAAAAATTCATGGATCATCGACCCGTATATTCTGGCGCTTCAGACGAATTATTAGCAATCTCACAATTTAATGTGAATGCTCTTACTGAACTTGTTGTGTGTTCATTTTCACGTGATTAAATTACTAGTAAAAGACAGTGACGGACGCGTTTCCAGTTCTATTAGTGCAAATTATGCGTATATGACAGATCATCTTACGCTTCAGGTGTGTCTAATTATATTACGCATACGAAAAATCTTCCTCCATTAAGGGACATTAGGACTGATTGGCCAAAGAAGTAAAAATGTGCATGACAGGAAATTGACTACAGACTTGTTGTGTGTCGTGTGACACAAGGAGGTCACATTGAGCACATGTGACTTACTTACGGTTGTGAACCAAATGTTTATCTTTCTGTTTTATGTTTCATGTTTTTCAGTGACTGTTACACTCTTACTACGTCATACTACTTTTGACCAATAAAACGGTACGAAACGACGTATTTCAACC
The DNA here is from genome assembly GCF_040183065.1 of Periplaneta americana. Taxonomy (NCBI): domain Eukaryota; kingdom Metazoa; phylum Arthropoda; class Insecta; order Blattodea; family Blattidae; genus Periplaneta; species Periplaneta americana. Next base: position 144,832,160 of record NC_091129.1, on the reverse strand, counting down.
AATCATGGCTGCTTATCGCACAATTTTATCGCGTCCCTAGCATTTGTTTAATTTTATCGCATCCCTAGCATTTGTTTCTTTGTTTGCCAACATTTGAAACTGCGCTGGTCTGGTATATATATATAAAATTACAAACCACTCCAGTCGATGCACAGCAGTTTCAAATATGAATCGCATTGGCATTCAAGAACAAGAATTAATAAAAATCACTGATCATACCTATGCATCTTCTGAAATCCTATTTACAAATAAATGAAGAGCACCATTCGGAAATCCTGAATAAGTTGAATACACCATGTAGGCCTAAATCAACGAGTTCCACTTCTATTACGCACACGTCCAATACAACATCAATTGAACAAACAATCACATTCAAATTTGAAAATTGTACATTAAAAATTATTCCTGTTTATTTTTTATGTTATCGTCGTTAATTAAAACTTTTCTTAACACTTGTGTATATTATTTAGGTTATGTTATAGCTTCTGCTATATGATATTATGGATAGTCACGTATCAGAGATTGTTTAATACTAAGATTTATTGAAAATCATCTGTCAAATGACGTTGATTACTCGGATCCAGATGATTGAAGTGAAATGCAAATGTTTTAATAAAAATGAAACTGAATCAATAATGCCTTCTTAACTAGTAACAATCCACAGAGTTCAATGATGATTCCATAGTTGGCACAACTGATACCGGTAACAAGAAAACGTAATCATAAAACACTACTGCCATCTAGCGTAATGTTGAGATGGTACAATAATAATAATAATAATAATAATAATAATAATAATAATAATAATAATAATAATAATACTTATTTGTTAGAAACCAGAAACAAGGCTTAGATATGACATCGTCAGGTCCGATAGTTGATACATTTGAAGACAGTTGTATTTTCGTAAGCCAATTAATATTTTATTGTATTGGAGTACTTTGTTGCTTCTAATCTTTATATACTTTCTTCTAATCGTGTAATAGTCAATTAAATCCCACTCGAGTTTTGATTTTCTCTAGATAAATCAAAACCTCTAGTGAGATTACTGTTGAAAAAAAATAAAAAATTGTTGGAGTTTCTGTTTCTGTTGATACCAATTTCATGTTTTCTAATTTTTTGCTGATTTAAGAGTAGCACATGTGATTTAACCGAATGGATAACAAGAAATATTTGAGTTTCTCTTTCCATTGATACCAATATCATGTTTTTAAGTGTCTCCTAACGATAGTTATTCAAGTTTGTAATCGGAAAGATCATTTATAGTAACACTGAAGAGCGAATCGGGAGATTATCACCAACATTATTATTAACATCGGCATCATAACCATAAATACCACCATCTCCACCCCAACTAAAATCACTTTCACCACCATTATCACTATAATTTTGTAGATGAACTGCTGTACTTTGACGGGAGGATATCACTCTTTTATCTACTAACACCGAACAAAATCACACTGACTAGCTGAAAGTGCTTCCATTACAGCCGCTGTCGTTCTTTATTTTGTCTGGAGGCTACCCTCGTTTTTAAAGTCATTAGACGTGTCAGACTGCAGACTGTGACGTTCATAACGAGGTGGATACAAGTGCGTGACAGAGGCGTGCGTGATGGCGTATAGAGGTACGTGTTGGTCTGAAGGAATCCTCTGATTAATAATCCAGGGTAAGACGTGACTTCTCATCCCAACTTCCTGCACGGAATCCAAAGCCTTTCTAACATTTCTTAACGAACTCTGGAATAGGGATGCTTGTCCAGAAGAAATCTGTTAATAATGCTGAGGAAATTGCATTAAAAAATGCAAATCTCTTCATATCATAATCTGATGTTTCAAACACGGTTGAGTACTAGGCGTCAAATTACATGTTAATGAAGGACTGACTGGTTCTGAAAACCTACAAATATAGTAGTTGAAAGTCTTTTTTTGGGCTCAACTACTGGATGTTCATTTCAAAGTGTGTCATGACGTCACTGTTGTTGGGTCACCGATTTGAAGCGAGTTTCAGCTTATATGTTAGAGAAGTTGCCTATTATTTAAGGCGTTCTTCAATCTGAACTTGAGAACGTGTACGGTATAACTTGAACGTCGTAGCAACAGATGGCGGTCTGTACGGTCTGTGTGCTACCATAACCTCTTTCGAACTGTGTTTTGCGCCGGCAAGTCGTACGTAGGGTATTTGTTATCATCGGTTGCGTACGGTAACATTCCACAACACAAATCAAATGCTCCGTGTCCATGTTGACCGTCGAAGTTAATGTCAACAAATACGTAAATAATCGTCTTAACCCTCTCCCCATATCCCGACAATACGTATTTCCAAACAGTTCACATTCCTGCCACTACCGGCGTTACCGTACGTATCGGCACGTGCTCTTCAGAATGAACGCCGTACTTGCTAGGCAACTTCTGTACCTCATAGGTTATACACCTCTGCGGAAGTGTAGGAAAATTGAATTATCTAGGCTCATCGGCTAGCCACATGACGGCATACAGCGAGCCATGACACACTTTGAACTGAACACACAGTAGTTTCGTAGTGTGAAGATCTCCATTTCTGATTTGGAAGCGCCTGTAAGGCGGGATTTTTACCCCGATGATAGGATGATGTAACATGATAAGCACAACTCAATTTTGATTTGTGTAGAAAATAGGCTGTAAATTTTCTCTATAATATTCTCATGTGGGGTCCGCAAATCTGCGACACGGGTATCTCTGGCTTTCTTCGTTTCGTTTATAATATCAAGTTGTTGTTTAGTCAACTGTTCGAAGACAAGTCTGAACCTCACAAGTAGAAAATGATTTTCTAGCTACTAAAAACGGAGATTTAGGACTTTATAAAATATAATTTAGAACTTTTAGTAGTTTATATAAAATTAACAATTAATAGTTTTAATTTTAATAAATATTCCAGTTTAGGTGGAATTTATATACAAATAAAGGCTGGTTCACAATAAGCCAGGAATGGAAACGACAACGATAACGGAAATAATGTTAAAGTAATAGTACATTATGCAACGAGCCTATAATGAAGGTAATTAAGAAGTGAGTATGGATAATTATGAAACTCGCTTGCGCTCGTTTCATAATTTTCATACGAGCTTCTTAATTACCATTATAGGCGAGTTTCATACGACTTTTTATGCTCGACCATATTTCTAACTTGATATTATTAATTTTATTGTATCTGACCTGGAGCAATGTTCCGTACGTTGTGAGATGTGCGCAGACGCGAAAGTATTGATTTTTTCCGAGGAACAGATGTCCACCGTGACCTAGCTAGGCCATAAGAACATACAGAGATAACATTGAAATTAAATTAGACATTGAAAAACGAGATGAGAAATTGAATTTATTTTAATATTATTTACAGTTAACGCTAATTATTATAGTAACAGAATATATCCTTCTGCGACAGTACTGGATTTCCAGCCTCCGTGACTTTTCGCTAATTCTCTTTCGAGTGCATATCCGAGAATAATCGAGACTTGCGGTTTTATAACGGTAGAAAGCTAACCTGTCATTGGCTGAACAGTTGTAACCTGAGTCGTTATTGCCTGAAAGACCTGACCTTTAATGAGTAGGTGTACTTTAATGATATGCATTAAGGGTCTGCTACCAGGTGTATAATTACTACATTTCGGCATGGTCGAGCATAAATGTATTTATGCTCGATCATGCCAAAATGTAGTAATTATACACCTGGTAGCATCCTTTAATGCATGTCATTAAAGTACACCTATTCAGGTTTTCGATTATTCTCGGATATGCAATCGAAAGACAACGAGGGAAACGTCACGGAGGCTGGAAATCCAATACTGTCACAGAAGGTTATGTTCTGTTACTATAATAATTAGCGTTAATTGTAAATAATATTCAAATAAATTCAATTTGTCATCTCGTTTTTCAATTCTAAATCAATTTCCAGGTTATATCAAAATTAGTTCATGTTATTCTCTAGATTACATCAAGGTCAGTGACATTATTGTTCCTCGGAAAAAATTAATACTTTCGCGTCTGCGCACATCTCACAATTTACGAGCTATGCACAAGGTCACTTCCGATCTTCAGTCAGATACGAATAAAATGACTACTTCTGAATAATTTCAAGTTAGAAATATGGTCGAGCATAAAAAGTCGTATGAAACTTGCCTATAATGGTAATTAAGACGCTCGTATGAAAATTATGAAACTCGCTTGCGCTCGTTTCATAAACGAACTTACTCGCGTCTTAATAATTATCATTATAGGCTCGTTGCATAATGTACTATTAAATTTGTGCATTTACAATAGTTACCTTGTTTATAGATACAGGTTTTCTTCTTGCCTGCACTATAGTCATCTTTCCCCGATAGTCGGGTAAGATGGTAAATGAAATTAACACATTTACTGATATATGTATTTTACCTGAACCTGGTTTGATACATGTATATAAGAAAATTGACTTAATCTAAAGATCATGGACACTTTTTCACTCGTTTACCACTACTTAGCAACACAGTCATTCCACACATTTTATTGCCGTGTGCAAGGCTCGTGAAATCACTTCTTGCACACAATGAATTTAATCCAGTACGTTTTTTTGTCATCATTCTTTTTCGGCGGCGTTTAAGGGTACGGTAATGAATCCCGTATGATTGCGATGCTCTAAAATAGTTCATACCCTCTGTTATAACATGTTCCATCGCAAGTTGAAGACTGTCCTGAATCCACTGTCTTCTATCAGAGGATCTTACGTAATGTTAGCACATTCTCTTCAATAAAACAAAAAATAAAACTCTTGCAACAAGTTGTCATCTTACCCAGAAAAAAAAGGTCTTCTTCCCCAAGTATCGGGGTAAGATGCCTAGATCTGTGACGCAACTTAAAATGGCGGAACAAGGTCGTTGGTTGTTAACAATACAAACTTAACAACATTTAGGGGAGAGTCGGGTAGTATCGGACATCGGGTAGTATCGGACAGTGCGTTTCTTTCATCTACCACCATATGGTAGTACCTGAATGACATGGTTACGTTTCTCTATGTGACATTACAGAAACGTAACCATGTCAATCAGGTACTATCATCGTGTGGTAGATGAAAGAAACTCACTGTCCGATATTACCCGATGTCCGATTCTACCCGACTCTTCCCTACTACAATATCTTTTACAAAAGTTTGACAGTTATTACGAATTCAGTGATGTATTAAAATTTTAACATACCTTTGCAATTATTTTATAGCAGAAAAATGATCTGTTTTCTTGCTTTTCTTCTTCCCACAACAAGAACACGTGGCAAAATGAGTTAGCTTCCACTCTACATTCAACTGTCTCAGTGATCATGAAGATATGCGCGTGGCGTTCTCTTTTGGAAGAATGTGAAAGTACAAAGAAATAAGCATCTTCCCTCGATAGTCATCTCCGCCCGATTCACTCTAATGTTTAACGATGCAACAAATAGATTCTCGTCTGGTAGCTCGGCAACAAAAGAACAAAAATGGCGAACGATATCACGTATCTACACTTTATAGAGCCTTCACTTCCCAAGGCGTAAGCAAAGAGGAGGAGTCAGACCGGAAATAATAGCGACGCGACTATAACACCGTCGCTGCAAGTCGATTGTATCTCACTAAAGACGATTATCCATTCAATAGAACCAATCAGAAAACTCCTTGCAATTAGCTTGGAACACCCGGAAATACATTGAGCGGAAGTACCGCGCTGTAGTGAGAGAAAAAGTAGAAAACATAGGTAAATTAAATAAAAATAAAACAAAATAAAAAGAAAGGGATAAAGCTAAGGTTAGGAAAAATAAAGAAGTGAAAACAAGAAGTATGAATATGGCGAAAAAACTAAATGCCACAGTATGGAAGTAGGCAGGATGGATGAATATGAAAGCGACAATAACAGCAAAATAACCAAAGTCGACACCTAAAGTCACCTAGAATTCGCTCTTAATGGGTTGAGGGGAAAATCTCGGAAAAGAACTCAACCGGGAAACTTGCCCCAACCCAGGGCCGCTAGTTTCGCAGTGAGACACGCTAAACACTACTCCAAGGCAGTGGACAATGTAATTAACCACGCTTTTCACCATTAGTTGACTTAAAAGCATGAAGTATCCGTTTTTAATTGTCTTATTTTTTTTTTAAATTACTCACAATGTTTTGTCACTTTTATACGCTTCATAATGTCTCTTTTAAGAGTAGTTGTCTTGGAAACCCCTTTATTTTCTCGTATGGTTGTCTTAATTTCTGTCAGATGCGTTTCCAATTCACTGCGGGCTAAAGCAAGGAGATGCACTATCACCTTTACTTTTTAACTTTGCTCTAGAGTATGCCATTAGGAAAGTCCAAGATAACAGAGACGGTTTTGAAATTGAACGGGTTACATCAGCTGCTTGTCTATGTGGATGACTTGAATGTGTTAGGAAAAAATCCACAAACGATTAGGGAAAATACGGGAATTTTACTGGAAGCTAGTAAAGAGATAGGTTTGGAAGTAAATCCCGAAAAGACAAAGTATATGATTATGTCTCGTGAAGAGAATATTGTACGAAATGGAAATATAAAAATTGGAAATTTATCTTTTGAAGAGGTGGAGAAGTTGAAATATCTTGGAGCAACAGTAACAAATATAAATGACACTCGGGAGAAATTAAACACAGAATAAATATGGGAAATGCCTGTTTTTATTCGGTTGAGAAGCTTTTATCATCCAGTCTTCTATAAAAAAAATCTGAAAGTTAGAATTTATAAAACAGTAATATTACCGGTTGTTCTTTATGGTTATGAAACTTGGACTCTCACTCTGAGAGAGGAACAGAGATTAAGGGTGTTTGAGAATAAGGTGCTTAGGAAAATATATGGGGCTAAGAGGGATGAAATTACAGGAGAATGGAGGAAGTTACACAACACAGAACTGCACGCATCGTATTCTTCACCTGACATAATTAGGGACATTAAATCCAGACGTTTGAGATAGGCAGGGCATGTAGCACGTATGGGCGAATCCAGAAATGCATATAGAGTGTTAGTTGGAAGGCCGGAGGGAAAGAGACCTTTAGGGAGGCCGAGACGTAGATGGGAAGATAGTATTAAAATGTATTTGAGGAAGGTGGGATATGATGATAGAGAATGGATTAATCTTGCTCAGGATAGGGACCAATGCCGGGCTTATGTGAGGGCGGCAATGAACCTCCGGGTTCCTTAAAAGCCAGTAAGGAAGTAGATAGATAGATGGATTTATTGAGTGATATTATACCTACAAAATTTATATTATCATAATTTTGTCTACTCCAATGCACGGGTCTTCTGACCGTTCGTGCTTTGTACTAGAAACAAGTTCTCCTTTGTAGGTCCCCCCCCCCCACCTATGATTACATATAACTACTCTCTACAAGAACACACATATTAAAATGGAAATGGCACAATAAAGCACATTATATAATATATCCTAACCTAAAGGACCTAAAAGTGTACAGTTGGATGTATACTATTATCCCTTTCTCAGTTCGCGTCGCAGACTTCAACAACTGCAGTTCTAATCTGTCTCGCCTTCAAGAGGAACAATCCAGTCTTTTGTTCGCATTCTCTTTCCCCATGAGGTCAAGACATGCAAGCGAACTCCTACTCTGACTTAGCATCGAGGGTGGTAAATATTTTCTCCGTACAAGTTCCAATTCAACACACAGTAATAAAATATGCATATAAGAATCCTTTTCTTTGCAAAGCGGACAAAGACGCTCCCCTTCTTCGTTGACAATTTTATTACCCTTCCATGCCCCCAATCTTAGCCACGCTAAACCTGCTCTGCTGTCCTTGTTACAAGAATTTATGTATTCACACCTCCCCCAGTTAAGCATGAGCTCTGATTGTAGATGTAGTGAGGACTTTCCGAACAATGGAGCTCAATCTCTTGCCTCTCGATATCAATTAAACGCCTCTTCACATTACGCCATACATTCCTCCTGTTATTCTCTCCTTTCTCCCACACCCATCCCATTCCTATATGATGCAGCCCTCTCTGCAGTTTATAAACCCACCCCTTTTCCCATCCCTCCCTTTGTTGAACTTTGTAGCAAATCGACCGCAGAAGCGACTGATCCCCAAATATAATTTTTAACCAGTACTTTATCACCCTGACTTTCATATGAATTGCTTCGTTTTGAAGCCCAAACTCCTTTAGCACCCCGCAGTTAGCTGTGCTTCTGCCAATTCCAAGTATTCGTTTCAGGAAGTCCGTTTGTACCTTATTTAGTTTTCCTGCATTTTCCCAACCCCAAATTTCCGCCCTATACAACATAGATGACCTAACCTCAGCTCCACATACTAGCTCCAATGTTGCTGCAGGAATATCTGGCACTTTAGTGATCAATTTCAATACTTCCGCACTCTTTACCCCGCACTTGCGTTTCGTTATGTCAACATGCTTAGTCCATCTCAAGTAAGTAAGGTTGTCTTAATTTCTCGCCTTCTATTCTCATTTATTAACTATTTAAATGGAATGAGTCTCTAATAACGGATCAGATTTGTAGAACAATCTTGTTCACGTCTTGTTAGCTGAAGACGGAGCTGAATTCTAACAGCAAAACATTGTTTTCTGTATATTCTGTCAGCAACGTAAAAGTTATAATGGAAATTTTTCTTGAACTGGATTCGTTTCGTAACGTTAATAGCTAAATAGAACGAAGATGTTTTGTTGTGTACAAATAAAATTTCTCAATGTGATGTGATTTCGCTACAAACTTAGTCTTTTGCTACTTACGAGGTAGCTATAGCCTATTGATCAGGAAGCAGTGGAAGTAATAGGTAGGTCAAATTGCTACTCGTCTGGTGGTAATTTGACAAATTCCCGTGTGTACGTCCAGTCAGTAGGATTGGTTCCGAAGCGAATGAGAGTATATTGGAGACGAAGAAAGAATCGGGTTATAGCTAATACCGACGTCTGATTAAGACAGTGTACTGGTGATATGGACCAGCATAGGTTTGTTGGTGAGTTGGCTACTGATTCTCAAACTTCTTGCTGAATTCCTACTGTTATAAACGACACATGACGTGTGTAATCTAGCAAGGAAAATACGAAATCAAATATTAGAGCGAAGGAATATCCTGTACTACTTGTACTCAAGTGTGCCTTATTTGCGATCTGCGTTTGTTGAGCACAGTGTTGCCACTGGCCAAGAGTAAATTCAGTTCAATTCAATTCAATTTATTTGGCCATTAGACATACAGTTTTAGGCTTCGTCAGAATACACTGAAAAAACATATAAATACATTAAAAAAACACTAATAACAGAAACAGTAAAATTTAAGTAATACAATGAAAACATGAAATAATTTGAAACTTTTAAATTGAAGGAAACTAACTAAATTGCAATTAAACTTATTTATTAAAATACAATTTCATACAAATTTGTGTTGAAAAACTCAGCAACAGAATAAAAAGGATTGTTTAATAACCAATTGTAAAATCTAGTTTTGAAACTATTGATTGGTAATTTATAATATTGACTTGGGAGCTTATTATGTAATTTCATCCCCATAATTAAAAAGTTTGTGTTGCTCTGGTGTAATCTACAATATGCAATATTAATTTGTTCACTAGTTCTAATTTCATGATCATGTATTTTGGCCACTAATGAGTAATTGTCGATATTTTGTCGAGTGTAAAGTACTAGATCATATATATACAAATTTATTATTGTTAAAATCCGTGATTGTCTGAAAAGTGGCCGACAAAGTTCCAGATAGTTTGATTTACATAAAATTCTAATGGCCTTCTTTTGTAAAATCAAGACGCTTCCAATTTTGGTTCCATTTCCCCAGAAAATTAGGGCGTATCGAATTATCGACTGAAAGAAAGAAATAATTTTGAGAAACGAAAGTAGTTAATTTCATTAGCAAATATAAAACTCTTGATAGCTTTGTGCATATGTATTAGATGTGCTTATCCCATGTTAAACTGGAGTCTATAAAAAGTCCCAGAAATTTTGTGTAGTTGAGTCTGTTGTCCTTATTTATTAGATAGTTTAGGCTGAAAGTTAAGTTGATAGTTTTTTTCTTGATTAAGCAAGAAACAATTAGATTCAAACCATAAAGCCATCTGTGATAGAGTGTCGTTGTTGAGAGCATGTAATTGATTTAGAGCAGAGGAAGACCATAGGAAAGTAGTGTGATCTGCATACATAATTGTTATTGTTTTAATGAATTCTGGAAGGTCATTTATTGCTATTAAAAATAATAGAGGACCAATTATTGAGCCTTGAGGAACCCCATAATGTGTAGTGGTGAGACTTGACCAATTTTCACCTATACCAACTAATTGACTTCTGCCATGAAGATAGGTTCTAAAAATATTTAGTGTGTTCCAGATGTTACAGAAAATTGTAACGAATTGTACTTGTTTTGTTCACTTAATGTACTAAATCTATCAATGTCTTGCATCCTCCCAACAAATCACAAATTCTTGGAAAAGGAATCAAATAACGGAAAATTAACATTAAATTTATTGCTGTCCCTTTTACTATATTTACAGAAATACGAGTTCTATTTTTAATAATAATAAAACGGTACAAAAAGTTAACATATTCCATTACCTGCTTCGCATGTAATATCCGTTACAGGGAAGCAAATGACGTAGAAAAGAAACAGAACATATACCGTGCAATCACGGCAAGTCAATTAGAACATTCTAAAATGAGTGAGAATTAAAACATTGCTAAAAATTTCTTTTTTTCCACGAGCTCGTTCCATTATGTTTCATAATTTAATATTTTATATTAATATTTACAGCGTTTAGCTACTGTCTAATATTTCCATCTCTCTGACGATCTTGAAGTGTATGAAAAGTCTCATCTCTACAGTATCTTATTTTCTAAAGTTCTGTTGTATTGCAGACAATGCGTCAGATATGAAAGAAAGACTGATACTGTCACAGTCTTATAAATTTTAATAATAATAATAATAATAATAATAATAATAATAATAATAATAATAATAATAATGATTTATTTTAGCTGGCAGAGTTAAGGCCGTAATGCCTTCTCTTCCACTCAACCAGCAAAAAGTGTATATACATATGCATGAACTTACAAAGAATTCAACAACTTGATTTAGATGAGAGTTACATGTATACAAGAATTTTAGCTTACAAATAAATACCACATTTGTGGAGTAACGGTTAGAGCGTCTGCCGCGAAAGCAGGTGACCCGGGTTCAATTCCCGATCGGAGCAAGTTATCTGGTTGATGTTTTTTTTTTCCGGGGTTTTCCCCTCAACGCAATATGAGGAAATGCTGGGTAACTTTCGGTGCTGGACTCCGGACTCATTTCATCTCATTCAGATCCTAAATAAACTAACTGCGAAAAATGTTTCCAGGACGAATAATTTCACGATTTGGAGACATTGCCTGGCCGCCAAGATCTCCTGACCTGACTGCAGCAGATTACTTCCTATGGGGTTATCTAAAAGTAGGGTGTATAGCAACAAGCCTCGCACCATCATCCAGCTGAAACAAAACATTAGGAACGAAATTAGTGCCATCGAATCTGTTTTGTTGGAGCGAGTTATGCAGAAGTTTCATAGCAGATTGCAGGAATCTATTCGTTGCCGTGGAGACTACTTATGAAATGTAGTTTTTAAAAAGTAATCGGACATTAATAAATTGCATTGTACAGGGTTACTTCCAGTATGTTTTTTGTTCTTTTAATTCGTCCTGAGTGTCCCACAACAGGGCTATAAAAACCATCATATTCCACTGTTGCACCCTATACAGAGTTGTGAAAATTATTAGAATAATCTTAGGGGAGAGTCGGGTAGTATCGGACATCGGGTAATATCGGACAGTGAGTTTCTTTCATCTACCACACGATGATAGTACCTGATTGACATGGTTATGTTTCAGTAATGTCGCATAGAGAAACGTAACCATGTCATTCAGGTACTACCATATGGTGGTAGATGAAAAAAACGCACCGTCCGATACTACCCGATGTCCGATACTACCTGACTCTCCCCTAATTTTAAAGGTTTTTTTTTAATAGTTCCTTCACAAATATTCATTGAATTGATGAATATTGGTATATATTACTGATGTAGGATATATTTACTACTAACAATGCCGGAAAGCATTGTTGTACATTGGTATTTTTCTTATTTTACAATTGTTATGGGAATTCAGAAATTATTATATTATGTTGGCGGAATTGGAAACGTCAAAAATTAATTAAGAAATGCTTTAAACAAATTGTTCTTTGCGTTTACATTGTTGTGAAGGTTCAAATGAACGTATACATCTGTTTTGTGCATATAATTTTTTATGTTTCTAATTCCGCCAACATAATATAATAATTTCTGAATTCCCATAACAATTGTAAAATAAGAAAAATACCGATGTACAACAATGCTTTCCGGCATTGTTAGTAGTAAATATATCCTACATCAGTATAGTAATATATACCAATATTCATCAATTCAATTAATATTTGTGCAGGAACTATTAAAAAACCTTTAAAATTAAGATTATTCTAATAATTTTCACACCTCTGTATAATTTGTTAATATTTCAAGATTTTTCTTTTATCTCTCATTTTTGCCATCTTGGAGATTGAGGCATATTTAATTCTTAGCATATTATCCTTCCATTGTTTATTTTATTTAGTCCCTATGCTGTTTTTTGTTTCATTTCTTATATCACTTTATCTGCTCTTTAATGGGCATATTATCCACATTTCGTTGTTAGCTTAGAACTATAAAAAATTTACAATAAATCCATTAAGTTTTGTAATGGAAATTACTTTTCAAACCCGTTGTTTTCAACGTTTGGTCGCGATTGTTATTATTCACGGAACTGTAACATGTGGAATTGTGGCTCTGTGAATAATTTCCATTACGCGAAGCGCTTTGTTGCCATTAAATTATGAATTTTTGTAAGGGCTTCCTAGAAAATAGCAATCCTCTCGGATTCTACGTAATCGGTTAATATCAAAACATCGTCCTACTCTCTCCTCATTGTTGTAAGGATTTCACAAAAATTCATTATTGAATAAAATTGTGACTAAAGGAGTTCCGAGGAAATTATTACTTGAATAGAGGGCCTTTTATTGACTATTACTTCGTGATAAATTACCATTACTATAGCCTTGCAAACGTCACTCACAGCGAATTTTCCATTCCTTCTCAATAACACGGAGCTCATAGTATACTAAATATAATTTCTTTGTTCTCTCTCTCTCTCTCTCTCTCTCTCTCTCTCTCTCTCTCATTTTTTGCTTTCTCCATCTTTTGACGTGAATACATCTACTCTTTCGGTTTGGTGTATGAACCAGGGTCTCCACCTCTAATACTTCAGTACTAGATCTAGTAATTTTTTTATTTTCTTAGTACACTAGAGTCGACGGCAATTCGGAAGACGGTAGTCTGCTAGCGTTTGCGTCGAGAGAGACAGATAGAGAGAGCAAGGCAGCGTACAACATTGCCACATCGTACTTCACGCGCACGTGCAATACAAATAGCGCAGGAGAGAATTTAAATTATCAAAAGACAATAATGACCTTAGCTATTGATTACTGTAAACATGACATCAAACAAACCCTCTTTCCTTCACTAACAATATTCTTTGCACGTTCTCAATCCCACACCACATGCTTCTGCAGTCGTTTCTTGCATGTTGGCAACGTTGTAGCCAGCAGGCCAGGCAGCGTTCTGTTCTTCAATGTTTTTAAAATAATTATACACCTTAAACACTATTTTCCGCGCTTGTCTGTGCAATATTTGTCTTTTTTCAGTCTCCTCCATTTATCTTACTCTCTCTCTCTCTCTCTCTCTCTCTCTCTCTCTCTGTGTGTGTGTGTGTGTGTGTGTGTGTTAGTTTTACTTATTCATTGTATTGAAACACTCACACGTGAACAAACGAATTCGGGAACTACTTGTTATAGACGGATTCGATTGGTTCTACTGTACAACCTTGTGACGTCACATACCAGAAATGCTACGACGCATATAGCACTGACCGCCTTCCGAAATGCCGTCTAGTATAGTACTTAAGTATGAAATATAGTACCTTTTTTCTTTAATTATTTTTACAATCCCGCTAAATATTCTGCCTTGAGATGCCTTTGTACATCCCTGTAAAAATGTTTTCATGTGACCACAGATCATGTAATATACGCTGTCTCGGGAATCCCAACAATCACCTTAGGCCAGACGCCTATTAGTTCTGTGACAAATTTCTACGCAATGTCGCACAGTTCTGTTATTAGTCTTGTGACTGACCACTGGGTTCTTTGTCTTTTTGTCTTTTGTCACTATCAGTCTCTCATTAGCCATTACTTGTAAACATTATGAAGTCAACCTCTATGGAGTAACGGTTAGTCATGTTTGGCCGCGAAACGAGCATCTATAACTCTGTCCCACAATTCGTCAGCTGTCCGAACGGGTTGTTCATTCATTCATTCATTCATTCATTCATTCATTCATTCATTCATTCATTCATTCATTCATTCATTCATTCATTCATTCATTCATTTTATTCCATAGATCTTACATGAGCAGTGAAGCTTTAAGATGTGGAACAAGTAAAAAATTTACAATATTACAATTACAATTTTTACAAAGTTTTATGGTTTTACAATTTAGTAATTTTCTACAATTTTTACAGTTTTGTGCAATTTTTTACAATATTTTGGCGAGATGTAGTGAGATGAGGTGAGGTCCGAGGATTCGCCAAAATATTACCCGGCATTTGCCTTGTGGTTGGGGAAAACCTCGGAAAAACCCAACCAGGTAATCAAATCAAAAGGGTTGCTGCCAAGGACTCGCCATAGACTCGCCATAGACCATCCGGCTTCAGTCGCACGGCATTGGAAAGCCTCGGAAGAAACCAAAGACCAAAGGGGGATCCAACCCAAGCTCGAACGCAGCTCCGGATCAGCAGCCCAGCGAGTCTGCCAACTGAGCTACATTGGTGGCTCTACTAAAAGTATACAATACATAGCCAATCAGATTATTAAATGTACAAACGCAAACGGTCATTCATCATTTGAGCTATATGTATAATACAAAACAAATAAGTTAATTAAATTTAAAGCATAAACAATTCAACCAGCTGTGATATACAGAAATTGATAATACATATCATGCAAACTACTTCAAATTACAAACACAAACAATTTATCAATAGAGCTACTATATAGATACTATTCAATTTAAAGCATATGCAATTCATCGGCCAAAACTATACAAATATATAGAATACAAAGTAGCATACTTTCATTAAGCTATACAAATTTGTGCAATTAATATTAAGTAGATTAATTCAATTTATAATTATAAACAATTCATCAGTTGAGCTATACAGACTACTATACAATTTATAGCATATACAATTCATCAATTGAGCTATACAGACTACCATTCTGCACAATTAGAGCGTAGGATCCGTTTGACTGTATCCCACAAATTTTCAATCGGATTCATATCTGGTGATTTTGGAGGCCAGTCGAACAGGTCGACATCAGGCCTCCTCGTAAACCATCGGGTTGGGTGGTGTGTACCGAGTGTTTATCCTGCTGAAAGAAAAGTGTTCCTTCTGGATATCATTCTCCAGCGGAAGGAATCATTACATTTGCCAAAATGTGTTCGTAGACTTCTATCGTAAACCGACCGTGGATGAGTTCCAGAAGTCCTGCCCCATCATATGACATCCACCCCAACACGCGGCGCTCACGCGATCCGAACTGTTAAGTCGTCTCACGAA
Organism: Periplaneta americana; assembly: GCF_040183065.1. Lineage (NCBI taxonomy): Eukaryota > Metazoa > Arthropoda > Insecta > Blattodea > Blattidae > Periplaneta > Periplaneta americana. Next base: position 144,816,426 of record NC_091129.1, on the reverse strand, counting down.
GCGTTCATCGTATCGGTGGTCATTCACACGATAAACTAGGGCAGGACCATCGTTGCTACTGGAGACAATTACCTCGTCGGAGAAAATGATATTTCTCCAATCAAAGTCCTTCTGAGAGTAGCATACGCTAGACGGTCCACGGCATGCTCCATCGTCACAGCTCGACGACCCTGTATGCCATGCTCTCTAAAACGTCAGTTCACGGTGTGTGGGGAAACCTGGAAAGTTGAGAGGCATTTCTAAATGGGTGGTACTCAACTTCTCCCAGTAAAATGGCGTCCTCTTCCCTTGTAGAGATGCGCGGCCGACCAGGAATGGGACGATTCACAACTTCTCCATTCTCGACAAAATATTTAGCCCTCAGCTTAGCAGTTAACAATGGGACTTCAATCTCTCTGGCCGCCATCGATGCAGAATAACCTACGCGAACCAGAGCAATGACTTGTTGGCGTAGTTGTCTCTCTGCCATCTTCAAGCGTAATGACTAGACAGAACGTTTTATTAACAGACAGGAGTATTGCTTGGAAGAGAGAGGGAGGTTTATTATTTGTTAGTTTAGGCATATTCTAAGAGTGTCGCCACATCAATATAGCTTTGTGAGACATATATGAGGCGTTCAGAGCTAAAGTGGATGAAGTCCATGAGACGTAGTTTTGAGATAATAGGACTTAAAGTTAACTTGCTCTAGTGGATTATCTAATTTCACTAGCAATAATTTTATTGCTCCATTCTCAAATTCTAGATTTATAAAATATAAACCATTGTGATGTTAAATGATGCAACGCTTTTGTGACTTGATCCACTATGGCTCAGAACATCGTGAACAAATAATCTGAGCCAAAAGTGACTGGTGCCACCTACCGGCGAATGCTTGCAATTAAGACTTGATCCATTACTGCTCGGAAAAGACCCAACTTCAGATAATCAGAGACTCAATTTATGAAAATTTGCGACTTTATCCACTTTAGTTCTGAAAGTATCATATGATGGCAGATTTGTAATTAAAAAAAGAAGATTGTAGGAGATTCGAACCTTTAGCTACTACTATTAACTCGTTCAATTGACCAATGCCGTAACGACTTACGCTGCTGAGACTGTTAATATCGTTTCGGCATAATATACGAAGTTTTCCTGTTCATATTCCCCTCAGTTGATTTTGTATTTATCAATTTTATTATTATTTCACTCTTCAGAGACCCTGATTTATCTGGAATCAACCCTCCAATAGATTTTATAACATATTTTAGACTCTTAACCAAAATACAGCAAATTTAAATGTTTTAATTATGTGTTACTTGGTGAACTACGGCTTTGACGAGACGAACATGCGCACTGTTATGTATCTGGAACTTAGAAATTGTCGGCGGCCCATTCTTTTTGCAGTTAAATTTAAATATCAGTGTTCCAAGAAAAATGTAGAAAGTGTGTCGAACATATTGTGAATGTTTATAATAAATAAAATCAATTCCATTTAATTTAATTTAATGTGTGGTTCACATTACGTAACCAGTTAGGTAATAGCGATATATTTACCTAACTAGTTGCGTAATAGAAGTATCATTACTAGACATCGGATTTTAAAGGGAAAATGTTTCATCAAAAAGGACAAAAAGGGAAAGTTATAGCCAAAAAAGGACTTCAAAATAGATTATATTACTCCCCAAAACACACTTCAGCACATTCATGGATATACACAGCACACATAAGTTTACATTTATCACTTCACAACATAAGAAAAGTGTTGTATTTGATCACATTCAACATTTCAATATGATTCTGTCTTTTTGAATGCAGAATGTATAAACAGAATATGATCGCTCAACATAAACTGAAACCAGAGGTGAAATTTTTATTTTTATCCTGAACTCTAAATCAGCACATATTAGTTTTTCAATGTCTGGAGTCAGAAGAAGAACGATATTTATTTTCGCTTGCTCAGGAAGTTACAGGTCTATCGGAGAAAATATATAGGAAAATTATCTAAATGTTTGCGATATTCTATCAAAAAATGACCAAAACAAGAGATGTCTTTTAAAAATAGGAAAAAAGGGAATATGGACTGAAAAAGGGAAAAAAAGGGAAGTTTAAACCACATAATTTGGTCGATGGAAGATAGTTTTGAACATAGTAATTAATTATTTAATGTTTCATGTTGAAATAAAAGAAGGGATTCCCTTCAAAATTCGGTCTCTACCTAAGTACTTGCATAATGAATGTGTTTTTCACATTTTTATTAGTGATGTGAAGTCCACATTACATACAGTAATCAAAGTGGATAAAATCATTTCCTTGTAAAACCGACGCACTAACTACATGATGTGTATTGGTTTACCATCTGTTAGATGGTTAGTATTTTAATTATTGTAACTAAAATGAGAAAGGCGAGTTTGCCTACTGATGCGGAGCTGCGCTAGGACTTGTGTTCGTTTCCCGCTTGGATTAATTTCCTGGTTTGGTTTACTCCGACGTTTTACCAAACTGTGATGCGAATGTCAGGCAATCCTATGGCGAATCTTCAGCCTCAGCTCACTAAAATATCATTTAAATGTCAGCAGTTCCATAGTCGCTAAACAACTTAGTAGTTGATGCAACGTAGTTAAATAACCTAACATATATTATACAATGAGCTATGTAATTGCAATAACTGAACAGAAGAGGCACTTGACGATTCGTGGAAGAGTCAGACGGGTACAATGATCTGGAAATGAAGCTGCTTCATGGTTTACAAGTTCCACGTGCTTTGGTGCTTCCGATTGTTTCCACACATAAAACGTTTAAGCATTTCCCAACTTGCATTAACCGGACCCTCTCGACCCAGTTTTATGTCCTGCAACTCAGCTCCCGTTTATAGCACACAAGTCGACATCAGAATCGCTATTGATGACGTTGCAAGAAATCATATCTCTCTCAAATTTAGGCTATCTATCATTCATGTCATTCCCCATCTTTGTTTCATCTTTTTTACTCGTGTTGTATAGCCTACTTTTATTTTTCTCTGCCCTTTTCTTGTTATACTCTTTATTTATTTTTTTAAGTTGGTTATTTAACGACGCTGTATCAACTACGAGATTATTTAGCGTCGATGAGATTGATGATAGCGAGATGGTATTTGGCGAGATGAGGCCGAGGATTCGCCATAGATTACCTGGCATTCACCTTACGGTTGGGGAAACCTCGGAAAAAAACCCAACGAGGTAATCAGCCCAAGCGGGGATCGAACCAGCGCCCGAGCGCAACTTCAGACCGGCAGGCAAGCTCCTTAACCGACTGAGCCACGCCGGTGGCTACTTTTTATTACGATTTAGCCAAATATCTTACAAATAGATACGTACAGTACGTACGTACATACATACATACATACATACATACATACATACATACATACATACATACTTGATGAACTGTTTATTTTATTATTATTTAAACTCTTACCTTCTTAGACTCTGTATTTTTCTTTTCCCCTTTATTTGTAACTTAAGCTCCCTGATTTAAATCCTCTTTTATTTACTCTCCAATTCCTTTTTTCTTTTCTGTTAATTTCTCTCGTCTTCCTTGTCCATTTTCATTATATCTTTATTCTCTATATGCCATTCGTTTTCCTTATTGCATTAATTTTCTCTGTTCCATTCTCATTTACAACTTCATTTCTCATACTTCAATTCCCTTTCTTATATTTCACTTCCTTCTTTCATTTTTTCAGTTTACTCTTCTTTTTATCTATCTTCATTCTCTTGATAGCATTCGTTTTCCTTACTACGTTAATTTTCTCTGGTCCATTTTATTTTCTTTACTTTTTTCCACTTCAGTGTCGTCTTCTTCCATTCTTTCTTTGTCCCCCCTTTCTATCGTCTGCCCTAGTCGTATGAGATTACGTCCCTATGTATTTTCTTTTCTAACAACTTTTTATTGAAACTTACCGGCCAAAATGCAACAGGAAGACTTCCGGTTGCAATATTTTGCAATATTACACGTTTAATCTTCCAGAGATATATGGACACTTCACACGATCGTTGTATGTACAGACTTTCATATTATGACCAGCTTCCTCATGCGTCTTCATGCGATGTTGGAGTTCTGTGAAATCTAATCATTTTATTTGTTGTTACTCCGGAATGGTTGTAACTGGAATTATTAAATTTTTATGTACCCAAAGTTAATTTTTAATTTCTGAAAGTCTCCGTGGAATCTGTAGTAGACAAATAAATCTGTAGAAGAGCATTTTCCCTCTGGACATACACAATTCTACGAATTCTCAATCATCTCATTAACAGTGATTTCAATTTTACTACAAAAATAGCGATGAGAGAGAAATTTGGTCACGTCTGTTAGTCACGCTAGAAGCCTAAGATCGATAGGGCAGATTAAGAAACAGTAACAAAATGACAGTAACAGCAATGAGATAACAGTAAAGTGATTAAAATTGTGTAATACACTGCTCCATCGATTTAGTAGAATGTGTTAGAGTCTAAAGAAAACAGAAAACAGTACAACGTGTCTGTTGTGACGAGAATCCAAGCCCACGCATACCGGTAAGGCATCATGTCACAAACACGTTCACGTCTGAGTATTTTTGACAGAGTAAATATTATTCAATGCCTTGAAAACAGCACGAATGCTAAGGATATTCCTGGAGAGTGTAAGGTAATATTCATTTATTTACATTATTTATTTAATCCTTTATTTATTATATATATTATTATAATGTGCCGAAGTACATATGATATTTTCATACAGATATTCTGCGTCATCATACGATGAAAGAGTAATGGAACGGAGAAAAATTCTCTCCGGCGCCGGGATTTGAACCCGGGTTTTCAGCTCTACGTGCTGACGCTTTAACCACTAAGCCACAGTTAAAGTTAAGTGGTTAAAGCGTCAGCACGTAGAGCTGAAAACCCGGGTTCAAATCCCTGCGCCGGAGAAAATTTTTCTCCGTTCCATTACTCTTTCATCCTTTATTTATTAATTTATTATTTACTTATTTATTTCCTTATTTATGTACTTCTTTCTTTCTTTCTTTCTTTCTTTCTTTCTTTCTTTCTTTCTTTCTTTCTTTCTTTCTTTCCCTGAGTTTAACCTCTCGCTTGTAGGTTCATTTACACGACCCACGCCACCCGGGCCTTACAGGGCCGCGACCTGTTTCGGGAGAGGTATTACTCTATGGATCACATACATACTTTTTTGACCACACAAGGACATGGAGGGCCACCCCGGACGAGGGATCAGCTCAATGCCAGGGCCACCTCCGATACAACACAAACATTTAAGACATTACACAGCATTCACTCACACATATGAAAGGATTAAGGGAAGGATCGCCGTCCATGGCCGGACTTTCAAGAGGTACAATCCCGGCATTTGCCTGGAAATAACTGAGGAAACCATGAAAAACCTCAGTTAGGATTGCCGGCCCCTGGGATCGAACCCCGGATCTCCCGAATGCAAGGCCAGCCCTCTACCACTCCGCTAGCCCGCTCGGTTCCTTATTTATTTATTTATTTATTTATTTATTTATTTATTTATTTATTTATTTATTTACTTATTTCGTTTTTAATTATTTTATTTTAATTAATTAATTTTGTTTTAATTAATTAATTTTATTTTAATTAATTAATTTTATTTTATTTTATTTTAATTTTATTTTATTCATTCATTTTAATTTAATTTAATTAATTAATTTTATTATTTATTTATTTTATTATTTCATTAATTTATTTTATTATTTATTTATGTTATTTAATTTATTGGTTTTATTATTTATTTAATTATTTATTTGTTTGTTTATTTGTACGTATGTATGTATGTATGTATGTGTGTGTGTTTGTGTGTATGTATGTATGTTTGTTTGTTTGATTGTTTAGAATAACTCTTCTCGGGTTGGAGATTAGCTTCCAAGCTTTCGACGGCTAGCTCTGCCATTTTCTTCAGGGAATGAAGTGATGTGGGACCATGTCTAGCCGGTATATATGCAATAGTAGGGCTTCCCGCTGCGGGCCAATTAGGAGCTAGTTCCTAGTCCGCATATGAGGAGTGTCCTTATCTTGGGGGTGTCCGTAAGGAGAGGTTTCACTGTAATTTAGATACGGTCTTACTAATAAAAACTCTATATACAGACGTTTAGCTTTCTTATACTTATACAGTGAGTAGCTCGTTTATACATCGTGTGTAAATTCCTTACTAATAATCACTACACACGTCGTGTATAACAGTATAACAGTTACACAGCTACGTCATAGTTTCGTCATTACTTCGTTACAAAAGATAATAGAATATCTGAGGTTCTCTATTGCATCCGGTAGAGCGCTCTGGTGTGGCGTGTTAAGTATCGGTAGTACAACTGGCTCTAATCGATTACCACACTATATTTTGGTCAAAGAGTACAAGCTACAGCAATATTATTCTAATTTTTCTGTGCTCTTTGGTTTGTTCTTCTGAGGTTACAAGGTAATCATAATCATAAAATGACAGTCGATACGAACAGCTGTTAGAGGGGCGGCCATTTTTTCGCTATATACAAGGATATCATTTTATTTTTACTAACATTTTTAATATTAACCTGGCTATACCTTTAGAGAACCGGAAACACCGCTTGCTCCCCCCTCCAAGACTGGAGTTCGATGATACTGGCGTAAAACACAAATCACTCTACTAGGTATAGGATGGAAGAAAAATAGTTCATCCATTTACGTAAACTAGGAAATATCGCGATTTTGAGTTTGATAATTTTCATTAGGTTTTTCTTTAATCAAAGTACAGTACTGTATTAAGAATAAGTGTTTTTACTCACGAAGTGAGTTATCCATGCCAACGTATTCATTATGCAGTGTATATTATACTGTCTACAGCACATTAGCGTACAATATAGAGAAAGAAGTTAAATTGAAAAATAATCATAATATGAATATTTAAACACAATTTTGAAAATGGTGGCCGTTCATTTCGTTACAGGCTTCAGTTCTTTTGTGGATATTATCGCACTATAGACTATTGCATCTAATTCCAATTGCCAGTTTCGTCCTTCGTACTAGTAACTCATGTAGACATAATTCTGTACCTACTCTACGTACTGTGAATTCAATCTTCACTTCTGCCCGACCCGAAAATATAAAATTACTCAGACATGCTATCTACTGTCCGTCCAAGTGGTTATGCCGCAGGATTGTAGAAAGGGAGGAAATCACGTGACAGTTAATTACTTAACGAGGCCCTTTTATTTAAGTTAAATTAAACAGCTGTATAATATTACGTAAACGTCCAATTCCTAAGAGAAATTAATGTTTTCAGAAAAGAGCTAAGACAGCCCAGCTTTTACAGAGGGGCGAGTTGAAGCAGGTGGGGGAAATCGGGATGCGACGTAGGCAAACGGACAGTACCTGTGCGAAAATATGATTCAATATTGAAAGCTCTTACGTCACTGGAAAACGCGAACATATTTCTGGAACGTACTATACTCAGTAACTCAGTACTGCTTGCTATCTGCGGTCTTGGTTCTGTGTGGAGTTGGAACTTCCTTAGTAGAAGGGGTGGGAGTGAAGTACATTCAAAAACTCAGGTACAATAAAAATTGAAATAAAAATAAAATGATGTCCCTGTACAACGCTTAAACAAGGGGTTTCGTGTATATAACTACTGCAAAGCAATTCCCATGTATAGTTACAGCCTGTTTATACGTCCATCGCTTATGCATGGTTTATTAGTAACGTTTTCTGTCTCAACTCTGCATAAGTCTCGTATAAAAACTATACACGGTTTATTAGTAACACTGATAATGTATAAAGTAAAGATATGGGACGAAGATTAGATTTATAAACAGATTTATAAATGATCATTAAGACAAAAGTAATTAAATCACGCAAAAACTTACATATGAAACAAGTTTATTTAAAATATTAGTTTTGGGAATTAATGAAAAGATATAATCTTTTTTCTGAATTTTTAAAAGGTGTTCCTTATTTTTGGTTAGATTATGGATTTGTGTATTAATAATTATAGCGAGAGAATCTATTTTTCGATATAATTATTATAGAAACTTTTTTGACTCAGTTTTTAAATCCTTTGTAAAAATATCTTGTGACAGATATTGAATTGATGTATGAGTGATATAATAACGAGTTTGTAATAATTGCATTAGCTGTCGTGAATGGATCGGAGCATCTCAGGGGGGGAGGCGTGCGTGCCGCCCCGTTGCGTTACGGAGGACACGCACAACATGCGGTGTTACTTTCCTTGCCACTTCATTCCTCCTCATCCTCCACCTCTCTTTCAGGCCTGGAGGGACTTATTCTTATTTTGCGCCGGGATAATTTATCATACGAGCGGCAACTTATCGCGGGACCTACTTCCGGAAACGAAAATTTACGCCCCATCCCAGCACGAGCGGGTTATAAGGAAAAATGAAAAATAAAGACATAAGATGCATTTTATTATTTCTGGAAAATAAAATAATCTGTGAGAGTAAACACAGAGACGGGCAGCAGATGCCGCCGCCAAGTTTTATATCAGCCTGTCTATTAATCACTGTCAGGGAGACAGAGCCATGATGTTATAAAGATGAGTCGCTCAGCGGAAACAAGATTAAATCTGTCTTCTGTTCGCTGCGATACACTGCAGTAGCTGATTGATAATGCGGAAGCTGGTGTGAGAACCGACGAACGCAGTGATTGCACTTGGCACGGCGCGCAGCCGTCTATTTTTTTTTTTTATTTTGTATCGCGTTTAGTGACGCTATTCACAGGAATATGTAACGTTCTGTTATATTGGTGGTCATTTATTCTGCCCGTTCATAAACTTTTCACTAAATCCTTAATCACTCATCCTACATCTCTACATGAGATAGCCAATTTAAGTACATAGCTGTCATCATCATCATCATCATCATCATCATCATCATCATCATCATCTCTTTCTTCTTCTTGCTGGGTAACTTTCGGTGCTGGACCCCAGACTCATTTCACCGGCATTATCACCTTCATTTCAATCAGACGCTAAATAACCTAGATGTTGATACAGCGTCGTAAAATAACCCAATAAAATAAAATGAATCTCTTTCTTCTTCATTGCGAAGGTTCTATCCTTCATCGCAAAGCTCTTAGGGTCGTATTCATAGACATTTTTAGCGCGGGCTTTCGGTGAATTATCAGCGTTTTTCGTATTCATAAACCAGTGTTAGCGATAGGATATGATTTGAATTCTGTACTAGTAACCAGTGGATAGCCGGGGCTAGCTTAGTACACTCGTAGCGCGTGCTGCGAAATGTCTATGAATAGCACCCTTAACCGACGGAAGGAATGCGAATCAAACACTGCGATAAGGAAGAGCGGGCGAGAGGAAAGGTCACGAGATAACTTGAATAATACTCAAGAGTACAATCGGAAGAGAAATGACATCGATGGAATCAGTCTTGCGTTGTGATAGTTACATTACGACTTTAGTCTGTTCCATTGCATGTAAATACGTGTTCTTGTATCGCACGGTATTATTTCATTCGTAGACATATGTTGCGCGTTTAATTAGCTTCGAATTTTTCTCTTGCTACGTTCTTTATTTCCACAGCGATATCCTCATTTGTTCATCTTCTTGAAAGAGACAGTACTTCCATCGGCTCGCACTTCTCCCCCCTCGGCGTGCCTACATACACACGTCAAAACAGACAGCAACGCCACCATTGGTTTTCGGTAATCGTTTCTTGCGCGTTTCTTCGTTACTTTTATACAGTAATATCTCATTTATTTTTTAACATTCCAAATCATGTTTTCCGTTTCGGCACACAAAATGAGTTTATTTATACAGGGTATATGGAGACTGGATTGATCTTCCTCAGGATAGGGACCGATGGCGGGCTTATGTGAGGACGGCAGTGAACCTCCGAGTTCCTTAAAAGCCATATGTAAGTAAGAAGAGAATTAATATGGGAAATACTTACTTACTGTACTTACAAATGGCTTTTAAGGAACACGGAGGTTCATTGCCGCCCTCACAAAAGCCCGCCATCGGTCCCTATCCTGTGCAAAATTAATCCACTCACTATCATCATATCGCATCTCCCTCAAATTCATTTTAATATTATCCTCTCATTTACGTCTCGACCACCCTAAAAGGCCTTTTTCCTTCCAGCCTCCCAACTAACACTCTTTATGCATTTCTGGATTCGCCCATATGTGCTACATGCCCTGCCCATCTCAAACGTCTGGATTTAATGTTCCTAATTATGTCAGGTGAAGAATACAATGCGTGAAGTTCTGCGTTGTGTAACTTTCTCCATTCTCCTGTAACTTCATCCCTCTTAGCCCCAAATATTTTCCTAAGAACCTTATTCTCAAACACCCTTAATCTCTGTTCCTCTCTCAAAGTGAGAGTCCAAGTTTCACAACCATACAGAACAACCGGTAATATAACTGTTTTATAAATTCTAACTTTGAGATTTTTTGGCAGCAGACTAGATGACAATAGCTTCTCAACCGAATAATAACACGCATTTCCCATATTTTTTCTGCGTTTAATTTCCTCCCGAGTGTCATTTATATTTGTTACTCTTGCTCCAATATATTTTAATTTTTCCATCTCTTCGAAGGATAAATCTCCAATTGTTATATTTCCATTTCGAACAATATTCTTGTCACGAGACATAATCATATACTTTGTCTTTTCGAAATTTACTTCCAAACCGATCGCTTTACTTGCTTCATGTAAAATTTCCCTGTTTTCCCTAATCGTTTGTGGATTTTCTCCTAATATATTCACGTCATCCGCATAGACAATAAGCATTAATGGGGGAAATGCCTGTTATTATTCTGTTGAGAAGGTTTTGTCATCTAGTCTGATCTCAAAAAAGCTGAAAGTTAGAATTTATAAAACAGTTATATTACCGGTTATTCTGTATGGTCGTGAAACTTGGACTCTCACTTTGAGAGAGGAACAGAGGTTAAGGGTGTTTGTATCACCTGTGAGGTTCAGACCTGTCTTCGGAGTTGACTATACAACAACAATCATTAAAAACCCACGTGATACCTATATGACTATCATTATGTTATTACTTAGAGACACCTAAATAATGTTGTACTTAGTTTAAATATAGACATTGATATGAGAATTAGTATTCTTTAAAGCAAGTGAAAGGTTTTTTTTTTTTTTTCCGTTTAATTATCACCATGCCCCATAACGCGTAGTCATATTACATGGTTTATTGAAACTTGTTTATCAATTATGTGTTCATTGGTGTCCCGTTTTCTTTTGCTTCACTGTTTTGTGATTTTGTTGATATTCACTGTTGTGTTATATTATTTTATGTTATTCACTGTTGAATATTCTCTATCACTATCACTATCACTATCACTATCTTTGAGTTAATTATACTTGTTCTATTTACGCTGTTTACATATATACACTTTTAGTAATTGGATCTTCACTATCACTATCTTTCACTTAGAGCAATTCCACGAAAATGTCATACCGAGGTGAATTTCTTGAAATTGATGTAGGACTATTTTTGTTGAAGAAATATGTTTCTTTATACTTTAAATTGTCTTATTTCGTAAGATAACGTTTAAAATACTCTTTCTTTTAGTCTATAACTTGCTGCAGATCTTGTCATATTCCAAACACTTAAAAAAACATGTATATATACTTATGTTTCGTGTCACAATTTGGACATGTAAATTTGTTTTATTTCGAGCCGTCTTTTTTGTATAACATATTTTGGTATTTCTTTGAAGTAAATATGAAATTAGTTGAAGTATCCTAAGATCCTAAATAACTTAAAATCATTATAATTATTTGTACTGTAAGTTACGGTCAGTCCGTCACAAGAAACATACAAAAACTCTTCCACACAGCACAATAATTGACACATTAAAATTTCCTTTGGTATTCTGCGTTATTACTACATTACCAATAAAACAGTATTAGAACATTTTCTTCTAAAGTGATTTCGTTTTCCGCAGCGGCATTGTGAGTGACTGACATGTCGCGCTGTCAGCTGTTACGCTGTTCATTCTCACAGCGTACTCAGTTACTTGGAAGGCCTTGGTGAAGTTATACGTGAACTGGTGTTAAGTATGCAGTAATTACACCTGAAAAAAAGCAAAATGAGATTCAGGCAGCTCATTGGAGCAATAATCAGGTCTCAATATTCACTGCTGTTGCCTGGTTTATACAGGAAGGTGACAGGGAAGTTCAGAAGAAATCCTCTGCATTAGTGTCAGATTATGTAGCGCATGGCAAATATGCAGTGGATGTTTGTCTACGAAAAGTGTTTTCGGAAATTTTGGCGATTCTTCCGAACATTGAGGTGATAAAAATATTTTCAGATGAAGCAGCGAGTCATTTTAAACAGAAGTATACATTGAGCAATGTGACATTACTTGCTCGCATATTTGGATTTAACATAGAATGGAACTTCTTTCAGTCATATCATGGCAAAGAGGCCGTGGATGTGATTGGAGGCCAAGTAAAAGGATGGCATGGATGCCTGCGAAATCGGGGAAGAAAATACAAAGCTCTACAGAATTTTGTAACATTATGAGCAATAAAAACATTCAAATTATTGTTAAGGAGGTAGCACACATTGAGACAGACGAAGGAAAAAAGTATCTCGAAAAACGGTTTGAACATCTTGCAGCTATTCCGGCAACTCATGGAGTTCATTACGTGAAAGTGTTAGATCCCTATGTTATAGAATATGCACAACTGTCTTGTGAACAATCAGTGCGAAAGATCCACATGTTCCGTGTGTGAAAAGAAACTAAAGTTTGTTCAGATAACAAGTGACATATTGACAGTTTTCCTGCAGTACATACTTGTTAGACTAAATAAGTGAGTCAACGAGTGCCGTGGAGTGCTTCTACGTGTTTAATCTCAATTGTTCAAATTCAATCTAAAAGAAGAACACAACATTCTAATCTATTATTATGAACATAATATATAACAGCCATAGGCATGGGAAATATAAACTGTGATCTGCGTCACCTTATCGTAATCGATAGGGAGGTCAGTGCCAGATGATTAGGAAAGCGCTTGAATAACGTAACATACTGTCTTACGCTGGGGAGTTGATGCCATATAGAGTGATAAGCGCTGTCAGGGTTGCTGTGACACTTTTATAGTCCTAAAATTAAACACCAATGCATATGGCTTGTATATACAGTATTTAATCACAGAGAAAGAACTATATATGTTATTAAGTAGGCCTATGTAATACTTGTATGTGCATTAATTGTGTCATTTAAGATGCATGGTTAAGCAAACTAATTTTTGTATTCTGGAAAACATATTATTCATTTAAATTAATCGTTATGTTAATTTACTACTTATCAAGTTTCATATTATTTTGTACTATTTACGGTTCTGTAAGTGCAACTTCATTTTAAAATTCAGAGATGTCAGTTAGTTACAGAATGAGGTCAGTCAGTTACACATCACTTTTTCGGCCATAACTCCATTACTAATCGTAATTTGGAGGTCGTTTTCAACTTAAACTGAAGATTACAATTTCCTTTCCGAACTATATTTTGCAAAATTGTATCAGGAATGACAATTCAAAGAAATCTGTGGAGAACCATGTTCACCCGAGGAGAGAGTTGACATTTATGTCAGTCTGTTACACACACTTTGGACGTAAATAAATAGTATACTTTTCCTATTAAAGACGTTTATTTTTATATGTATCTTAAGTGTACACTTCCCTCTATAAAATCCTGCGGTGACACAGTCTAATTTCAACCCATTATACAATTTAGGCAGACATTTTACTGTCAAAGTGTACTGTAAATGTCAGTCAGTTACACGTGGAATTGCTCCTTAATGAAACTAATTCTATTTACACTATTTACATATATACACTTTTAGTAATTATAACTATAGTGTTTATAATATGTTGCTTATTGAGTGTGTTTACGCATGTTACAAAACTGAGACATATATTTACCATTTTTTCAAAGTTTATAGCGTTAATATAGCGCACAAATGACCTCAAATGATCTTTTATGATGTCCCTATAATTTATTGGCCAATTTCTTCCACTCCTTGTTGCTTCCTTGAAGACACTGCGCTGTTGGTTCAAGAATTGACAATCCCACAGAAGATGATCGACTGTTTGTTCAGCTGCTCCGCAAGGACATCCTGGGCTTTCCGAAATTCTGAATCTGTAGTAATAAGATCTGAGTTTCCCGTGACCAGTTAGTATTGATGTAAGGTTTGGTGTAGCTGGCATGTTGATTTTCATCCTATCCGTCACTGAAGGAAAAAATCTCTTCGTTAGTACTCCTTTTGTTGTGTTCATTAGCGTGATTCCTACTAGTGCTGTACATTTCAAGCGCTATGTTCGGTTCAAGTTTCTCGAGCGAGAACTTATTTTCATAATAATAATGATAATATAGTAATAGTAATAATATAATCGTCTACTTGGTGGAAAAAGTGATTTAATTACATTCGCAAAATTTTAGTAATTGATGATTTTTTAACATATACGTGTTATTACCTAAGATTTCTAAACAGAATATATCTGACTGCCACTTTACCGGAAGAATGGAAAAATAGTGTAATTATTCCCATATATAAAACAGGAGATAAACAGAATGTTGAAAACTATAGAGGGATTAGTATCCTCAACACATGTTATAAGATATTTAGTAGGATTTTAAATGAAAAATTAAAAAAACATGCTGAAACTTTCCTTCTGGTGTGTCAAAATGGCTTTAGAAAAGGAAGATCATGTGTAGATCCATTATTTAGTATCAAACTATTGTTGGAAAAAAGAAGAGAATTTAATTTAGAAACCCATATAGCTTTTATTGATTTTGTGAAAGCTTTTGATAAAGTCCGAAGAGACCTTTTATTCGACATATTACAAGAAAAAAATATTCCAAATTTGCTATTCCAAAATATAATAGAAATCTACACGGACAGCAAAATAAGTGTCAAAATAAATAACTGTATATCCGAAAGAAAATTAGTTAATAATGGAGTTCGACAAGGTTGTCCACTATCACCAACTTTATTTAATATTTATATAAATGAAATTATTTTAAAATGGAACCAAATCTACACATCAGGAATCAAAATAACCAGTGCTCTAACATTAAATACCTTACTCTATGCCGATGATCAAGTCATAATTTCCAATTCAGAGGATAATTTACAAAGAGGATTGTATACATTAAATGAAATATTAAAAGATTTTGGGATGGAAATTTCAGCACAAAAATCAAAAGTAATGGCATTTTTAGGACAAGACCCAGTGAGAAGTAAGATAATACACAATAACCAATGCCTCGAACAAGTGCAAAATTTCAATTATCTGGGTTGTGAAATATCTTATCAAAATGAAAAAGATGTGAACAAGAAAATTACCAAATTTACACAAATTCTAGGAATAATAAACAATACATTAAAAGCTAAATTAGTACAAAAATCTACAAGAATAAAAATATATAATACACTAGCATTACCCACCCTTCTATACGGAAGCGAGATTTGGACATTAAAGAAAAAAGACATGAACAGAATCAAAGCAACGGAAATGAAATTTTTCAGGAGAACAGCAGGATATACTCTTTTAGACCGAAAAAGGAATGAAGAAATTTTAGAACAATTAGAAGTAGAGTCAGTAGAAGAAAAAATCACCAGATACAAATTCAATTGGCTAGATCATGTAAGAAGAATGGAAAATTCAAGAATCCCAAAAATTATGATGCAATATAAACCTAGAGGACATCGTCGACCGGGAAGACCGTTAAGAAGACTGCTAGATGGGGCCGAAACAGGTCTACAGAGGCCTAATTCGTGAAGGATGATGATGATGATGACGTGTTATTACTTTTCCATCGACTGTATTTCATTGTCTGCATAGAATAACGTTATACATCATTTGGTGAAGTCAACGTTACGTCATACGTTTCCATTAAATTATATTTAATAACTTTTAATTGATATTTAATTAATTACCGTACTGTAATTACGGTTTATAGTCGAATAATCGAACAAATTATGCCGTCATTAATTCTCGTAATCATAATATAACTATGTGCAGAAGAAGCATCTGAAAATAACATCTGAAATCATGACAGAGGGATCCATTTAGTTGAAAATACTGTTTGTGGAATATTCTTTCGTCACCAGCGTAGTTCAGACGCATGTATGTACAGCGTGGAAGTTATACAACTGCACATATTTTAACAGCTCAATCCTTGGATAGGGTGCAACAAAAAATCCTAATACCATATTAGTCCATATGAATACTTTTCTCAGAAAAAAATGTTGTTACCTAAATTTGAACGCTGTTTTTCTACATAAAATATATCCGTACTATACTGATTTTTACTCTTATCATTAGAAATATGGATAATGAATGTTTTATGAACACAATGAGTTGGCAGTAGAGGAAAATAAGACTACATATCCAATCCCTATAGAAGCGAGATTAATCGTGTCCTTTCTAACGATAATTAAATGAGATTTGAGCAAATGTATTTTAATCTAACATTTTACCACTTGAAACATTTATTTCGTTCATCTCGTTCATAGTGTTCTACCTAAGAATAGGTCTTTCACTGCAAACCCAGCTTTTTCCAATATTTCCTATTTTCAGCCTTCTTTGTCTCTGCATATGATCCATGTATCTTAATGTCGTCTATCATTTGATACCTTCTTCTGCCCGAACTCTTCTTCCGTTCACCGTTCCTTCCAGTGCATTTTCTCTTTCTGATTAGTTTCAGCATCATTAAATTATTATTATTATTATTATTATTATTATTATTATTATTATTATTATTATTATTATTATTATTATTATTATGTAATGCGTTTGATGTACTTCCACATTCTATTCTTTTGTCTAATCCTTCCAGTGCATTTTCTCTTCCTGATTAGCTTCAGCATCATTAAATTATTATTATTATTATTATTATTATTATTATTATTATTATTATTATTATTATTATAATGTAATGCGTTTGATGTACTTCCACATTCTATTCTTTTGTCTAAATTAGATAATATAGGACTATCGGAAAGCTACGTGAGCTGGTTTGAAAATTATTTGCACGATAGACAATATAATGTACGAATTTCGAATGCTCTCTCTGATCCATTTAATGTTATGTGTGGTGTGCCCCAGGGCTCAACTTTAGGACCTCCTCTGTTTTTAATCTTCATTGACGACATTTGCAAAAGAATAAGTTCTGACTATCTATTATTCGCTGACGATCTTAAAATTTTTCGAAAAATCAATAGTGTTGCTGACTGTCAATTTCTTCTGGATGACATTAATTCAATTACCAAGCGCTCAGTTGATAACGGGATGATGATTAATGAGTCCAAAACGTACGCAATATCATTTTCAAGGAAAATCTCTACACTAAAATATAACTATCATCTAAAAAATGTATTAATTAACAGAAAAGATTGTGTTAGAGACCTCGGTATATTAATTGACAATAAATTATATTTCCACAACCTCATTGATTATATTTATAATCATGCAATAAGAATGTTAGGAATAATTCGGTCAATTACTTATTTTCTTCAACACCTGACTCTCTTTTAATACTATATTAGCCACCGGCGTGGCTCAGTCGGTTAAGGCGCTTCCTTGCCGGTCTGAAGTTGCGTTCGGGAGCGGGTTCGATCCCCGCTTGGGCTGATTACCTGGTTAGGTTTTTTCCGAGGTTTTCCCCAACCGTAATGTTAATGCAAGGTAATCTATGGCGAATCCTCGGCCTCATCTCGCCAAATATCATCTCGCCATCACCAATCTCATCGACGCTAAATAACCTAGTAGTTGATACAGTGTCGTTAAATAACCAACTAAAATAAATAAATAAATACCATATTATACATTAGTGAGTTCGAAACTCGAATATCTATCTGTAGTTTGGGACTCTCTTACTAGTTCTGATTCGGCAAAACTGGAAAATATTCAAAGGAAATTTATTTCTTTATGTTCGTACAGATTCCTGCCTAATAACTCAGGGTATAACTATGAACAAAAATGCGAGCACTTTAAATGTCGAAGCCTGTATGCCAGACGTCATGATCTCGATTACTTCGATTACTTATTCTTATGTAAGGTCCTTAAAGGTGACATTAATTGTCAATCTTTCTTAAATAGTGTCAGCCTTCGTATTCCTATGAAGGACATGAGACATCACAAACTCTTCTATATTAGAAATTCTAAATCTTCCTCGCCGGTCTCCAGATGTATTAAACATGCTAACTTACATGTAGGCGATTTCGATCCATTCAATGTATAGAAGAATTTGAATATGGCAATGTATTTGCTAATATTATTGGCATAATCCTTATACACAAATTGGTAGTAAGAATCAACTCCTTTCCCTAATATTTTATTGTATTAATTCTTGTAAATTAATTATTGTAATCTATGTTCTTTATTTTGTTGTTAACTCAAGTATTTAATTTGTGACATAGTTGTTCATTTTAATGTATTAATTATATCACTATGCTGGACTTTTATTGGCCAATGGCTGTTGTCCAGCACAAATAAATAAATAAATAAATAAATAAATAAATAAATAAATAAATAAATAAATAAATAAATAAATAATTGAGTAAGTAAGTAAATAAGTGAGTAAGTAAGTAAATAAGTAAGTAAGTAAGTAAGTAAATAAGTAAGTAAGTAGATAAGTAAATATTATTAATAGTAAAAAGAAAAATGCACAAACCTGGCGGAGGAACAAGAAAATGTGCAAGCCGAAAGCGGTAAATGTCATCTCCATTGTAGTGTACGTAGCAGGAAGAGATAGTTCTCCTGGAACAAGAGCCTGAAGCAATTCGACCTTCCAAGAAACACCCCGTACGTTGAATTTCAGGAAACAGCGGTTCTCTCCACGTGCAGAACTGAGAGACAGTTTCTGAGAATCAATGACATTTGAAGATATTTGCCTCCACTTCTGCAACTGTAGTGGGAAGTTGGCGGAAATATCAGTAGGCTCCATTATAACGCTGAGGAAAGCTATACGTTTTTAATAAAAATAGTGGTGTTATTATTATTATTATTATTATTATTATTATTAGTGGTGGTAGTGGTGGTGGTGGTGGTGTTGGTGGTGGTAGTGGTGGTAGTAGTGGTGGTAGTAGACTATTTTTATTAGCTTTAATAACAATCTGGAAATTGAAATATATCATACTTATTTTCTTAAAAATAATACGGGGTAAAATGTACATAAGGTTGTCGTATAAGAATTTGCTTTCCCTTAACACAACTTAAAACCTTATACTAGGAGCGCACTCAGTTGAGTGACTTGTTTGGCCGGGATTCCGCAGTTAAGTGCACAGTAATCTGTACAGACATATGCACTGCAGCAATGAGAATATTATAGATTTATTAATTTGTCCTACAGAATAATATCTGTAATATTGACAATTAATATTTGAGGAGAAAAATGGCAGTTGACATTGGACATATACGTCAACATATATGCCTAACTGGGAGTCTGGCCACAAAGGGAAACATTGAAGGAGGAAGGTTCAGTCCGGTGCTGTTGATTGAATTCGGCGTAGCTCAGTGGTCAGAGCGCTTGGTACGTAGATCGAAAGACCCGTGTTCGATCCCCGGCGCCGAAGCGAATTTTTCTCCTCAAATATTAATTGTCAATATTAAAGATATTATTGTGTAGGACAAATTAATAAACCTATAATATTCTTTCTTTAAGCTATACAAATTTGTACAATTCATATCATGTAGATTAATTCAATTTATAATCATAAACAATTCATCAGTTTAGCTATATAGACTTCTATTCAATTTACAGCATATAAACTAGACGGTAATTATACACAGTATTTAAAGGGTGTAAATGATATGTTGTTATTGAAGTGTTGTATCAGTAAAGAATTATGTTGTGTCAGTAAAGTGTGTTGTATCAGTGAAGAAGTATGTCGTGTCAGTGAAGTGTGCTGTGTAAGTGAAACGTGTTCCTGTCAGTGAAGCTTTATAGTTTATAGTGGCAGTGCATAGTATTTGAACAGTGAAATGTTTTTGAAGTGTTAGTGAAATCAGGATAGAATCAGTGAAATGTGTCGTAGTTCCATTGCAGTGAGTGAGTTGACAGCGAAATGAGTGTAATTTGAAGGTACTTGTGCAGATATGAACATATCATACTCGTGGGTTTTAGTTCGATCTTAGTTTTAAGATACAAATTAGATTTATTTCAAATGTTATTTAAGTGATCGTTTCATTTAATTTAGTATATTCCCTGTTGTTGTTGTTGTTGTTGTTGTTGTTGTTATTTATTATTATTGTTAGTATTAATTATTAGTATTATTATTAATTGTATTTTTAATTAATAAATTTATTATTGTCATTATTGAGTGTAATTAGTTACCACTGCCACCGGGTATATACCCACTGCAATGTGAATAAATACATACATACATACATACATACATACATACATACATACATACATACATACATACATACATACATACATACATACATACATACACATACATAATAATCTTCCGAAAGGAATTGCAATATTTGCTGGAATCTGGAAACTGACAAATAATAATTTATTGCTGTTTCTTTTTTTACAAATTTCGTCTAATTGTACCACAAGCATTCTATCTATAGCAAGAGCTGTGATTAATAGCTTGACAAGGACTGCTACAGTATTTTAATAACAGACCAGCAATATTGATAAGAACGACGTCTGAAAAATACTCCCTCGTCGCGTACTTTTTATCTAAACGCAATTTGCTTCAGCCGGATCCGGGACGCGTGATGTAGGTGTGCGTGGGCTCGCAGTCTAACGAGCCGATCTGCAGAACAGAAGGGCGCGCCACATATTGGATGTGCTTGTATACGTTTATTGAGGATATTATCAATGAAATGGCAATTGCGTTTGCAGTAACTGAAAAAATATGAGAGAGAGAGAGAGTTTTAACTAAATATTTAAATAAAACAGCTGTAGGCCTATAAGTTATTTTATGCTCGACCATGCCGAAATTTAGTAATTATACACCCTTTAATGCACCTCATTAAAGTACACCTGTTCATTAAAGTTCAGGTTTTCCACCAATCAGAAAGCACCATTGTAGCAATATGAAAGCGCAAGTATCGATTATTCTCGGATATGCAATCGAAAGACAACTAGCGAAACGTCACGGAGGCTGGAAATCCAATACTGTCGCAGAAGGTTATGTTCTGTTACTATAATAAATAGCGTTAATTGTAAATAATATTCAAATAAATTCAATTTGTCATCTCGTTTTTCAATTCTAAATCAATTTCCAGGTTATACCATTTTACTCTCTAGATTATATCAAGGTCCTGTCGATATCTGTTCCTCGGAAAAAAATCAATACTTTCGCGTCTGCGCACATCTCACAATTTACGAGACATTGCACAAGGTCACTTCCGCTCCCCAGTCAGATAAGAATAATATGAATACTTATGAATAATTTCAAGTTAGAAATATGGTCGAGCATAAAAAGTCGTATGAAACTTGCCTATAATGGTAATTAAGACGCTCGTATGAAAATTACGAAACTCGCTTGCGCTCGTTTCATAAACATACTCGCGTCTTAATTACTACCATTATAGGCTCGTTGCATAATGTACTATTCAGTTTTTGTTGAATATTTACGTTTCACAGATTATAAAAACAGCATTTTTGTCGCCCATTTCCAGAAGCCGTTAAGTCCACAAAAATTCAAATTTGAGTTTTGTACATCATCTGATATATGGCATTGTCTTACAGATTTTAAGCCACATTTACAGGTACTATAGACGTTATTTCCTATTCATCCATACATCCATCCAACCAATCATGGTTTTCATTGCCTTTTCAGGGACATATTAATTTGAAATCTGGAAATGAGTGAATCGATAGACAGGGGAATGAATTAATGGAAAGAAAGAATGACAAGTCTTAATGAACTGAAAAATGAATAAATGATACTGAAGGACGGATGAATGTGTAGACAATGAGTGAATGGATGAATTAATGAATAGATGCACAGAAAGAGAGATTAATAAATGAGGATAGACCAAAGTTGGGACGAATTAATGAACGAATTAATTAATAAATGAAATAAATGCACGGATAGACGGAATGATGGAAGAGATGGATGAATGGATAAAGGAAAGTCCGGAAATTAATGAATGTATGGATGGATGGATGGATGGATGGATGGATGGATGGATGGATGGATGGATGGATGGATGGGGGTTAGGTACAGTTTACAGAAGTAAAAATTTTGTAAATATTAAACATTTTTTTCCTCCATTACTGTATATTGTACAATAATGAAAATTGGTGTGTGTAAAACACTGTCCTTCTGCTATATGAAAAAGGTATTTTTACGACTTAAAAAGAATTATTTATTTCTTTTTTCAAAATTCAAAATGGTGGCAGTTCACTTTGCAGTGATGAAACGTTTCCCTCGTAACTCGCAAACCTTTTAAATTTTTCATGTTCTCTCTCTTTTATTTTATTGCTAAAACTCATGTTTAAAATAACATTCTCTTTCAACTATATTGCTTAAAAAATATATATTTTTTTATTTTGTGTTAGAAGAAAATACTGTTATTTGACTATTTTTAAATGAATTTATATTTTATCAGACAATCTATCAAAGATTGAGAAGTGATCTTGCACCATATTGTAGATATGACATGCATAAATACACACAAAAAATTTTATCACAGAATATTGGATAGTTTTTGAGTTATGTGGGAAACGCTTCATCACGGCACAGTGAACTGGATTTTGAAAAAAAAAAAAAATGTAAATGATTTTTTAATTCGTAAAATTATTTTTTTTTTCATATAGTAGGACAGTGTTTTACACATACTAATTTTCATTATTGTACAAGATACAGTAATGGAGGAAAGAAATGTTGAATATTTTCAAAATTTTACTGCTGTAAGCTGTACCCAACACCTTAAGGAATGAATAGAGAGACAGAAAAAAATGAATTAATAGTGATGAAAAGACGAGAGAAAGGGCGTATGAATGAATGAATGAGTGAACGGACGGAAGAATTAATTATTGAATTGTTTGTTGCAAATATGGATGGAATTAACGAATGGATAGATAGACGGAAGGATGGAATAATTAGTGTACGAATTTAGAGGCAGAAGATCAGATGAATTAATGAATAGATGCACGGAAAGAGAGATTAATTAGTAAGTGGATAAACGAGAGGAATGGTTGATTTAATGACTGGATAGACGGAAGGGACAAATGAATTAATGAATGAAGACAGAAGTTAAGAATGAATTAATGAATGAGTGGAGAAACGGACTGGACGAATGATTTAATGAATGAATGAATTAATTAATTAATGGAGAGATAGGAGGACGAAAATACAATTAATGAACAAATAGATGGAAGAAAGGATGAATGAATGGCTGGATGAACGGAAAGACGATGAATGAATATTAATGTACTTAGATTTTAGTGCAAAATGACATCATAGAAGAAGTATCGTATAGCTAAATATACCTGGACTACTGCGTCTCTTACAGTGGAACATTAGATATTGATAACAAATAAACGAATCCTAAATGAAACTCAACGTAATTTAGGAAAAAAGAAACACAAGAGAAACTCTGTTAAAATTTATAAAGTCATGGCGACACCGATACTGGCCTATAGTTATGGAAATTGGGCCATGAATCGAGGCGATAAGGGAATGATAGAAGCAGCCGAGATGAGATTTTTACGATCTGTCACTGTTAGGTAAGCAAAAAGCTGCGACATAAAAGTTTAATACGGTGTATAATATAAACTTGAAAATAGAAAAAAAAAACAAAAGAAACAAAAAGAAGAACTGGTGGCTTCATATTTTAAGAATAACTGAAGAAAATCTTCTTAAATCTTCTTTCCAATAGCCTAGACCATAGAGGACGATGTGATGTAGGTAGATCGAGAAGAAATTGGGAAAGGAAAGGGAAAAATGAACAGAGAGAAGAAAGTACAGAAGAATTTATAAATGAATGAGGAGACAGAGGGTGAATGAATGAATGTATGAATGAATGAATGAATGAAGACAGAAAAACGTATGATTTAATGAATGAGTGGAGAGATGAATGGTTGAATAGATAAATGAGACGGATTTATGAATAGTTGGATTAATGAATAAATAAATAAGTAAATAAATAAATAATAAATAAATAAAATAAATAAATAATAAAAGTATAAACTAAGAACAAAATAAATGAAATAAATAAATAGATGAATAAATAAACAAATTAATTAAAAATAAATGAATAAAGGAGATAATAAGTTAATAAATGAATAAATAAACGAATGAATGAATAAATAAGTAAATTAATACATAATTAAATGAATAAAGGAATGAATGAATACATAATTGAATGAATACAATAAGTGAATAAATACAGTAAGTGAACGAATAAGCAAATGAACGAACAAATAAGTGAACGAACAAATAAGTGAGTGAATAAATAAATGAACGAACAAATCATTGAGTAAATAAATATGTGAATGAGTAAATAAGTGAATGAATAAATGAGTTAATGAGGGAATAAGTATATGAATAAGTAAATTAATAAATGAACGAATCAATGAATACATAGTGAATGAATAAATATGTGAATGAATGAATAAATAAGTGAATCAATATGCAAATGAATGAATAAATATGTGAATGAGTGAATGAATAAATGAGTAAATGAATAAATAAACGAATCAATGTATACATAAGTGAATGAATGCGTAAGTGAATTAATAAATAAGTGAATCAATGAGCAAATGAACGAATAAATAAATGAATGAATAAATGAATGTATAAATAAAGAATTAAGTAAATCAGTAAATAAATAAATAAAGATGGATGGATGGGTGGTAATACTGAGATTGATGAAGTTTTAGAAGAATGGCTAAATGGCAACGTCGGTGAATGAAGATGTACACGGATGAAAAAACAACTAGGTATATAAAGATAGATGGACAAATAAAAATCATTTCAAACCTCTCTGTAGTAAATACATTTTCTTGATGTGGTTTTGAACAAGAACAAAAATAAAGGCTTAGCGTTGCATCAGCTCACTGAAATACTGTTAGGTGTTACTTGAGGCAACACTTACTCCCTACCATATTGCATCGCTAGGAATAGAAGCCGGGAACACTCGATTTGTAGCCATGTTGTATCATTCATGACACAAAATCGATTCATAATGAAATATTAATTAACTTCAACATTTTAAACAGCTTAAATTTGAGTATTATTTATAGTTCTCTTTATCGACTGTAATCCATAACTAAACAATGTAATTAAATCCTCTCTCTTGGGTTAAAGAGGATTTAAAATTAATTATAGGTCTGAGTTCATCAGATGGTGTTATGTAACAGCGAATCAGTTTTCGTTCAAAGGATAGTATCTGTATTGTTCCAGTTTTATACATAGTGCTATTTTTATTTGTGCTATTAGTAACGTTTATTATTTGGAGGTCGCTTCGTTAATCATCTCTGAATTCCAGAAAACTCTCTTGTTGTTTCTGTCCTTACGTTTTCTAATTTGTTTCCTTTTTTTATGTAATCCTCTCGATCTCCAGTAAAGTTTAGCTACAGAGACATCTGTTGTTTCAATTGAGATATTGGTGCTCAAAGACAACTGTTCGCAAAATATGGAACTGGCTGGACGAGAAAGAGCTGCCTGGTGCACACATTTGAATTATATGCAGAACTCTATTATTCGTCGTGAAGGTATGTGAAGAGGATGATGATGATGGTTTAATTTCGAATTTGTGTATTCTTCCTTTGCGTCTGGTGCCTGTACTTTTAAAGACTGTAATTCGGTTTCAGAAATGTATTTTATTTTCATCATTTTATGCTTCGGTGTTAGATTGATAGTTTGATCCGTAATCCGAATGACCTTTAAATCGGGTTTATCTCTTTAGTCCCATTTAAACTACAGTGGACTCTACCAAGTTCGACTGAAGAGAATTGAAAGTTCAGTCCAATAAGGGTAGTGGGTGTGGCAGGTGAAGTAAATACAAATTCTTATTGGTTATCCATCAACGAATACAGTACTGTACTTGCATTGCCTGCCCGCCCCAAGACTTGTGTATGCGCTTCTATTACCACAGTGGGTTTCGACAGTTACATCTCACAAACGGCACATTTCTCAAATAGAAAACGAAGAATTCATTAATTTAAAATCGGTAATTAAATATGTATGTCCTAATCAATAAAATATTCTGTTTTCCTTCAACAAAAGTATCACTACAAGACACAGAACCGATTCCCATTCAAATGGGAAACCCATTTCATAGTGCCCGTATAGGGGAGTGCCTAATTCCTACGTAAGCATTCGAACTATGGGATGTGGAAGTTGTTTTCTGTCGAAGTTAAGAGCTTCCACTGTACTTACTACATTTTCTTCTCTATTTTCCCTTTAATTTTTCATGTACATTCTCCTCTATTTTTCCTCTATTTTCTTTTCTATTTTTCCTCTGTATTCTTTTCTATTTTTCCCCTATTTTCTTTTCCATTTTTCCCCTATTTTCTTTTCTATTTTTCCTCTATTTTCTTTTCTATTTTTCCTCTATTTTCTTTTCTATTTTTCCTCTATTTTCTTTCCCATTTTCCCCTATTTTCTTTTCTATTTTTCCTCTATTTTCTTTTCTATTTTTCCTCTATTTTCTTTTCTATTTTTCCTCTATTTTCTTTTCTATTTTTCCTCTATTTTCTTTTCTATTTTTCCTCTATTTTCTTTTCCATTTTTCCTCTATTTTCTTTTCCATTTTCCCCTATTTTCTTTTCTATTTTTCCTCTATTTTCTTTTCCATTTTTCCCCTATTTTCTTTTCTATTTTTCCTCTATTTTCTTTTCTATTTTTCCTCTATTTTCTTTTCTATTTTTCCTCTATTTTCTTTTCTATTTTTCCTCTATTTTCTTTTCTATTTTTCCTCTATTTTCTTTTCCATTTTTCCTCTATTTTCTTTTCCATTTTCCCCTATTTTCTTTTCTATTTTTCCTCTATTTTCTTTTCCATTTTCCCCTATTTTCTTTTCTATTTTTCCTCTATTTTCTTTTCCATTTTTCCCCTATTTTCTTTTCTATTTTTCCTGTATTTTATCGCCTGTTTTCGCTCTATTTACTCTCTATTTTTAGTCTAATTTCTCCTCTATTTTCCATCTATTTCCCTCTATTTCCGTCTCTCTTTTCCCACTATATTCTCTCTATTTTCCATCTATTTTCTCCCCTATTTGCTCATCTGCTTCCCTTTTTATTTTCTCCTATATTTTCCCTCTAGTTTCTCCTTTATTTTAACTCTATTTATTTCTAATTTAACCTCTGTTTTCTCTCTTTCTCATCTTAAAAGATCCCAGCGAGCCCCAGTGTGTAGGTGAGAAGAGTGGATTTGACTAATTAGACTCTCCAGACTTCATCGAAATTCATCGCAACTGTTAAATATCAGTTCTATCAGGGTTTTTGACCCGATAAGAGACCGGGAAATCACAATTAGCCTTAAATCTGTAATTATTATTACTGTTATTATTGTTATTATTTATTTATTTAGTCCGGCGGAATTGAGGACATCAGACCTTCTCTACTACACCACCAGAATACAAATGGGGTACACACCGGTGGAGTAACGGTTAGCGCGTCTGGCCGCGAAACCAGGTGGCCCGGGTTCGAATCCCAGTCGGGACAAGTTACCTGGTTGAGCTTTTATCCGGGGTTTTTCCTCAACCCAATATGAGCAAATGCTGGGTAACTTTCGTTGCTGGACCTCGGACTCATTTCACCGGCATTATCACCTTTATGTCATTCAGACGCTAAATAACTTGAGATGTTGATACAGCGTCGTAAAATAACCTACTAAAATACAAACAGACATATATATATATATATATATATATATATATATATATGTAGAATACCTGGCTTTACTTCAATTTTGAAAGAAATAATATAAAGGATTTGAATCGGTTGTTTTTAGAAACCCCATAAGTGACATTTTAACAACACTGAGTTTATTGCTAATTCCTGTTCTATAGGGATAGATAAGCTTATACCATTTTGTATAAAAAAATAACGGAAGTCAAACGGTATTTCTGTTGTGACATGTGCCATTCAAAGTTAGGTTTCATGGAGAAGCCCATAAGTCAGTGACAAGGCTGATATAGAATGAACAAAACTATAGCCTAAGCTGTTATGTTTGGTAAATTAATTATTTTGTGTCTGAATTTTGGATTTGTTAGAATAATGTTGCTATTTTTGTGTAATGTATTATTTTATTAGATTATTTCACGTAGAACTTTATTATTGACATTTTATGCAGGGTAGAGTAAAATTTGTACGTATGGGCCAATCCAGAAATACATAAAGAGTGTTAGTTAGGAGACCGGAGGGAAGTAGACCTTTGGGGAGGCCGAGACGTAGACGGGAGGACAATATTAAAATGGATTTGAAGGAGGTGGGATATGATATAGGGACTGGATTAATCTTGCACAGGATAGGGGCCAATGGCGGGCTTATGTGAGGGCGGAAAAGAAACTTCGGGTTCCTTAAAAAGTAAGAGTAAATTTTTTTACATTAAGCAAAAATTATGAAGTCAATTTTTAACTACTGGTTTCGAGAATCAAATTCGTATTATTTTTCAACAAAATTTTTACTTTTTTCATGAAATAGATTATTTTTTTAATTTTTACCAGATTTTGAGAAACCTCGTAAAGTCAAACATATTCAGACATTAATATTGAGTCATATTCTATTTAAAAAATATTGTTTTGCATACAGAAATATCCGTTATATTTTTACCAACATTACTCATTTGAAACATTCCATTTCTTAACTCGTGCATTTCTTTTAAACAGGTTTTTTGTGTTTCCCCAAAACTTTGTATTCCGTGACTTAAGAGGTTTCGCAAGAAACCGATTCATTTATATTCCGTTTAAAATCAAAGCTCTTGGCAGGATTCAGTTATTGAAACAGAAGATCTACCAATCTCATGAGATTTCTGGATTCATGGGGCTGATAATGCTCGATTGTAGTTTGTTGTTATTCCACTTCTGTTTTATTATTGCCATACACAAAAATCCCAATAGCTTGTGTCGCTAAACAATAGCTATTACCATGCACACTCGTAGAGCTACAGGAAGTTAAGTTAAGCACTCATTTTTGTGATATACAGTTTAGCAAAATTCAGTTTATCTGTTACCTCGTCCTTCGAGCGCCTTTAATGGTCTCTGCATATGGAAATGGCACGCTGAAGCCACTAAATCATAAAGATACAGCCGTGAAGCAAGGCGCGGTGTGACATATTGAAGTGTATTTTTATGTTGGGGTCTGGATTTGTATTCCAGGCACCGCAACGGCCACCAGGGGATATCGGTATTGATTTATGTAAGAGGGCAGACGTAGGATCGCTCGCGGTGGGTGGTTAGTGAGAGCCAGCAGCCGCGGTCGTTAACGCGAACACCTGTTTTGAAACACTTCCTTTAGCTCGTTACAACGGAGTGCAAACCCGTCTTTCAATTTCCAATGATAGTTTTATGTAAATTCCTACTTCAGGAAGATAAACTACACAAGAGTTTGTATGACTGCACCTTCCGTATTGACAGTATGCATTACAATCCGGATGACGGTTGCAACTTTTCTTTATAACACCACTTCGATTAACTAACATAAAAACAATGAGAAACTACTTTGAAATGAATGGATAAATTAATAAATATATGTTAATGAACATTTAAATATGAATGAGCAAATGAACGAATGACTGCATGAATATGAAACTTATGAGTGAAAAATGAGAAAGTTAGAGAATAACGTAATGAACAGGTTAGTGTATGAATTCATAATTACTGAGAGAATTAATGAGTGAATGACTGAATAAATGAGTTGATGATGAATGTATGAGTTGATGAATGAATAAACAAGTTGATAAAGAATAAACGAGTTGATGGCTTAATAAACGAGTTGATGGATTAATAAACGAGTTGAATTAATATACAAATTGATGAATTAATAAACGATTTCATGAATGAATAAACGACTTGATGAACGAATAAACGAGTTGATGAATGAATAAACGAGTTGATGAATGAATAAAAGAGTTGATGAATGAATAAACGAGTTGATGAATGAATAAACGAGTTGATGAATGAATAAACGAGTTGATGAATGAATAAAAGAGTTGATGAATGAATAAATGAGTTGATGAATGAATAAACGAGTTGATGAATCAATAAACGAGTTGATGAATGAATAAACGAGGTGGTGAATGAATAAACGAGGTGGTGAATGAATAAACGAGTTGAACGAATAAACGAGTTGAACGAATAAACGAGTTGATAAATGAATAAATGAGTTGATGAATAAATAAACGAGTTGATAAGGAATAAACCACTTGATAAAGAATAAACCAGTTGATAAAGAATAAACCAGTTGATAAAGAATAAACCACTTGATGAATTAATAAATCAGTTGAATTAACAGGCGAGTTCATGAAAGAATAAACGAGTTGATGAATGAATAAACGAGTTTATTGATAAACGAGTTGATGAATGAATAAACGAGTTGAATGAATAAACGAGTTAATGAATGAATAAACGATTTGATTAATGAATAAACGAGTTGATGAATTAATAAACGAGTTGATGAATGAATAAACGAGTTGATGAATGAATAAACGAGTTGATGAATGAATAAACGAGTTGTTGAATTAATAAACGATTTGATGAATTAATAAACGAGTTGATGAATTAATAAACGTGTTAATAAAGTATAAACGGGTTGATGAATTAATAAACGAGTTGATGAATTAATAAATTAGTTGAATTAATAAACGAATTGATGAATTAATAAACGAGTTGGTGAATTAATGAACGAGTTGGTGAATTAATGAATGAGTTGATGATTTAATAAGCGAGTTGGTGATTTAATAAGCGAGTTGGTGAATTAATAAGCGAGTTGGTGAATTAACAAACGAGTTGATGAATGAGTTTACAAGTGAATTAATTAATTAGTTGACGAATAAATGAATGCATGAGTTGATGAATGAATGAATTCATGAGTTGACGAGTGAGTGAATGAACGCATGAGTTGACGAGTGAATGAACGCATGAGTTGACGAGTGAATGAACGCATGAGTTGACAGGTGAATGAACGAATAAGTTGACGAGTAAATGAACGAATGAGTGACGAGTGAATGAACGAATAAATAAGTTGACGAATGAATGAATGATTTGTCGAATGAATGAGTTCACGATTTGATGAATGAATGAGTCGACAGATAGATCAGTCTTTATTCTTTTACCTGTAACATGAAGAGCTCAAATGCAAAACAAATTATATCCATTTTTCTTTAATCGAGTCCTTGCTGTCACTGCTGTGTTAGAGGTCTCCTATTTATGAACATGTGGTATTCTGTGCAAAAAACGTTTCATCCTCCAGTTGACAAGCTAATAAAAAACCTGCGTTTGATTCAAAACAAGTTGCATCCAGAAAGCTGTTTGCTTCAGTTTATGTTATATTCAGTTTTTCGTTTTAGTAACGTAATAATATGCATCATGACAACAGTTCATTGTAGATACGAGATGGAACAGATCAGTCTTACAGCTGTGAAGAAGACAATGGACTATTTATTTGATACACTGGGGTATTTTTAGCTATGAATGGTTCTCATTTGGAGCATCTGTTATAAAGTTTGGTTAGTCATAGTATTTTGTTTAGTTTTATGGCCTACTCAACATGATCTTATATACTTATTTGTCTCAAGTTTGAAGTCCAGAAAGAAGTTTAACAAAAGTTAAGAGACATGAAACCGATGAATGGATAAAATTTCTACACATTCATACATAAAATTTAATGTGATTCGGAAATGTAAATTTTAATACAGGGAAGTTTACTGTCACACTCTGTATACTGAATAAGTAACTGTTTTAGACCAATGGTATGATATTGTATGGTTGATCTCCAACAGCTTTTGTATAAAACTTTTTTCTGTAAAATTAAAAGTTAAGAAGTTATTAGCAGTATTCATACTTATTGTTCACTCTGTATACATTATTCACATTTATAAAGAGTTCCACACCTGTGGAGTAACGATCAGCGCGTCTGGCCGCGAAACCAGGTGGCCCGGGTTCGAATCCCGGTCGGGGCAAGTTACCTGGTTGAGGTTTTTTTCCGGGGTTTTCCCTCAACCCTATACGAGCAAATGCTGGGTAACTTTCGGTGCTGGACCCTGGACTCATTTCACCGACATTATCACCTCCATTTCATTCAGACGCTAAATAACCTAGATGTTGATACAGCGTCGTAAAATAACCCAATAAAAATATAAAGAGTTATTTTTTCTAATACAACCTGATGATGTCCGAAAAGATGAAAGTACCCGTTGTTAATACTTGTAGACTTTCAAGGTAATTACCTATTCAATATTATATATCATATTAACATTTATAAAGACTTATTTTTCTAATATAACCTGATGATGTCCAAAAGGCGAAAGTACCGGTACTCATTGTTAAGACTTAATTTATTTTATGTTATTCAATACAAAAAGTGATTAAACAAAGTTTATGAAACTCAATGAATGATTTTACATACTAAATTATTCATTATAGAAGAAATTAAATGGAAATAAAAAAATTATTAAACACACTGTTAATATACTTGTGGAACATATTATTTCTGAGAAAACATCTCTGAGGATATAAATTGTTTTGCATTTTAGCTCTTCGACATGTTCTTATAAGTTCTCCATAGATATTATGTTGTTATCAGTATCCAAAGTCTGAGCTGCTTCAGTGTTACGTGAAAATGACCCCCATTAAGTAACGTTGTTCAATATTAAGATAATCGACCAAAATGCACAACTGGAGTTGAATTGCAATTATTTACATTTTATCTACAGAGAAGGTCTCAAAAAGTTTCCTACAATGGCACTTTCTCTTAACTTACTTTAGTTGAATGTGGAGTTCCGCAAGGCTCTGTCTTGGGGCCCTTATTGTTCCTAATAGCGATAAATGATCTTCCCAATAATGCTTCCAATGAATTTCTTTTGTTTGCTGACGGTACATCTTTATATTGTTCAAACAATGATTTGTTTTTGCTCACCCATTCTATGACTGAATCTTTAAATAATGCCATGTTATGGTTCCAGGCGAATGGACTTAGTCTCAATGTTAAAAGAACACAGAAAATACTTTTTTCTTTAAAATAAACTATGAATGTTCAATTTCAGACTCATGTTAAATTGCTTGGTTTGATTCTTGACACCAAATTGAATTGGGATCGTCATATAGATTTACTCGTACTTTGTATCAAATTATATAGTCATTTTTTTGTTAAGGCAATTGAAAACTTTGATATCCAAATCTTATCTTAGAATATCATATTATGGCTTTTTAATAGCTTATTGTTGTATGTGATTCGTATTTGGGGTAATAGCTCTGGTATGTCACAATTAATTATCTTGCAAAAAAAATTCTTACATATCATTACGGTTGCCCCTTTTAGTGCTCATCGCAGACCGTTATTTAAACAAGAGAAAATACTGACTGTAGTGAATATTTATATATTTGAATGTTTACTTAGGCTAATCAAGGGATTAAATAACTGTAGTAGTGGACGAGATATAGCTACATAATTATAATACAGATCCAGTTATCTTCTACTTGAACCGGCACACAGTGGTCAGAATGCAAATTTAGCGGGACAAACTAATAACTTTTCAGCTACCTAACAGATTTTTATGAAATTTTACACAGTAGTTACAGGTAGCGTATATGTTTTGTATACCAGCTCTCGTTAAGTTGGTATAAGGGGAACTATCCCTTATATGGGGGCGCAATTAGACAAAATTAGTAACTTTTCTCCTATCTCAATTATTTTTATGAAATTTTACACACCTGTTACA
The DNA here is from genome assembly GCF_040183065.1 of Periplaneta americana. Taxonomy (NCBI): domain Eukaryota; kingdom Metazoa; phylum Arthropoda; class Insecta; order Blattodea; family Blattidae; genus Periplaneta; species Periplaneta americana. The sequence continues at coordinate 144,782,565 of NC_091129.1, read as the reverse complement.
AGTAGCATATATGTTTTGTATACGAGCTATGAATACATTAGTATAAGAGGAACTACCCCTTATATGGGGCGCAAATAGACAAAATTAGTAACTTTTCTAATATCTGACAGATTTTTATGAAATTTTACACAGTCGTTACGGGTAGCATATATGTTTTGTATACAAGCTCTCATTAGGTTGGTATAAGGGGAACTATCCCTTATATGGGGGCGCAATTAGACAAAATTAGTAACTTTTCTCCTATCTCAATGATTTTTATGAAATTTTACACACCTGTTACAAGTAGCCTATATGTTTTGTATACGAGCTCTGAATACGTTAGTATAAGAGGAACTACCCCTTAGTCGACCTGGTTGGCACGTTGGTATAGCGCTGGCCTTCTATGCCCAAGGTTGCGGGTTTCATCCCGGGCCAGGTCGATGGCATTTAAGTGTGCTTAAATGCGACAGGCTCATGTCAGTAGATTTACTGGCATGTAAAAGAACTCCTGCGGGACAAAATTCCGGCACATCCGGCGACGCTGATATAACCTCTGCAGTTTCGAGCGTCGTTAAATAAAACATAACATTTTTTTAACTACCCCTTATATGGGGCGCAATTAGACAAAATTAGTAACTTTTCTAATATCTGACAGATTTTTATGAAATTTTACACAGTCGTTACGGGTAGCATATATGTTTTGTATACAAGCTCTCATTAGGTTGGTATAAGGGGAACTGTGCCTTCTAGAGGGATGCATTTAGACAAAATTAGTAACATTTCTTCTGTCCAACAGATTTTCATGAAACTCTATACAGTAGTTACAGGTAGTAAACTTGTTTTGTACACAAGCTCTAATTCTCTGGATTGTTTTTGTTTCGACCTCATATTTGCTGTAATGGAAAAGCTTTCTTGGGCAGCCACGACTTTTTCCAGGAGTAAGTTTTCTCTCAATTTTCATTACTATCACAATGAGAAACTAATTTAATAATTAGTTCACTAAGACAATGTTCATTTCATTAAAAAGATAACTCATATTCTTTATCCTGTTGCTCTCCAACGATAAATAATCTTATGGGAAAAATGTAACATGTTAGGTACTATTGCACCTTTTGGGCACTCGGGAAGCTTATTTGATACATTATTAACAATCTTCCACCTTGAATTCCCTGAATTGTACTTCGGAAGCAGGTTCGGTTCACAGGTATTTAAATAACTGTAATCGAGAAAAATTGCATTACTGCACCTGGAAAGAATAATGCGTGTATTTTATTACTTCCGCAAATCTGCGCACCTTAAGACTTCATTTAAAATAGAGTTAAATACTCGAGGAAGTGAAAAAAAAAACATTTTGGGACGGAACAAAGGGTGTTTTTTTTTCTCTACCTTAACGAAGTCTGCACTTAATGGTTATATTTATATTTTGCCCCGTGTCCATTCATGCTAATTTGACATGCTATAATAACATTAAATGTAACAAAAACGAACAGTGTTACGTACCTAAAGAACTACTTGACACTTTTGTACCAAATATGAATGGAATCGACCACTTACAACAGAGTTACAGCACAAAGAAAACGGCAGACTCGCGACACTTACTGAGTAAGAATGCTGGGTGGCGAAATGTGACATGTTACCGGCTTCTTATCTCGCTCTGCAGCCACCTCCGCTGATTAAGATTATCAATTCAGTGTTACTCAGTTATATAGGAAAAATAATTTAAGAGTTTTTTTTAATTTTTTAATGTCATTTTTCTACTTTTGTCCTCCTAAATATAGATTTTTTTTACCACTGTGCGGCAGTTAGATAGAATAAATCGAAGTGTTGGCTTGATTCAACAAATTACCTTATGAGACTCACAGTGTGACTTTATCTAGATTTAGAAACAATTTACGGAAGTGGCTTACTGATAATCCTTTTTTATAATGTTAGTGAATATTTTGAACAGGCAAGAACTCTTCACTTCTAATTTTAATTTCAATTTAAAATTTAGCGATAAATATAGACTAATAATACACAGTGAAAATTGTTTAGATCCCAAAAGTTGTAAATGTCCACCTTTGAAAGAAGCCACGTATGTCAAATATCTGAGTATCATTATTGATCAGAATTTAAAATGGCCTCATCACATTACTTGTATTTCTAAGAGACTTCGTAAAACAATTTATAAATTCGTTAATCTTCGATGCTACTTACCTATTAGAGTTCTACGAAATGTTTATTTGGCCATTATTCAGTCTATCATTCAATATGGTATAATTTTTTGGGGTGGAAGTACAAAAATTAATCTTAGTCCGTTAAATTTACTACAGAAACGAATAATTAAAATTTGTTTGAAGAAACGTTTCGATTATCCAACTAAATTAATTTATTCTGAATTTAATGTATTTAATATTGAACAAATTTATAAGTATACGCTGTTAAAATTTTATCATAAAAATCGTAATAAGTTTGTATTACAGACACACAATTATGACACCAGACGAAATATTAATTCAACATTAGTAGAACCTAAATGTCTCACATCTGCTGGTCTAAAGTATAGCATTAATTTTGGCCCTCGGTTGTACAATGCTTTAACTAAATTACACCCAGAACTTCTAACATGTAACCCACTAACATATAACAAGAAAATTAGAAACGTGTTAATATCTTCAATTTGATTAAATAAATTTATGGCCTATGTGTATGAATTAATCAAACCATATTATATTTGTATTCTATAATTTTGAAATATGTATTAGTCCTACTTTTCACGTGCGATATTATTCTTCTCTAGTGTTAATATTATATTATATAATTCCATTGCCGCTGTAATTATATTTTAGTTCCTATTTTATTTTACTTACTTATTTATATTATTATTATTGTTTATTTTAATATTATATCTGAACTGCGACCGAGCACGAGCGCTGCTCATTCGGTCTCAAATTTTGTTAATACTACTGTATCTTCTTTTTATATTGCTTGTATTATTTTATTTGCATTTCTCTTTGCTTGTTTTGTAATTATATTTCTTTATCCATGACCATAACGAAAAACATGCCTTTACTAAATACTTTTGCGTTTGTAAAGTAGGCTTTTATTCAACATTACTTTATTTCACTAGTGAGATAAAGACTTTACCTCACAGTTTGAACTTTATCTCACAGTTCATTAGTATTTTCCTAGTACCCGGATACACACGTATACTTTTCCATTGAACTATTGCTCAAGAAGTTAATATATTAGTTACTAGATGTCACTACCTCTACTTCTTTATTACCATTTCTTAAATATCCATACACTCAATCTCCTTCTCTTTTCTCTATCTGCTACGTCGTAATTTGTACATTACATCCATATCTAATATGCATCTTTTTAAAATTTTGTAATAATTTACCTTTTGGGATGCGAGGAGACTTGAACCTGCGAAGTTGGGTTTATAGGATTTTAAAACAACACGCGTTAGCCAACTGAGCTAAACAGACATGATTAATTAAATTTTAATATTCCTCTTAAGTTTACAGAAGTAAAATGTGAAATTATTTTAATCACAATAGTCCCGTGAACACTTCTAAATAATCCCTGAAACTTCAAAAAGACGAAAATACACGTTTAAAGTGAAAAAAATATGTATTAAAATTATATAATCAATTATAATTTGTTATTTATCCAACGCCTTAGATACCATTCTTTACTAATCATGGTCTCCTACATAATGACCTACCTAGTACACATTGATTCTAAAATCCATGCCATGGTATGTGATTACATGAGGATTTATTTTCAACATATTTTCTATTATAAAACATAATTTTTCGTTATGGTCATGGATAAAATTACGTATGGTACTTGTGAGCGTGATCTTTATTGCGCTCGTGTAATTTAAGCACTCGGCTGACGCCTCGTGCTTAAATCTTTCCACTCGTGCAATAAAAATGCACTTACCTCACAAGTACCATAAATAACTATTATTCTGTATATTTAAATAAATAAATAAATAAATAAATAAATAAATAAATTTTATTTTTAATCTGTACTTGTGTTTTATATTGACTGACTATGCCCATAGCATTTGTTTTATGTTTATGGTTGTAATAAAATTAAATTAAACTGTAAGGTTATTAAATATATCACAAAACATCGGCGTCTATTCAGACACTCGAAAGTTGTGAAGAGACATGTACCATTGAATGGACAGAAGGCAGAATTCATGAAGACCTGTGTACTGGAAAACCAGACGAATTCGATATCCGAAACAGTCGCTGGGCGTAAGCGCGGCTGACACTTGTTCCTGCCTCTCTCTCCGCTCTGTGCGCGGGATGTCACATTTCGGTTCCGTCCCGGGGTTCTAATTAGCCCGGGAAATGAAGACGCAGACAAAGAGGTGGGAGGAAATGGGAGAGGATGCGAAGAATTAGACCGCGGAAAACAAGAGAAGGATATTTGAATTATTGGGGAGATTGCGCCCGGGACATAAAAAGCAGAAAAGGGCAAAGCAGAGGTGAATTTCTTTTACGGTTATTTCGCGTCTGGCATTATGAGATGCTCAAATAAAGCTGTTCCATTCTTAAATCCGGTGCGCAATGGGTTTGAAGTTTGTGGAGCAATTCACACTTTATATCTTCTCACTATAGGAAATGTAAAGATACTGCAGAATTGATGAGGTGGATTCCAGAGTGCCCTAAGTTGTTTTTTTTTTTTAGATTTTAACTTGCTTTATTCGCGTTTTAATTTATCCCTTTCAAGTCCATAATATATAATTGTGTAAGTTTATTTAATAGACTCTCACAAGTCTTGACTTAGATGTGTTTGAAAATATAGTGCGATCGAAAAGTCCCTCCGCAGCTCTATTAGTTCTAGTAACAATAGAATACAACCCTGTAGAAAGTTGGCACTCCTCCAGTCATTCCGGTTTGACAACCTCATACCCCCAGTCCATCATATGCTTAGCGGTCAGTGCTGCCACTTGATTTCTCTATCAAATACACTTGAATTCTCTGCCTAGTGGATTCTCGGCTACACAAGCACTGCGGAGAGACTTCTCGATCACACTGTATCTGCAGGCACTAGGGGCGTCATTTTTTAAATAATTTTTTTCATTTTTCTGATAACTTACCATTTTGACTTAGGCCAGTTTCGAATACAACTTTTTAATTGTTTATGTAATCTCGTCACGGAAATACATATTTTATAACATTCCAAAAAAGTAGTTCTGGGCAAAGTGACTGAGAGAGCGACTACATGAATAGCAAACTGTGGAAATGAATGAATATAGGCTATGACTGAATGAATGGTTAATGAATAAATATTACTGAGTAATTAATGCGTAAACAAATCAATGAATGAATGATTAATAATTAAATAACAGAATACATACACAAATAATTAAATGAATAACTGTAGAATGATTGAATAAATTAATGACTAAAGCTGAAGAATGATTGATTTAATAAATAAATACATTACTGAATTAATATTAAATGATTGATTGAATGAATGACAGAATTATTAAGTTAATGATTAAAAGATGATAAAATGAAAGAATGGTTCAAATAAATGGATAAATAAATAACTAAATAAATAAATAAATAAATGACAATGAACGACGAAATAAATTAATGATTGAACAAATAAATGTTGAACTGAATGAATGGAAGAATGATTAAATATAGTGTAGTGGAAGCTCTTAAGTTCGACACAAAACAACTTCGACATCCTATAGTTCGACTGCTTACGTAGGAGAATTAGAAACGCCCCTATACGGGCACTAAGAAATTGCTTTGCCATTTGAATGGGATTGGTTCTGTGTCTTCTAGTGATACTTTTGTTAAAGGAAAACAGAATATTTTATTTATTAGAGCATCCATATTTAATCACTGATTTTAAATTAATGAACTCTTCTTTTTCTATTTGAGAATTGTGCCGTTTGTGAGACGGAACTGTCGAAACCCACTGTGGTACTAGAAGCGCATACACAAGTCTCGGGGCGGGCAGGAAATGCAAGTACAGTACTGTATTCGTTGATGGATAACCAATAAGAATTTGTATTCATTTTACCTGCCACACCCACTACCTTTATTGAACTGAACTTTCAATTCTGTTCTGTCGAACTTAGGAGAGTTCACTGTATATGAATAAATGAATGACTAAGTGAATGGTGAAGTGAGTGAATTAAACATTCATTAGTTGAATGGATACATAAATGACTTAATTATTAAATGAATGATTAATGAAATAAGTGAAAGATTAAATGAATGAATGATTGGTTAATTGATTGAATAAATTAATAACCTAGTGAACTGATAAATGAAGTAATGAATGAACAATTGATTGAATGAATTAATAATTAAATAATTGACTTAATAAATAAATGAATTGCTGAATGACTGATTGAATGAATTAATTCTTCGTTAAATGAATGTCAAAAATTTCAGAATTTAAAGGAAATGAATTTTTTATAGCTAAATTTAGTAATAAACAACAAAATAGTACAGTGAGTAAAAGTATTCAGTTATTGGTCCCAAATAAGCTTGACTATAATTAAACCAATGAATGATTGAACAATTGAATCAATGGATTGTTGAATAATTAAATCAATGAATTATTGAATAATTGATTCAATTGATTATTGAGTAATTGACTTAATTATTGAATAATTGAATAAATTAATTATTGAATAATTTGATCAATGAATTATTGAATAATTAAATCAACGAATGATTGAATAAATAAACCAATGGATGATTGAGGAATTGAATCAATGAATTGTTGAATAACTGAATCAATGGATTGTTGAATAATTGAATCAATGAATTATTGATTAATTCAATCAATTGATTATTGAGTAATTGACTTAATTATTGAATAATTGAATAAATTAATTATTGAATAAATTAATTATTGAATAATTTGATCAATGAATTATTGAATAATTAAATCAACGAATGATTGAATAATTAAACCAATGGATGATTGAAGAATTGAATCAATGAATTGCAGCATAATTGAATCAATGAATTGTTTAATAATTGAATGAATGGATTGTTGAATAATTGAATCAATGAATTATTGAATAATTGAATCAATAAATGATTGTACAATTGAATCAGTGAATTATTGAATAATTGGATTAATGAATTATTGAATAATTTGATCAATGAATTATTGAATAACTTTATCAATGAATTATTGAATAATTTGATCAGTGAATTATTGAATAATTTGATCAGTGAATTAATGAATAATTAAATCAATGAATGATTGAATAATTGAATCAATGAATTGTTGAATAATTGAATCAATGAATTGTTGAATAATTGAATAAATGAATTGTTGAATAATTGAATCAATGAATTACTGAATAACTGAATCAATGAATTACTGAATAATGGAAGCAATTAATTATTGAATAATTGAATCAATTAATTATTGAGTAATTTGATCAATGAATTATTGAATAATTTTATCAGTGAATTATTGAATAATTTGATCAGTGAATTAATGAATAATTGAATAAATTAATTATTGAATAATTGAATCAATGAATTGTTGAATAATTGAATCAATGAATTACTGAATAACTGAATCAATGAATTACTGAATAATGGAAGCAATTAATTATTGAATAATTGAATCAATTAATTATTGAGTAATTTGATCAATGAATTATTGAATAATTTTATCAATGAATTATTGAATAATTTTATCAGTGAATTATTGAATAATTTGATCAGTGAATTAATGAATAATTAAATCAATGAATGATTGAATAATTGAATCAATGAATTGTTGAATAATTGAATCAATGAATTGTTGAATAATTGAATAAATGAATTGTTGAATAATTGAATCAATGAATTACTGAATAACTGAATCAATGAATTACTGAATAATGGAAGCAATTAATTATTGAATAATAGAATCAATTAATTATTGAGTAATTTGATCAATGAATTATTGAATAACTGGATCAATGAATGTTTGAATAATAACAATAATAAAAGTAAAGTAATAGCAATAATAATAAAATTATTTATTTATTTACTTACTTACTATTTATTGTGCTGTCCAACAGGCAGAGACCATTAACAGTTCAGCACAAAGCATAATTATTGCCATATGACAAAATTAATAATGATAAATTACAATAAAAGTGCATAAAAATAATTATTACACATAAAGACAATAATTACAAAATGACAATAATGACAATGAATGGACGGAATAAAATAGATACTGTAACTTTAAGATACATAAACAAGAATAACTCAATAAGAACAATAGTAAATGAGAAATATTAATAACAAAACGACATAGGCCTACAATTAATAAATAATAATAATAATAATAATGATAATGAAATAAGAGGCCTAATAATAACAATACACATGGTGAGTTCTAAGATGAGAGGGCAAGACCTGTTCTGCTCACAACGTTCCCTTTGGCAAGGAGGAAGAGTCACCCTCATTCACGCCCGCACGCACTGACGTACTGCGTGATTGAAGTTGTGCTGGGGGGAAAGTTCTCGGCACTCGTCCGTTACATGCGTTGAAAACAGGTCAAAAATACACTCGGGGCTTTTAATTTGTTGAATTTATATCTTCCTTTCGCAGAATCGCAGAGCGGTCTGTGAGCGTGTTGACCTCTGGCCATACGTAAATATTTCAGACTCAAAGCCGATGCATTGGAGTTCTTTTGGAAAGGAGCAGAGTTGCCCTGAATAAAGCGTTGAATAGGCTACGGACGTGTATTTGCGTTTCCATTTAAGCAGTTATCTTCCTCACTAGTCGTCCCTCCATATGAGCAACGCTTTCCAAACATTTTCGCTCGTTAATTTGCTAGTGAAAAGAATATATTCACCCGTAATTTTTGTACATGCGCAATACTTAAGTACATGCATAATAATACACAAAACTCTGAATAGAAATAAAATATCTTCGAAAAATATATTTCCACTTACGTAGAATAGTCACATTTCAGTCACAGCTGAGTCCTTGTACACTCTTCTTAAAATTTTGAACATTCAATAAAGGTAACTGACCAAGAACATTTTTTTAATTCAGTAATCAGGTCGGCGTTATTTATTTATTATTTATTTATTTATTCTGGCGTAGTTAAGGCCGAGTATAAGGGTACAGTACATCAGTTATTCATAGATTTCAAAAAGGCGTATGACTCGGTTAAGAGAGAAGTTTTATATAATATTCTTATTCAATTTTGTATTCCCAAGAAACTAGTTCGATTAATTAAAATGTGTCTAGTGAAAATTACAGCAGAGTCCGTATAGGCCAGTTTCTATCTGATGCTTTTCCAATTCACTGCGGGCCAAAGCAGGGACATGCACTATCACCTTTACTTTTTAACTTCGCTCTAGAATATGCCATTAGGTAAGTTCAGGATAATAGACAGGGTTTGGAGCTGAATGGGTTACATCAGCTTCTTGTCTATGCGGCTGACATGAATATGCTAGGAGAAAATCCACAAACGATTGGGGAAAACGCGGAAATTCTAGTTGAAGCAAGTAAAGCAATACGGTTGGAAGTAAATCCCGAAAGGACTATGTATATGATTATGTCTCGTGACCAGAATATTGTACGAAATGGAACTATAAAAACTGGAGATTTATCTTTCGAAGAGGTGGAAAATTCAAATATCTTGGAGCAACAGTAACAAATATAAATGACACTCGGGAATAAATTAAACGCAGAATAAATATGGGAAATGCCTGTTACTATTCGGTTGAGAAGCTTTTGTCATCTAGTCTTCTGTCAAAAAATCTGAAAGTTAGAATTTATAAAACAGTTATATTACCGGTTGTTCTATATGGTTGTGAAACTTGGACTCTCACTTTGAGAGAGGAACATAGATTAAGGGTGTTTGGGAATAAGGTTCTTAGGAAACTATTTGGGGCTAAGAGGGATGAAGTTACAGGAGAATGGAGAAAGTTACACAATGCAGAACTGCACGCATTGTATCCTTCACCTGACATAATTAGGAACATAAAATCCAGACGTTTGAGATGGGCAGGACATGTAGCACGTATGGCCGAATCCAGAAATGCATATAGAGTGTTAGTTGGGAGGCCGGAGGGAAGAAGACCTTTGGAGAGGCCGAGACGTAGGTGGGAAGGTAATATTAAAATGGATTTGAGGGAGGTGGGATATGATGGTAGAGACTGGGTTAATCTTGCTCAGGATAGGGACCAATGGCGGGCTTATGTGAGGGCGGCAATGAACTTCCGGGTTCCTTTAAATTCAGTAAGTAGTTAAGGCCATCAGGCCTTCTCTTCTACAACACCAGGAATACAAATGCAATAATAGAAATAAACAGAAAAAAAATATACTTACAAAGTACAGCTACATAAGAAATAAAGAGAGAGAAAAAAAAACACTATAAACAAAGTAAAGCCACACAAAAATATACACAGGTTGCAGTCACATAAACTTTAAATGAGTGATTAAGTATCATAATTAATTGTATCCTAACTAATTAACTAACATAAACAAGAAACTTGCAATTTTAATCTAGTTTAAAAAAAGAAAAAGAAAAAGAAAAAAATCAATACTTCTAGAAATACCTAAGAAACATTAACTAAGACAAAATTTGTCAACAAAAGAGGAGACGATACCAAGAGATATGCTACTGGAGCTAAATGACAGCTGTGATCAGTGTGGGATGAAGATAAATGCAAACAAGACGAAGACCATGGCTATCAGAAGAAGAATAAAGAAGGTAAACATGCGAATTTGAGATGAGGCAGTAGAGCAAGTGGCCAGCTGCAAATACTTGGGATATACCATAAGTAGTAGCATGAGGAAGTCAAAAGGATGATAGAAATGGTAAAGGAAGTTTCCAGTAGAAAAAAGAGCATCTTCTGCGAAACTCATACACACGCAAAAGAACTGAGAAAGAGACTAGTGAAGTGTTTTGTGTGGAGTGTGGCATTGTATGGGACAGAAAAATGGACATTAGGTGTACGACAAAGTGAAGAAAAACGACTAGAAGCATTTGAAATGTGGATATGAAGAAGAATGAAGCATGTGAAATGGACAGAGAGAATAAGAAATGAAGCTGTGCTGAAAAGAGTGGGTGAAGAAAGAATAATGGTGAAACTGATTAGGAAGATAAAAAGGAATTGGTTGAGTCACTGGCTGAGAAGAAACTGCCTACTAAAGGATGCACTATAAGGAGTGGTAAACGGCAGAAGAGTACGGGATAGAAGAAGATATCAGATGATAGACATTAAGATACATGGATCATATGCGGAGACAAAGAGGAAGGCAGAAAATAGGAAAGACTGGAAAATGCTGCATTTGCAGTGAAAGACCTGTCCTTGGGCAGAAAACTATGAATGAATAAATCAATTGGAAATAACGTTGGTAGTTCAGTTGACACAGACCTGGCTTATTTTGACTACGGACCCGGGTTCAAATACCGATGATGGCTGAGTCATATTTGTGGCGGACAAATAGTTCTATTATCGTACGATTTAGTTTGCATCGAAGGTTTTCTACTTGCTATACAATATTATGACCCGTTAAATTCTAGAAATCGCAGGGTGTAAGATCGGGGGATCGCGTTGGCCACGCAACAGGCCCATTGCGTCCAATCCACTTACCTGGATAGTGATCATTCAAATGACTGCACGATGGTGATGTGCAAGTGCTCCGATCTTTTAGCACCAAGATGACTAAATGCAGCATAACTAGGTTTGAAATACGACGACTTGCGCGCCAGGCTATGTTGCCATATCTCGATAACGAAGTGGTCACGGCTGTATGTTTATATGAAACAATCTGTTTCAGTCTGAGTGTAGAATAGTCTGCATCATTTTATATTAAAAAATTACGAATCACTCTTTATATTAAGGCATATCTCCGACTGTAGCGAACGGAACACAATCATGGTTCGAGGCTGTTCTCGGGTGTAGAATCGAATCATGTTTGAGTTTATAACCTGATTGATTTATTTCGAATTTTCTCCACCTTTAAGGCGAATGACTGTGATCCCATTTCGATTTATTAAACCAATCTCATGAATTTAACCGAAGCTAACAACGCAATTATTGAACTTAATCCACCAAAGGCGGGAGTGCCGCAGGGCTCCGTATTAGGACCACTACTCTTTTCTATCTACATTAATGACGTATCAAAGAACTTACAGTATTGCCGATATCACCTCTATGCCTACGACCTACAACTTTACATACATTCCAGACCCAATATGATCAATGAATCGATTAACAAGTTAAATTGTGACCTAGCCACTGTCTCCACTTGGGCGGCCAATTTCGGACTCGCACTTAACCCAAGCTATAATTATTGGACATAAGCGTTTAGTTAACTCCCTTAATAACAGTAATCTTTCAGTTGTTACCCTTAACAACACGCTAATCCCTTATTCATCTGTCGTAAAAAATTTGGCTTCTTTTTTGATAATAATCTAAGTTGGAATTTTCAAGTTAAAGAAACGATAAAAAAAAAATCTGTTCCTCCCTTCACTGTTTGAGTCGCTTGAGAAACTTCTTGCCCCAGCAACTAAAACTTACCCTAGTACAAACCTTAGTAATGCCGCACTTCGATTATTGTGACGTTTTGTTAAGTGACCTAAGTTCTGAATTGTCAGTGAAGTTACAGCGAGCTCAGAATATGTGCGTCAGATACGTGTGCAATATCCGACGATATGATCACATATCACAGTCCTTCGCAAGTCTTTTGTGGCTCCGACTTAAAGAACGTAGAACTTTACACTCTTTGTCCTTACTCTAATCGAATTCTGCACACCTCAACACCAAATTACCTTTCGTCTCGTTTCTCTTATCTATACTCTAACCACGACGTAAATATCAGATCACTTATCTGTGGCACGCTAAGTATACCTCTTCATAGAACATCTTGTTATTCATCATCTTTTACAGTATCCACCTCGCGTTAATGGAATTCCTTGTCACAAAGTATTAGAGGCTGCAAGACAATAAACACCTTTAAAAACAGCTTAAAAGATAACCTTATTAGCATTTCACTCCAATCTTACTGATTTAAACTATCACTGACTACATTGTTACTTCATTCTTTAGACATCATCCTGATAGTGCTGTATTTTCAAAATTGTCTCATAATAATCTCTTTCTATTATCTAATATTATTTAAAATATATTAACATTCTATGTATTTTAGCTTAATTCTGCTACACAGTTTATTTCAGTGTCTAATTAATAGTTCATAGTATTTTGTTGTTTAATTCTTATATAACTCTTGTATAATGTAACTCTCACTTAATCAAATTGTTAAATTTTTTTTAAGTTCATGCATATGTATATACACTTTTTGCTGGTTGAGTGGAAGAGAAGGCCTTACGGCCTTAACTCTGCCAGATAAAATAAATCATTATTATTATTAGCCTCTGGCTGTTGTTCAGCACACAAATATTAATAATAAATAAATAATAATAAATAAATAAATTATTATTATTATTATTATTATTATTATTATTATTACTACTATTATTATTAATTTTATTACACAGAAGATTAATAAACATATGGATTACCCAACAAATTTAATTTATACAGATTTTAAAGTATTACCTATTGAAGAAATTTATAAACATAGTTTACTAACTTACTACCAGAGAAATCAAATAAAACACAAATCTAATCCACATGAATATCGTACTCGAAGACAAAAGTCTACTTTCCCATTAATTGACCCTAAATATCATATAAGCACAGCTCTTAAACATGGTGCTAGTTTCGGCCCAAGACGTTATAATAAAATTACGAACCATTTTCCAAATTTGAAATATTTTAAAATTCAAGCTTTTGAAAAATAAATTTATAAAATTATTCATGATATATAATATTAACAAATGTATTTTTTATCTTTTATTTCTGTCGGCTATATTCATGTTTTTATTATCCAGTTGTTCCCATTGATCATTGTATTGTTAAATTGATTTTAATGATGTTGGTACGAAAAAGAAAAGATAATGGGAAGAATGATTTTGCACTGTAACTCACCACAGAAGTCAGCTGAGCAGGTGGAGCAACAGAAGGTTGTGAACATGTCGGCGAAACATATAATGTATGAAATTTTATGTATAAAAAGTATGAATCTTTCTTAAAATATCACTCTGATCACAATCAATATGTGGTGAAAGATTTGTAAGTCTGAAAAATTCCATATCATTCACTGGTCACTGACGCTACACAGATGTTATTTAGTTAGATTTTTAGAATTTAGAGTTTAGAGACGTTCTGGATCTGTGCTTTTCGACACAGTCACTAAAAATATTTTTCTAAGAATATTTCCATTATAAAATATTTGATATGATTAGCAGAACAAAATTGTGGATGATATTGGAAAGGGAAGGAATTCCTAAACATCTAATAAGTGTGATACAAAGTACGTATAAAAATACAAAAATCAAAATGAAAATAAACAAGATTACCACCAACTTGCCAACAAGTTAACCAAGGGGTCAGAAAAGGGTGTCCCTTATCACTTGCCCTTTTTAATTTATATTTAGACGAAGCCGTAAGAGAATGGCAAAACGATTTAAAAACACATTATTTTATAGATAATGTCATTTTAGATTACCTACTTTTCTCAGACGACCAGTTTGTGTTGGCTGATTCTGAAGACAGCCTACAGAGAGCAGTCCATTTGTTGAAAATTGTTGCTAATAACTACAATCTAAAAATATCACATAGGAAAACTAAAGTATTTGGTTTCTGCGGAAATAATACACTAAGAATTAAAATTGTAATAGAGGATAAGATGATTGAACAAGTAAATTCTTTTAATTACCTTGGATGCGATCTCTCTTACATTTCCTCAACAGACGTAGGGAACAAGTTAAATAAATTCTTAAGACTTATTGGTACAATTAAACGTACACTCATAAATAAAGTCGACAGACAGACTGTACTCAAATTTTACAAGACACTGGCAATACCAACATTGTTATATGGTTCAGAAAAGTGGATTCTGACTAGAGCCCAACAGAGAAGAATTGAGGCCGCTGAGATGAGACTCTTAAGGCCACTAGCAGGATTTAGACTGCAGGACCATAAGAGAAATGAATATATACGTCAAGAACTGAATATCGAGAGTATAACAACTATAACTGAAAAATATAGAAATAATTGGTACGACCATATAACAAGAATGCCCAACTACAGGATACCTTTTAGAATATGGTGTTATAGACCTACACGAAGAAGACGAGTGGGAAGAGCAAAGAGACGTTGGAGAGACCAGTTTGACGGATAAAATTCTGGAGGCGGAACAGGCCATCGGGCTAAACCTTGAAGTTATTGATGATGATGATGATGATGATGATGATGATGATGATGATGATAAAATATTTATTCGTGAAAAATGCTTACAAGAGTAGATTGACAAATTCCAGGAGAATATCTCACGGCAGTTGATTAACACTGACCTAAGTCACCTTGTATGCATCAATATAATAGCCCAGCCGTGGCGAAAATGCGACTCACGAGCACATTGTGGCTCGCAGTGCATTTCCCTTGCTTCCTACCTACAACCCCCACCCTCTCACTCACTGGAGTCAAACTCCGTTCCATTTGTATTTGTCTCTGACCTGCGAGTGGCGTATCGTCGCAATATCTCTCTCGAAACCATGTACCTCTATAAAAACGAAGGTTTCAAGCAGGATGGGAGGATGCATTTTTTTTTGCTGACAATGTGATGAGGATATTAAATGTATGATTTGTTCACAAGTATTACTAGGAAAACGGTTGTCTGACGTAAAACGGCATTATAAGTTACTACATGTTACCGATGAAACATTAAAAGGTTAAGTGTTATTATTATTATTATTATTATTATTATTATTATTATTATTATTATTATTATTATTATTATTATTATTATTATTATTATCATCATCATCATCATCATCTCTGTACGTCGATTCTTTTTCAGCAGATGTACGAATAATGCGATTAGATCTTCAATTTAAACTCACAGATTTACAATGTGATGTTAAATGAAAGCTAGATGTAAGGACTTGACAAATGTAGAACTTTTCAAATCTTTGGAAAAAAAATAAATATTTGAAGCTTCTTTCTTTCGCTTGCTCTGTTGAAGCCATGTTCGCTGTAACTTACGTTTTTGAAAAATTATTTTCAACAATGAAAATGGTAAAAATCAAATTTAGATCACGACTGACAGACCAATACCTTCGTGATCAACTACGACTGGCAGTAAGTGACATAATTCCTGATTTTGAAACTCTGTCGCAGAGACATTCTGAAGACAGTTAATTTTAGGTTGTAATAATGTGTCCTATGTTTTCTTGTTCATTTCTTTCTTCGTTACGCGTCCTAAACATTAGTTTGTAGCCATGTACTGTATATAATTTTATTTAAGTGCTTGACATAAGGAAAATGAAAATCCGTTAATAAGTCGGACAGTTGCTTCACTTCCCCTTCGTGTGTCCGCCTCCCTCCATAGGTGCTATGCACGTTGCAGGTTACACAGTGGCTCGGCGCACGATGGCATTTTCGCCACGGCTGTAATAGCCTATGCACAATGGAATGAGATCTTACACATTTATTTACAGTGGTTATTCCTTAAAGTAAAACAAATAAAAACTTGTTTCGCATTTTGTTTCTTTGTTTATGGTTTTCGAGAAAAGAAATAATGTTTGAACTAGTTTTAATGGTCCATACCAAGAAACCGATTTACTTTTACGATGTCCTTGTCTAATGATATTCTAGAGTAGAGCAGTCTGATGCGAAAAGGATGCTCCGATCTTTTTTAATAAAATGTAAGCTTTGGAGTTACTCGCTATACAAAGTAAGGAAACTTCCTGCTAGTATTAAATTTAATACCAGTAGTAAAACTGCGCACACTCTGATACTGCAAACAGGTTAAAGTGGGAGTTAGAGTTACGTAATGTTTACTAAGTCGTCTTTACATATCTCAGCAAGTTGTTAGCGATTTTCCTGAGTGACACTACGTTTTGAATTGTAATGAAATGTAATGGAATACTCATATCTTACCTTGAAATGTTGTTAATTTGTAACGAGATAGAAGAAATAAACATACGGCTACCAGGTTGTACCGGGAACGTTTTACCATAAGCACGCCGAATTAAAGAACTTTTATGGCAACATTCCAAAGAATATTAGACGCGGTAAGTGTAAATCCGAGGATACATGGACGACATCCTCTGAAAGAACAGAAGAGGTAATATTCTTGGGCTGATAAAGGGAGATCCAAGACAGCGGTAGAGAAGTAGCCGACATTGAAGGCATTTTACATAGTAAAGTGTTTAAAAATATTAAAGCATGGCAGGTTGAAACCGTATCACTTCCAACTTGTCCAGTACGTCTCTCGTCAAGATGACACTGTTAGGGTGGACTTCACTTCACAAGCTAGCTTTAACAACAGGAATAAGACTTTCCCGCGATAGTGAGATTTTCAGTAGATATGTGAACTCGCATTGTGGGAAACAGACTTTTCGACCTTTCCATCTTGCCCCAGATATTTTTGTTACAAATGCTTGTAGTCTACCTCTTCAGGGAAAGAAAATCGTGTGGTTTTTTCGTGCTGGAGGCACCATTCCATAAGTCTCAGGTCTGCGATTATCTGAAGGGAAAATTATGCAGAGAAATGAATTGGAATCTTTGGACCTATAAGGTGACCTTCGAAGTCTCCTGACCTCAACTGTTTGGATTTTTTATTGTGTGGTCTGGGTAGAAATGTTTACAAGACAAGTCCCAAGCGCTGAAGTATGCTGCAGATACATATTTTTGAAGCCGCGAAAAATAATCCCTGCGAAATAACTGAGAAATGTTATCTCTAGTCCTACATAATTAGATAAGAAGATATGAGGTCTGTAAATGATTTCAAGGGAAAAATTGTTCCGGGCCGAGTATTGAACCCGGGATCTTTGGCTGAGCGCACCAACGCTCTACCGACTGAACTACCCGGGAAGTCTACCAGGCCCTTTATATCAACATACCTCAAGTGGGCTGACAAGATGTCAGAGACGCAGAGAATGTGCACTCAGTGCTGTATCTCTGACATACCGTCAGCACACTTGAGGTATGTGGATATAAAGGGAATAATTAGACGAAGTTTCGCAATAAGAGACCAAGCGCCAAAAATCTGTTTCGAGATATATTGGCCATTGAAATAAATATGTTTTTTTGATAAAACATTTTATGCAAGAAGTATTATAAGATTCATAATATTACAAAAAATTGCATAAACAATACCAAAAAAGGCTGATCGATTTTTGATAAGAAACCAACAGTTGAATTAATATTTCAAAGCAAAATAAATAAATGAATTGTATGCAGTAAACGAATTTTTGCTTATAAATATCAGCAGAATTCAGATATCGCATTCCTGATTTTTTTTCCGAGTTAAATTAGCCTGCCATCAACAGATTTGTGCAAATATCTCTCTCTCTCTTTTTTTTTCAAATTGTCGCTTGGTCTATTATTGCGTAACTCCGTTCAATTGAGATTGGGCGCTTTCAGCTAAGGATTATTGCTCTATATACGACCTCGGAACAATTTTTCCCTCTAAATTATTCAAGTCAGCTTCACAGGGAGATATAGGACCTACCTGAAAACCATATTTGTATACGAGGTCTGTGTTCGAGCTCATTGTGGGCACTTTGAACAATTCCTGTAAAAGTACCCAAGTAGACTACAGTGGTTTATTAATTTTGGAATCGGTATAAAAGCCATTAAAGTATTTCATATTAACTTTGGATGTTTAAACCTCTAGGGTAAAACTACCCAAAAACCTTATACCACCACCACCACCACCATTATTATTATTATTATTATTATTATTATTATTATTATTATTATTATTATTATTATAAAACAGTTATTTTACCGGTTGTTCCTTATCGTTGTGAAACTTGGACTCTTACTTTGAGAGAGGAACATAGGTTAAGGGTGTTTGAGAATAAGGTGCTTATGAAAATATATGGGGCTAAGAGGGATGAAATTACAGGAGAATGGAGAAAGTGACACGACACAGAACTGCACGCATTGTATTCTTCACCTGACATAATTAGGAACATTAAATCCAGACGTTTGAGATGGACAGGGCATGTAGCACGTATGGGCGAATCGAGAAATGCATATAGAGTGTTAGTTGGGAGGCCTGAGGGGAAAAAGACCTTTGGGGAGGCCGAGACGTAGATGGGAAGATAATATTAAAATGGATTTGAGGGAGGTGGGATATGATGATAGAGACTGGATTAATCTTGCTCAGGATAGGGACCAATGGGCGGGCTTATGTGAGGGCGGCAATGAACCTCCGGGTTCCTTAAAAGCCAGTAAGTAAGTAAGTATTATTATTATTATTATTATTATTATTATTATTATTATTATTATTATTATTATTATTATTGATAGTAATGTGGCTCCAAATATTGTGTTCCTTTAGAATTTTGGAGTAACATATTGACTAAAATTATATGTTACCTTTTATACTTCAGTTTGTATGCTAAGAGTTTGTGAAAGTAAAATTGTAAACAAAGGTAAATGATTGAGGTTTGTATAAGCAAGCACGTTTTGAAAACTCGATGGCATTGTTTGTTGGGCTATATGACCTGCCTGTTTAGGGCGCAAGGGCTTGGAATTGACAGGTGAGCACAAACGAATCCAAATTCCCATTAAAGGAAATAACTCGAAGAGAACATTCAACGTATTTTAGTGAATATGAATCAATGAAATGTTTTGTGCAGAGTATTCAGGTGAAAAAGTGGAGTCCACGCACAAAGGAATGAAAGAAACGCTTGATACTGGCCTTTATTGTGAAGTACCCGCATTATGTTATCGGTTTTGTGTCGCGCGTTTTATGGTCTAATAATAGACAGAGAATAAATGTGAAATGGGGGTTGTTGGAGAAAAAAGAGTCACCTCCGGCCCTTTAGCATACCAGTACAAAATTTTCACTTCTTAGAGAAGAAAATTATGGTACAACTAATAAAATATTTCTTTATAGTCTGGATGAAGTTATAAATTTGTATACGTGAGTGAGACATGTTCACAACATTCATTAATATTAATATTTTACCGCTATTGCCAATTTTCTTTGAAATTAAGTTTGTAATAGGTAATTACACGGATTCCAATCAAGCTTATTTTACAGATGGGGATGGGCTACATATTTACCGGTTTATCAGTATTAATAATAATAGTTTTATTTTCCCTGGCAGAGTTAAGGCTATCAGGTCTTCTCTTCCACTCAACCAGGATAAAATCACGTACAAAAAAATACATACCGGTATACAAATATTAACTTAAAAGTAATAATAAACATAATTAAGTAAAAAAGAGAGATTGAATATATATATACACAATCAGTATTAACTTTAAAATAACAATAATATATATATAATAAAAAAGACACTGAATACATAATCTCAAACAGGAAAATACATCTAGTATACAGTATTAGCTTAAAAAAAAGAATTAATACATATGAATATAATCTCACAACTAAAGGAATAGTAGAATTAGTATGATCAGCACAGCACGTGTTACATTCAGACAATGACAATTACCTAGATATAAGTGTTAATGGAAAAATAAAGTAATGACTGTGTAAAATAATAATAATAATAATAATAATAATAATAAATAAAAATGATACCTAAAAACTAATTCTTTGCATTTAAAATATATCTAAACAACCTAATTTTAAACAACTGAGGACTAAGACTACCCCTGATTTCGAGCGGCAGCGAATTCCATGAGCGGGCCATGGCTATTGAGAAAGAACTTTGAGTACAGAGATGTCTGATGACGTGGTATTGATATCAACAGATTGTGCTGTGAACGTGTATTACCATTATGATGTGAAGCCAGGAGAGTAAACCGAGAGGCAAGGTATTACTCTCACTGCTTTTATTTATTTATTTATTTATTTACTTATTTATTTATTTATTTATTTATTGATTTATATATATATTTATTTATTGATTTATATATATATATTTATTTAATTATTGATTGATTGATTGATTTATTTATTTATTTATTTATTTACTTATTGATTGATTGATTGATTGATTGATTTGCTTGCTTATTTACTTTTAGTAAGTTTGAAATGAATACAAATTAATAAATATAATGTAAGATAAACTAGCCCACTCCTGAATGAGTAAGACTCGTGCTCAGGAGGGGATTCCAATACAGACAAAAATAAAATTAAAATTGAGGGTGAATACAGATTAAATAGTGTTTAATATGTTTAAACCCAAACTATAAATCCAATACAAATTTTTTATATATTTTTTTATTAATTTGGAGAGGATTTGTGGTTGAAATATTATTGGAATAAAATTTGTTTAATAATCTGGAACCTTGACTCATGCCATGATAAAAAGCTGCATTGGTTTTACATTTTGGTTCAGACAAACGCAGAGAATTCATATTTTTAGTTCTATATTTATTTATATATCTTTCAAAGTTATTAAGATTTCTATGAAAATATTTTAATAAAATAAAATAATACATTTGTTTAATGTTGAAAACTTTTAAATGTTTAAACAACAATTCAGTTGGGTAATCTTTGTGCTTTTTTAAACAAATTTTTAATACCTTTTTCTGTAGTAAAATTAACGGATAAAGGTTGGGTTTATAAATTCCACCCCAACCAATAATACCATACATAAATATAGATTGAAATAATGCTAAATAAATTACACGTAAACTGTTAATTGACAAAATATTTCTTAGAATAACAAAGTAACATAATGTTTTACGTAATTTATTACAAATATAATGAGTATGATTATTCCATTTTAAATTATTATCAATAATTATACCTAAGTATTTAACCTCATTAACTTCATTAATAACTGAACAATTGCAATTTATATCGGAACAATCAGAGTTATGCATTTTAATTTGTAGTATAGAGTAGTATGAATAAATTTTAAAAACATCTTTAAAATACTCTGTATTATGTGGAATGCATAGCATAACATTTTGTGGGTATTTGTGTCCTTATCGGATGTTGAGTCGCCATTTTGAAACTTCCTGCTTTATGGATTTTTAAATCACTCGGCCACTTTTATTGTTGTTTCCGGTAAATTAAATTTTCAAATTTTTTTTTCTTTAAAATACCCTTTGATATGTGTGGAATACATTGCATAACATTTTGTGGGTATTTGTGCCAATATCGGATGTTGAGACGTCATTTTTAAACTTCCTGCGCTATCGATTTTTAAATCACACGCCCGCTTTTATCGGTTTCCAGTAACTTCACTTTTTTTTGCTACATTGCCAGACAAAAATGGATATAACTTCTGAACTACTAAAGATACATGCATGAAATTTAGAACATACATTCTTTTAGACTATTAGGAAACTTTTCTCTGTAACAGAATTTTGTTAATTGATTTCATTTTAAAAATACGTCCGTTTGTTTGCAAGAAAGGAAATCAGAAAATTATTAAAATTTAATTGTTTATTTTACAAACGTAGGGACTAATATAAAAATTCTGTTACAGACAGTTTGTAGAACATGCTTTTGCAAATACATTGCAAAAAACTGTATTCACTCTCAATTTTAATTTTATTTTTATCTGTATTGGAATCCCATCCTGAGCACGAGTCTTACTCATTCACGAGTGGGGTAGTTTATCTTTCATTGTATTTACCTTTAAAAACGGTTTAGATATATCGGTTTTAGTACAATCCTGCATTGGGTATATATTTTTTTTTTTTCAAATTTGGGCCCCCAAATATTTTTTTCAAAATATTTTTATTTGGTTGAGTTGCCACAGCTGTGCGCTCTCTACATACAAAAAAAATAATATTTTACACCAAATAGGTAAAAAGTTTTAAAAAATACCATCCTCTACCCTTAATAAATTAAAAGCATTATTTTTAATTCCAACACAATTTAATTTCTCTAATAATAAATGATGACTTACAGTATCAAAAGCTTTTCTTATATTCAAAAATATACCAACACACTTGAAAACCTTGATCAAGTACCTTAATAATTATTACCATTGTAATAATAGACGACATTAAGATATGAAGAGTCCACTGCAAGAATGATGGATGTCACTTTCTTGTTGAAAATGAACCAAGACTGTCAATGCATAGCTTAAGACATATAGAATGTACATACAGAGTTATATGGCATTAACACTGATAGTCATTGTCCAGTAATGATCGGAAAATCACAGTTAAGATTTGAGCGCTAAGCATTTCAAACTTTCAATTGCTTCTCCTGCAAAATGTATTCGAAATGACATCCATCATTCTTGCAGTGGACTCTTCATATATGGATCATATGCGGAGACTAGAGGTAGGCATAAAATACGAGACTGGATGGATGGATAGATGGATGGATGGATTTATTCGTTCCATAATATTCTTACAGTTGCTTTATAGCATAGAATAAAGAACATGTCCAATTCTTACGTTTAACAATAAAATGCAATACATATAAAATGCAAATATGAAATATGTACAGAATTAATACCTTAATAACAATAATATTTTATACAGTGTAATATGTTTACCATTTAACAGTATTATAATATTTACACAGTATTGTGAAATGTCAAGAATTCATCTACAGAATAGTAAGTGTGAGATATTAAGTAATTGTTTAGTATTACCTTACATAATGCAGGGTTTTGGCTATGATTCTTAATGTCTTCAGGAAGACTATTGAAAATTTTTATCGCCATGTAACGTACTCCCCTTTGAAAGCATAATAAATTTGATGATGGCGTATGAAAATCATTCCTTCTGCGGGTATTTATACTATGTATGGCTGAGTTAGTTGGAAAAATTTTTTAGTACATATGAGGAAATTTATTGTAGAGTATATGTATTGATTTGTTAAGGTTAGAATCTCTAATTTTTTTTAAATATTCTACATGATTCTCTAGCCTTTGCTCCAACTATTATTCTAATGGCTCTTTTTTGTAATAAGAATATATTTTTAATATCTGCAGAATTTCCCCAAAATATTATTCCGTAGGACATAATGGAATGAAAATAGGCAAAATATATTGTCTTTAAGATACTGCTGTTTAGAAATTGATGTAACGACCTAATTGCGAAGCATTCTGAGCTAAGTTTGGGGGTTATCTCTTTGATATGATTTTTCCAATTTATTGTATTATTAATCTGAAACCAAGAAATTTGGTTGTTGATGTTTCTAGTAGAGGTATATTGTTGATAGTTGTGTCCAATGTTTCAGAGATTAAATTTGAAGTGGCTTTAAATTGAATTATGTTAATTTTATTAACGTTTAATGCTAGTTTATTGGTTGTAAACCAGTCATAAATTTTAAGGAGAATTATTTCTGTTTTATATTTGAATGTGCCAAAGTTCTTGCCTGTAATTATGATACTTGTGTCATCTGCAAATAGTATAGGATAACCTATTCCTTTTATATGGGGCCAAGGTCATTAATGAAAATTAGAAAAAGAAGAGGCCCTAATATAGATCCTTGTGGGACTCCTGTATGAACATTTCCCAGTCGACCTGGTTGGCGAGTTGGTATAGTGCGGCCTTCTATGCCCAAGGTTGCGGGTTCGATCCCGGGCCAGGTCGATGGCATTTAAGTGTGCTTTAATGCGACAGGCTTATGTCAGTAGATTTACTGGCATGTAAAAGAACTCCTGCGGGACAAAATTCCGGCACATCCGGCGACGCTGATATAACCTCTGCAGTTGCGAGCGTCGTTAAATAAAACATAACATAACATAACATTTCCCCATGTTGAAGTAGATTTAAAGGATTTATTAAATGCGTTGATTTCAACTTTTTGTTTTCTGCCTATATGTATTGATTTGTTAGGGTTAGAATCTCTAACTTTTTTTAAATAATATACATGATTCTCTAGCCTTTGCTCCAACTATTATTCTAATGGCTCTTAAATAATAATGCTGGGTTTGCAATGAAAGACCTTCCCTTGGGCAGAACACTATGAATGAATGGATACTGCATGAAAATAATTTAACTTGGCATTGAAAAAGAATTAGTACTAGAGTTAACTTGTTCAGAGAGAGGTACAGTATGTAAATGGTACAATATAAGAGGAGGCTAGGGTGGGAAAGAGTGATGAGATGAAGAGTGGGTAGAAGAGAACTGCTCATGCAAGTGCCAGGTTCGATGGTTCGATTTCGCCGTGAGAGACGGAAAGCCTTCAGACAGATGGACTCTCGAACCGTGCTGGAGGGCTGCGGCTGGGGATTGCGCCTCTCAACACATCCAGTGGTCGCGCATTCATCATACAGAGACACAGGGTGCTCCACAAACTCTTAAACCATCAGTGTGTATCTCTTTGCAAAATGTGGTTACTTCTGTAAAAAACATGTAACAGAAGTCTACAGCAGTAACACAGATAACACCATTCCCTGAACCCATTAAGAGCAAATGCTGAGAAATTTTCGGCGCTGGATCCTGGACTCCATGTATTGTGGGTCCGCTATCACCACGGCATGGCGCGTCCTCAGGTTGCGGATAGAGAAGACGGCCTCCAGATATGGAGGGTAGCTGCGAATATATTGAATAAGCAGTCGTGGACAGCCGATAAGGGGTGGTCTCCAGCTTGGGGGTTGGGCGAAGGGCTAACTACCCATCACCGTAAAAAACAGCTTCTTACGAAAAATCAAATGAAACTTTAAGAGAGAAGTTTTATATAATATTCTTATTGAATTTGGTATTCCCAAGAAACTAGTTCGATTAATTAAAATGTGTCTTAGTGAAACTTACAGCAGAGTCCGTATAGGCCAGTTTCTATCTGATGCTTTTCCAATTCACTGCGGGCTAAAGCAGGGAGATGCACTATCACCTTTACTTTTTAACTTCGCTTTAGAATATGCCATTAGGAAAGTTCAGGATAACAGAGAGGGTTTGGAATTGAACGGGATACATCAGCTTCTTGTCTATGCGGATCACGTGAATATGTTAGAAGAAAATCCACAAACGATTAGGGAAAACGCGGAAATTCTACTTGAAGCAAGTAAAGCGATAGGGTTGGAAGTAAATCCCGAAAAGACTAAGTATATGATTATGTCTCATGACCAGAATATTGAACGAAATGGAACTATGAAGGTTGGAGACTTGTCCTTCGAAGAGGTGGAAAAATTCAAATATCTTGGAGCAACAGTAACACATATAAACGACACTCGGGAGTAAATTAAACGTAGAATAAATATGGGAAATGCGTGTTATTATTATTCGGTTGAGAAGCTTTTGTCATCTAGTCTGCTGTCAAAAAATCTGAAAGTTAGAATTTATAAAACAGTTATATTACCGGTTGTTCTGTATGGCTGTGTGATCTTGGTCTCTCACTTTGAGAGAGGTACAGAGATTGAGGGTTTTTGAGAATAAGGTTCTTAGGAAAATATTTGGGGCTAAGAGGGATGAAGTTACAGGAGAATGGAGAAAGTTACACAACACAGAGCTGCACGCATTGCATCCTTCACCTGACATAATTAGGAACATTAAATCCAGACGTTTGAGATGGGTAGGGCATGTAACACGTATGGGGGAATCCAGAAATGCATATAGAGTGTTAGTTGGGAGGCCAGAGGGGAAAAGACCTTTGGGGAGGCCGAGACGTAGATGGTAGGATAATATTAAAATGGATTTGAGGGAGGTGGGATATGACGGTAGAGACTGGATTAATCTTGCTCAGGATAGGGACTAATGGCGAGCTTATGTGAGGGCGGAAATGAACCTCCGGGTTCCTTAAAAGCTAGTAAGTAAGTAAGTAAGGACCCTGGACTCATTTCGCTGGCATTATCACCATCTTACTCACACGTTAGATAAACATAGCAGTTGATAAATAGTCGTAAATAACCAAAAACACCATCTCCAATACGTGGAAGGGAATTATACAGGGGGGAAGTGAGCATACGATTTCGTCCTCAGTAATAAATTACAGACTGAAGCTACAATAATTTTATTCTACAATGCAGGGCTATATAGTAAGGCTTTCACAGATATCCGACCTACAGTTTTCTGATCGTCTAAGACAGTGATGTCAAAGCAAACGAATTTTTCTGACCTTGACGTCGTGCGCGGGCAGCAAGCGCTAAATATGGAAAGAGGAAGGGTTGTGTATATGAATAAGCAACCTGTTGGGTTAAGAAAACAGTGGTGCACAAATTTCAAACGGAACGTGAAATTTTATGTCGTTATTTTTATATGGTTTCTTTCTGTTTAATATTATCTATATTGTCTGTAAACAAAAGTACTAACACCGATTTCTTAATATTGCACTTGTGTTTTAAATCTTAATAACATAGTAGAGAATTAAGAAGGAATATTCACTTAAATTCCATAGTAGTATAATATTATACTGTATTAAGTGAATGAAACAAATCATTCATAAAGAAAAAGTGATATTCCAAAGAAAGAGATTGAGTATGACATGATAAGTTGGAATTTATATTGATGGTATCTTTAGCCTTACAAATGTAATCAATAAACTAATCAAAACAATATCACAGTACAAAGCAAAGTTACCTAGGTACTGTATCTGTTTTAAGAGTAACTAATATTACATAACAAACTCTTGTCGCATTATGCTTTTAAGATGATATTTGTGAGCAACTTCCTATCATCAGAATATTAAATTATTTTCTCGAAATCTGCTGAACTATAGAGCTGGCATTTTTACAACACATGGGCACCTATCTTTTGCTTATGATGTAACAGTAGTTGCTTTGTTAATTCATTTCCTTACAAACAATTTCCATGCGAATATTTTCAAAATTTTCCATACACTATCTTCAGTAATACGTATATACGGTATATTAGATTTACGAAAACATTCTGTAAGGCTACTAAATAAATAGGCCTATACCTGAAATTTTCACTTTTCTATACGAAAAGTTGAGAAAATATTTCTTTTGAATAAAAAATCAAACTTGTGAAAAATGAGCATTAAAATTAAAACTTACATTCTTATAATGCACTTATACTTCTCAGGCAAATCTAAAAATTAACATGGATACACTTTTAATAAGTTATCTTCCATTTATCTATTGAATTAGTGCTGACCATCCCTGAATATAGCTCGACCAAGCGGCATATACCACCACTTTCGTCTGTCTCTTTCCTTTCCGCTGTAAAGCGCTGAGACTCTCCTGGGCTCTAAAGCGCGCGCTTGCTCCTGTGGGCATCAATTGACATGTCTGGTCTAAGCCATCTTTCTAACCACGGGATAAGTCTGAAGATGTAATTGACGAACTTTGAAATAATTCCGCTACTTCTCAATAGATGACACTAGAGATGAACAAATCTAACTTGCCACTCTCGCTCGCTGTGATCGTTTCATTTGTCTTTCGAGTCTCGTCTCGTAATTCTGGTGCGCCTGGAGTCTCGCCCATCATTCTCAAAATAGTATTTGGTAGGCGTGGAAAGATTTCGTAACTTTGAACGACACAGGCTACATAATTGAAATAAATAACATTAGAGATGTTTAATTGGTACAAAAAGACAAAACAAAATAGTATATCATAGTTATTGAAATGTTCTGGTTCTATTATCAGATATTACCTATGGTTATACTCTATAAACAGAAAAAAGAATCCTGAAATAAATTTGCATTTCTAAGAAACATAAAACATAACGTTAAATAAAGCGTTAATATTTTTTTTACTTGAGATCGTACACTTGAACTCAAACATACTAAATAAAATTATAGCCTTTTAATAAGGGCCTAGTAATTAAATAAGGATTGGGGACCATATTATTATACATTGGAATGTAGACATGTTTCAGATAAGCTACTTGATTGTTTATAGGCCTACATATTTATAACAGGTGCCAAAATAGATCAAAGTTCAGTCTGGTATAAACAACTGTGGCAATTCAAAGCTGCTTGACGTTCGAGAATTGATCATCCCCGATGTCTTGACAGTTCGCTTCGCTTGATTCACTCACAAGCAGTCAACGACGCGACGTAGGAAATATTGTCGTGCGGGTTTTCGGCTTTGCGGGCGCTGTTAGTCTTGCTTTCGCGATCGTTGTTCAACTCTAGGTGACTCTTTTATTAGGACGGGTAAAAAAGAGTTGGGGGAGGAATTGATGATGTAGATTAAGTATAAATTATTCTTATTATTAACAATATCAGCGGTTTCCCGCTGAATCTAGTGCTTTTTACAGTCATTAGAGAGGAATGAAATGTTGAATTCTGTAATGCGGGAATATTATGTATTAAACTGACTATTATCTTCGCCAACTATTCATGGACAATTTATAGATCACTATCGATTAGCGGGAATCATGTATCTTTGAACGCCAGTGAACATGTGTTTTTGTATACCTGTAAATTTTGTACTGTTCTAGTGGTCTTTTGAGCGATATTTGTGTTCCTAGGATTAGGAACTGAACCACTGAAAATAAAATAGAAACGAAGGAGTTGCTGAACATATACCAATACGTTTTCATTATAGTTAAAAAAACATCGTTTGGTTTTACTACTCAGATTAACACAATGCATTTTTAACACGTTCCACATATAGGTCCTATGACCACCATCATCTACATCATCATTACTATCACCATTATTATCACTATCTTGGAGATGATTTAAATTCACGACTGTGGCTATCAAGATAAGCAAAAAAGCACTTCATCGTAGCGTATACCATTGCCATATAATACGTGAAATAAGCCAATAATTGTACTGTTTTCATCTCTCTGTTTATGAAATATAGGGAGAACATGGTGCTACTTCAGCAATAAATTTACTTCGATGCTATTCTTCTTTCAAGGTTTAGACCATTGTGACCTGTCCCATCTCAAGAATTAAAATTCATCTTTCCCTCGTGTACTAGATATTCCAAGAAATCATCTCCAATTGATTTGTAATTTAGGATCACTTTAGGAATTCTAAATTCTGGAATTATAGCATATGTTTATATCTTACTTACTTACTTACTTACAAATGGCTTTTAAGGAACCCGAAGGTTCATTGCCGCCCTCACATAAGCCCGCCATCGGTCCCTATCCTGTGCAAGATTAAGCCAGTCTCTATCATCATACCCCACCTCCCTCAAATCCATTTTAATATTATCCTCCCATCTACGTCTCGGCCTCCCTAAAGGTCTTTTTCCCTCCGGTCTCCCAACTAACACTCTATATGCATTTCTGGATTCGCCCATACGTGCTACATGCCCTGCCCATCTCAAACGTCTGGATTTCAAGTTCCTAATTATGTCAGGTGAAGAATACAATGCGTGCAGTTCTGTGTAGTGTAACTTTCTCCATTCTCCTGTAACTCCATCCCGCTTAGCCCCAAATATTTTCCTAAGCACCTTATTCTCAAACACCCTTAACCTATGTTCCTCTCTCAGAGTGAGAGTCCAAGTTTCACAGCCATATAGAAGAACCGGTAATATAACTGTTTTATAAATTCTAACTTTCAGATTTTTGGAGAGCAGACTGGATGATAAGAGCTTCTCAACCGAATAATAACAGGCATTTCCCATATTTATTCTGCGTTTAATTTCCTCCCGAGTGTCATTTATATTTGTTACTGTTGCTCCAAGATATTTGAATTTTTCCACCTCTTCGAAGGATAAATCTCCAATATTTATATTTCCATTTCGTACAATATTCCCGTCACGAGACATAATCATATACTTTGTCTTTTCGGGATTTACTTCCAAACCGATCGCTTTACTTGCTTCAAGTAAAATTTCCGTGTTTTCCCTAACCGTTTGTGTATTTTCTCCTAACATATTCACGTCATCCGCATAGACAAGAAGCTGATGTAGCCCGTTCAATTCCAAACCCTGCCTGTTATCCTGAACTTTCCTAATGGCATATTCTAGCGCAAAGTTAAAAAGTAAAGGTGATAGTGCATCTCCCTGCTTTAGCCCGCAGTGAATTGGAAAAGGATCAGATAGAAACTGACCTATACGGACTCTGCTGTATGTTTCACTGAGACACATTTTAATTAATCGAACTAGTTTCTTGGGAATACCAAATTCAATAAGAATATCATATAATACTTCCCTCTTAACCGAGTCATATGCCTTTTTGAAATCTATGAATAACTGATGTACTGTACCCTTATACTCCCATTTTTTCTCCATTATCTGCCGAATACAAAAAATCTGATCAATAGTCGATCTATTACGCCGAAAACCGCACTGATGATCCCCAATAATTTCATCTACGTACGGAGTTAATCTCCTCAAAAGAATATTGGACAAAATTTTATATCAATTTATTTTATAGTTATCTGCTCCCTCAAATAACCCGCGCACCCAATTTTGAATGGCAATAAATAAATAAATAAATAAATAAATAAATAAATAAATAAATAAATAAATAAATAAATAAATAAATAAATAAATAAATAAATAAATAAAACTTTCAACAATTGTATTCACGACAATGTAACAACAATTAAACACAAATATAATTAACAAAAAATGTTATCATGTTACTATGCATATTTGATAATTTTAAATTTTTCGCTGCAAGTAGAAGATCGCAATCTCATACTTCCAGTGGTACTCATTTGCAGAATTGAAAATATATGACGCACAAACTATACACTTATCACAATAATGAACACGATTCTGATACATGTAGACTTACTGCTAATCCAAATGACAATTAACAATGTTAACAAATTGAAATACCTGCGCGGGAAAATAATGGCATTCGCTACCACCTTAGGAGTTGCGTGAGAGGAAAATCAAGCAGTGTTGCCAACTTCATTTCGAATAATTTATCATCGACTATATTTCTAGACCTTATAACTCTACTGTTAAAAATGTAGGTGTCTATTTTGACGTAAACTTAAGTTGGAACAATCAAATTACAAATATTACAAAAAAGTATTCTCGGTTTTCCACTTCCTCCCATTTTCTCTAAGAAAATCCTTATCCAAACTCTTATAATGCCGTTATTTGATTAATGCGATGTTCTACTAACTGATATAACTTCAAAATTACCCATAAAGCTACAGCGTGTCCATAATATGTGCATTAGATTTATATGCAACATTCAGAAATAGACCCTATTTCACCATACTTCAAACAGCTGTCATGGCTCCGACTTGAGAAATGCAGAAAACTACATTCACTCTCGCTGCTGTATCAAATCATGCACACTTCTTTTCCATCCAGCCTGTTATGTCGGTTTCAGAATCTCTCATCTCTTCATAGCTTTAGCACCCAGTCTCAACAAGAAACTATTATTCTTATACCTAAGCAAAGAACATGCTATTATTCTCAATCATTCACAATTTACACCTTCCCGCCGATATTAGTATCTGTCGGACGGTATCATCTTTCAAAACTAAAATTCATAATTATCTATTTCAATAGGCATAGTAAATTACATTCGGTCTTAAATATAATAGTCGTAAGGAATGGTTAATAGTTCAGAGTTTTTGATTTTCTCTTCATATGTTGAACAGTGATTATTTTTAAATATCTCAATAATTATTTTATATGGAAAAGTATACAATGAATTTATATGCAGGAACAATTTTGCATAAGTTAATCAACACCAGGGCCATATCTATTACGTTGTTCACAATATTTTTTTTAGGTATGTATCTTAGGTTCTTCTTTTTTTAATAAACAATTTTCATAATTTACATTAGAAAGAATCCAGTATAGGGCAGCTAAATTTCTTAAAGGTAAAAGAGAAGATGGAAACGATACGATAAAAGAACTTAAATGGGAAACTTTGGAAAACAGACGTAGGAAAACTAGAATAACATCATTGTATAGAGCACATCTAGGTCAGAAAGCATGGGTAGACATAACGGCTCGGTTAGAAAAGCCAACGTACTATGGTAGGAACGATCATGATTTTAAAATCAAATGTAGGAAACAGAAAACGGATGTAGGTAAATTCTCATTTTTAAATAGAACTATAAATGATTGGAATGACCTACCTGCAGCGGTCTTTGAGGGCTGTCCTTCCTTAAGGAGATTCAAGAATAATTTAAAAAGTTGTATATAAAGTGAAAATTAAAATTAAGGTGACATTCAACATTTAATTTTTTTAAGGTGACATGTATTTATCTAGGCTGACGAGTTTACTTCCTTGGTTTGAATTGTAAATTATTTAAAACTAGCGTGTAAGAGGGCCTTAGACTAGAAATGTTTAGTTTAAATGTAGTTCTGTTTATAAGTATGCATAAGGGTGTAATTATTTGACTTATTTGAACTGTTGTATCAGTGAAGCGAGGTGAGTCAGTGAAGTTATGGTTTTACAGTGCAGTGAACAGTTCCGATCAGTGATAATTTATAGCGTCAATGAAATGTATTCTATAGTGTCAGTGAAATGTGTTACAGAGTGTCAGTGAAATCTGTGCTAAAGTGTCAGTGAAATGTGTCATAGTGCCACTACAGGGAATGAGATGAGAGCAAAGTGAAAGACTATTGAAACTTATGTAGGACCTATAGATAATTATGTAGGTCGTATTGTAAAATTAGGTATTTTATTTATGTTTTATTATCATTGTGTTAAATTGTATTGTGTATTATTATTGTATTGTGTGTAAAATTGTATATGTGTTGTAAAATTGTATTGTGCATTGTAAATTTTATTGTGTATTGGTTATCATTTTATTGTGTATTGTTAATATTGTATATACCACTGCCACCGGGTGCTTGCCCACTTGCAGTGTAAATAAATACATACATACAAATGAGAAAGATCTCATCCATCGAAACAGAGTCAGGAAATGATCCCAGGATGGAGGCAGCATTCCCTCGCTGAACCGCTATTCCAATGCGTTGACGAAGGAAATTGATACATCTAGGATCGCCGGTACGGGACAGTAGGCGTGTACCAATTTGGGTCAATTCTATTTTTACTTCGTAAATGGTGGTCGTAAGTAATTAGCTTTACATTTCTAATGTATTCAGATTAACTGGTAACTTCGATAAGTATCAATAACTGTATTTCACATTATTATTATTATTATTATTATTATTATTATTATTATTATTATTATTATTATTATTATTATTATTATTCATAAGCAATATCAGTCTTCGTATTCCTGCTAAGGGTTTAAGATTTCATAATTTTTTTTACAATAGAAATTCTAAATCTCTCTCTCCGGTCTGCAGATGTATAAAATATGCTAGTTTGCATGGATTGAACTTGGATCCATTTAATGTGTAGTATACTTTTTGAGTTGTATGTCAGTTGTTAATAATTTATGCCTTTTCTTTAGATATGTATAATAATATTATTCTCGTCATCTTGTGTAACTTTGCAATACTATTTATATGATTCCAGTTTTTCACTTGTAATTATCATCTTATTTAATTGTCATTATTTTAATAATTTATTATTTCATTAAACTTTTATTGTAATTTATATTATTGTTAATGTTTTTGTTATATTGTCTTTGTGCTGAACTGTAATTGGTCACTGGCTGTTGTGCAACACAGTAAATAAATAAATAATAATAATAATAATAATAATAATAATAATAATAATAATAATAATAATAATAATAACATTATTATTATAAGAAGCTAAAGTAAAAATGTTAGTTAACTTCAGTACTGCTGTGTAACTGCGAGATGTACTTCACGAGTAATGCAGTCACTTTATGAAATTAGTCTGTATTGGAGGTGTGACTACCGCTTGCTCTAATTATGTTAGTTATTTTACAGCGTTATGGAGGCCATTGTTTAAGTAGATTGAAGATGTGGGATAAGAGGAGGGAAGGGCATATCTTGTAAAGGAAGAGCTTTCGGCTGTGTAAACAAACAGCATAATCACATGAAGCTATTAGTCACCACTCCACACAATTTACTTTACCAATTACTTAAGTCACGAGTAACGAACAGCTTTTAATTGCTGCTTAGGAAGAGAGATGCTCCAACCACCCCCTTCATTTATGCGTTATTGAGAAACAACAACACCCGACTTGAGTCAATGTTTAAATCCGTATTTCTCAAGCGGACTTGCATATCCTAGTGTTCTGCACCGTGAGAGCATAGGTCTGAAGTCAAGAACCTCTTCAGTAATGAGAAAGTAAAAAGATAAAGTATAAGAACCTCTTCAGTAATGAGAAAATAAAAAAATAACGTATAAGAACCTCTTCAGTAATGAGAAAGTAAAAAGATAAAGTATAAGAACCTCTTCAGTAATGAGAAAGTAAAAAGATAAAGTATAAGAACCTCTTCAGTAATGAGAAAGTAAAAAGATAAAGTATAAGAACTTCTTCAGTAATGAGAAAGTAAAAAGATAAAGTATAAGAACCTCTTCCGTAATGAGAAAGTAAAAAGATAAAGTATAAGAACCTCTTCCGTAATGAGAAAGTAAAAAGATAAAGTATAAGAACCTCTTCAGTAATGAGAAAGTAAAAAGATAAAGTATAAGAACCTCTTCAGTAATGAGAAAGTAAAAAGATAAAGTATAAGAACCTCTTCAGTAATGAGAAAGTAAAAAAATAAAGTATAAGAACCTCTTCAGTAATGAGAAAGTAAAAAGATAAAGTATAAAGTCCTACTTTCATTATTTCAAAACGGGGATGTTAACCCTTAAATTTTTGTTCAATTAAATAATTACTTAAACATATTATGTAAATTTATTATTCAAAATTTACACGAACACTATACCAGCGAATAGGGATTATAAAGAATGGACACTTTTCGTCGGTACCTTTGATGAAACCGGACTGATTTCAATGACCATCAAGCCAGCTAGAGCTTGAGATTCTCCTTTCTCCCTAAAGTTGGCGCTGACATTACACCAGCTAGCAGTCGACACAGCGGAAATATAACACATAACTAATACATCTAGGTACATTATGTACTCAAATAAAATAAATTGGATCCATAAAATAATAAATCCGTCATTAACTGTAATGTCTAGACTCTAGAGTTCCTTTATAATGAGGGTTGAGACGTTGACCCCAACAACAATTAAAATATGTAATGATTTGATAGCAGTGAAAATGGAAAAACAAAACTCTTATGAGAAGTAAAACCATATACCTATATTATATTATATGCAAATATTAAACGAATTTGATACATAATTTTATAATATATTATATTATTTTATCCATGACCATAACGAAAAACATGCCTTTACTAAATACTTTTGCGTTTGTAAAGTAGGCTTTTATTCAACATTACTTTATTCCACTAGTGAGATAAAGACTTTACCTCACAGTTTGTACTTTATCTCACAGTTCATTAGTATTTTCCTAGTACCCGGGTACAGACGTATACTTTTCCATTCAACTATTACTCAAGAAGTTAATATATTAGTTACTAGATGTCACTACCTCTACTTCTTTATTACAATTTCTTAAATATACATACACTCAATCTCCTTCTCTTTTCTCTATCTACTACGTCGTAATTTGTACATTATATCCATATCTAATATGCATCTTTTTAAAATGTTGTAATAATTTACCTTTTGGGATGCGAGGAGACTTGAACCTACGAAGTTGGGTTTATAGGATTTTAAAACAACACGCGTTAGCCAATTGAGCTAATTAAGTTTTAATATTCCTCTTAAGTTTACAGAAGTAAAATGTGAAATTATTTTAATCACAATAGTCCCGTGAACACTTCTAAATAATCCCTGAAACTTCAAAAATACGAAAATACACGTTTAAAATGAAAAAATATATATTAAAATTATATAATTAATTATAATTTGTTATTTATCCAACGCCTTAGATACCATTCTTTACTAATCATGGCCTCCTACATCATGACCTACCTAGTATACGTATTGATACTAAAATCCATGCCATGGTATGTGATTACACGAGGACTTATTTTCAACATATTTTCTTTTATAAAACATAATTTTTCGTTATGATCATGGATAAAATTACGTATGGTACTTGTGAGCGTGATCTTTATTGCACTCGTGTAATAAAGATGCACTTACCTCACAAGTACCATAAGTAACTATTATAACATAATTTATTATATCTGAAATATAAAAAATTATTATTACTACTAGTTTGTCATTGAGAAATAAGGAAATGCTGTTAACTTGAATTTATTTGAAGCAAAGCGTTACTGGATTATGCAATAAGGTAGGCGATGTTTGGATCCTCTGTCTCAATTCTATTCTCAATTATTATCTTAGCGTATGCTCGATTACACTAACCTCTAGCGATTGAAAGTGGAACTAAACGCTGGCGCACAGAGAAACAAAACACAGGAAAATTCGCACAGTGTCCATTCTTTATAATCCCTATTCGTTAACTCTACGTTAAATATAAATAATTGGCAAAACTTCATTTCTCACTCTAGTTCATTAAACCGTGTCGGACTGTAAAGAAAACAACTATCGCAATGTCCATATTTTATATGTTGTACAGATTAGAGGTATTGTTACAAAATATTGTAACAATAATACACTCAGGGACAAAAAAAACCGGACACTTTAATATTTGCTGGTATTTTGCAAAATATTATCTTCTCATACAATATTATGGTAGCCATCTGTTGTTATGGAGACGTGTATACATTGTTGATTGTTTTTTGTTTTATAAACAAACCAAATATTCCAATTTTGCTTTCGTAGTCTCAGCTATAACAATTTTGTCTTAACCATTTTGTGCTTCATTGTCGTTATCATTCGCTATTTCTTTATTTTTACATTTTGTGAGTTTAAGTGGGGTTGTAACATTTGTCTTAAAACAAGATGCGACCTGAAGATGTGACTCGAGCTGTAGTCCTTTACGATAACGGACGCAGTGTACGTTACATTGCAAATGTTATGAATACGGCTAGAAGCACAACCCATGATAACCCATGATGCCATAAAACGGTATAGAGAGACCCTAGAATATCCCAGAAGACCAGGTTCGGGTCGTCCAAGAGCTACAAATCCAAATGAAGACAGATATATGGTGTTGTGAGTTCTTAGGGAGTGCAACCTGCCAGCTACTAGTGTAGCCCAGCAATTTGTTAACATGCATGGACGCCCAATTTCGGCCAAAACAGTTAGAAGGAGGTTGAAAGAAAGTGGACTGATATCAAGCAGACCTGCAACTGGTCCCAGATTTCTCAGGATGCATCGAGTTGAATGACTGCGTTTTGCAATGATCACAGGGATTGGAGAAATGGACAGTGGAGCTGTGTTCTGTTCACCGATGAGTCCCGTTTCAATCTGTGCTCACCTGATGGACGTGAAAGAGTTTGGAGAAGGAGGGGAGAACAATTTTCACAGTGTTGCATTTCCGAAAATGTGCCGTATGGAGGTGGTGGAGTGATGGTTTGGGCAGGAGTGTGTACGGATGCTCGTACAGAGTTGGTTTTTGTTGAAAATGGAAGACTAACAGCTGATAGGTATATAAATGAATGTTTGGCTGATCATGTTGTGCCATTTGGCCAATTTGTAGGCGATAATTTTGTTTTAATGCATGATAATGCACGGCCGCATATTGTCCATGCGGTCGGAGATTATCTCCAAGAAGTGGGAATCCATGTTCCTCCATGGCCAGCAAGGAGTCCAGACATGAACCCAATTGAACACGTGTGGGACATGCTGGGACGGCGTGTTAAGAATAGACACAGAGACCAGAATCGTTACAAGAGTTGAGGCGAGCACTTGGCGAAGAATGGGAACTTATTCCTCAAGAAGACATTGCTAACCAAATTGAGAGCATGCCAAGACGTATGGATGCAGTTATTCAAGCCAGAGAGGGTAATACCCGTTACTAAAAAGAGTTTTTAATGTTTAAGGCACCATAAAATGAAAAAAACAGACCAAACGATGCCATAGTTATACGCCCTTTGCAATTTTTTGTAAATTTTCTCATCAGAGATTTTTATTTTTTTCAAATGTTGTCGTATAAGGTGCTAAATGGAACA
The DNA here is from genome assembly GCF_040183065.1 of Periplaneta americana. Lineage (NCBI taxonomy): Eukaryota > Metazoa > Arthropoda > Insecta > Blattodea > Blattidae > Periplaneta > Periplaneta americana. The sequence continues at coordinate 144,743,757 of NC_091129.1, read as the reverse complement.
TTATTTTGTTTAAATGGGTTTTGTTTCATTTTGAAATAATTGGCAACAAAATACAAGCAAATATAGAAGTGTCCGGTTTTTTTTTGTCCCTGAGTGTAATTCACACAGTGAATTTATCCTACTTAACAATTTCACTTAATGTTTTAATTTAGAACAATATTATCTAAAAAACATATCAAACTGTCTTATACAAAATAAACATTAATTCGATTTTGAAATTTAATTAAACAATTGAGTAAGGGACAAACTATAAATTAGCAACAAAACTAAAGAATGCGAAGAACTGTCTACAGCTCTACAAGAAATAAAATATTTCTTCCAACGATTTAGATTCTGGAAAAGTCCCCATAACACTTATAGCGTTCCCTCGTTGAATGGCAGGTTGGGGAGGAAAGCCGTAGGGCGAGAGTCACCGTTAAGTGCTGATAAATACTTGCCGATATCAGAAGTTAACAACTTCGCCTCGGAACACCATGGGCCCATAGATTCTACGGAGAAAACGACAGAATTATATCGATCCAGAAGATTGCGTTTAATTGTCACAGCAGATGCAGCGGCTGACCCAGCGAGTTTGGAAGTTTTGGGCAAATAAGAAGAAGCGAAGGTGTTATAACAAGTGGCATCCCATAAAAGTGATTTGCCTTTGGACCATGGTGTTAAAGTTAAGCCATCTGGACATTTGCCAGCGGAACGATTTATGCCATTGGGTTCTAGGATGGTAGGAAAACCAGCGGAAATTAGGGCCCTTTTAATGATGTCGTTAATCATGACGTGTCTGGAAAATCGTCCAGAATTTTTGAGGCAACTTAATTCTTGGAGGCCAGAAGAATCGACATCTGCACCACAAATACATTTGTGTGGAAAACAAATTTTAATGCCAAGCCTTAAGGCAATAGCAATCTTAAAGGACGTATTATCCATTAAGGGCCTATGTTGGAAGAAGGTAAGGCTTGAAGCCAGCATCCTGATTCTTTTTCTCGTAAAGCAAGAAAACGGGCTCTGTCAAAATCTGAGGAGGAAGACGAAAAAAGGCTGTCAAAAGTTTTGGAAGCAATTTTGTACAGTACTAGGTATAGTATTGTGAAATTTTAATTTTCCTACCAATTTTTTTTTCTATTGTTCTATTAAAATTATAGCGTATAGCCTATTAACCTGTTGTATCCTATAGGATACTTTGCGAATTTAAGGGTTAAAGAAGTGAAGTGACAATTGCGAACATACAGGTTCTACCAGAAATGTAAGGACACTATCAAATGGAACGTTTTTGGACTTGGATTCCGACGTGAAAATTGCCCATATCGATCACCTGAGCAAGATAAGCGACTTGGAAGGTATGACACGAGTAAATATGATAAAGAAAAAGTGTCTTACAAAAACCTATGTGTTAAAACTCACTACAAAACAAACAAAAAATTGATTTGCAGAATAGCGTAAACTATTGCATTCTGCTAGCACGCGAATAATGTCTGTTCTTAACGGTATGTAAGTAGCAATGCAGAGAGAGAGAGTAGAACAATTTGTCAGCTACGATTTAACTAGGTCCTTCTTTACAGTGAATTGTATGTTGTGTTCTTCTCTATCACAAATGTCAATGGAATTCCAATACGATATAGATTAGAATATCGAAAATATGTTTATATAAAATGTTCGGTTAGTGCCATCCAAGAACAGACTATAAGTTAGGCGACACAGTAGTGATTTCATTAAGTGTCTGACGTATCGACACTTCACTATCAATTTTACAGATATTTGTTGTTAGTATACAGGGTGTTTCAGTAAAAGCGTGCAGAAATTGAACAGGATATAAGGCGTGATCTACTCAACATTTTGACATAGGGAATCTTAGGTCTGAGAAGCCAGTTTAAGAAGATATGGACTTGAATATGTCTACCACTATTACTGTTTTTCGGATTATTTATTTATTGGGTTATTTTACGACGCTGTATCAACATCTCAGGTTATTTAGCGTCTGAATGAAATGAAGGTGATAATGCCGGTGAATTGAATCCGGGGTCCAGCACCGAAAGTTACTCAGCATTTGCTCGTATTGGGTTGAGGGAAAACCCCGGAAAAAACCTCAACCAGGTAACTTGCCCCGACCGGGATTCGAACCCGGGCCACCTAGTTTCGCAGTCAGACGCGCTGACCGTTACTCCACAGGTGTGGACTTTTCGGATTATTCACAGCAAATTTTTATATGTATTTATTTACATTTAGTTTTTTTTTTACATTATTTACAGTTATTACTGTACAGTACCATATCATTGACAAATCTAAATTAACGTACCATTTCATACCTCACAACAGTTGCTCAAATGATAGCCGCCAACCTCAATGCAAGCATGACATCGACGTACGAGATTCTGCTGCACTCGTTCAAATATCCCTGGCGTGTTTCGAATCACATCACAGGCGATTACAATCCTGGAAACTAATTCTATGTCACTGGGGTCTCATACTGTACAGAAGTGATTTTGGATCCCCCCATACGAAATAGACTGGATTCAGGTCGGGTGACCTCGCAGGCCATGAAATAGGGCCTCTCCTTCCAAACCAACGAACAGGAAATGTAGCATCCAGAAGTACCGGTACTGTGACATCGTATTGTTAGACTCTTCAAATGTTATGAAAAGGTCTGTCGTTGATCCATAGCAAGTTGTGTCATGTGACAATGAAAATACGATAAGACAGAGCCACCTTGTGGACGATAGGTAAACAAAAACTTCATTATGGATTGTCTAAGCGTCAGGCTCTTCCCCACAGATTTAAGTCCATATCTCCTTAAGCTGGCTTTGCAGATCATAAGTTCTCTGTCTCAAAATGTTGAATAGAGCATCCCCTATGTTCAGTTTAATTTTTGTATGCCTTTACTGAAACATCCTTCATATGTGAATCATTGTCTAGAATAGTGATAAAGCATTAATAAAATACAGTGTGGTTCAGTAGATAAGGGAGAAATGCCACCATAGTTGCTCAGGAGCCAACACGTTTTCCTGCTCAACCGGAGTTGCGCTAGGGCGTGGATTCTACAGAGTCTACAGAGTGTTTCAAAAATATGGGACATAATTTCAGGTATATATTTCCCACATGTAGACAATCAAAATAGTTCATTACAACATGTGTCCGGAATTTCCAAGTTATGGCCTTCACAACATTGAAATTCACCGGAACCATACCTCATGTTTTAGAAGACACTCCACTGATCAATCGTCAACACATTCACTTCTTGCATGATGGCGCTCCTGCACACTTCAGTCGTACGGCTCGCCGGTACTTGGATCGAAGGTTTCCTGATCGATGGATAGGTAGAGCTGGCCCAATTGCTTGGCCTCCACGCTCACCTGATCTGAACCCTCTACTTGTGGGGCCATTTAAAATCATTGGTTTATTCGTCTCCGGTGCCTGATTTGGAATCCCTTCGGAATCGAATTGTGGCATGTTCTGAGGACATACGCAATACTCCTGGATTTTGGGATCGTGTTCGCAGGTCAATGAGACATCGATGTGAGGTCTGTATTCAAGCAGGAGGTGGACATTTTGAACATCTTCTGTAATGACGTTACTCTGACAGTGAAAAATTAGAGAAGAGGAAACGATTATGAATAAAAAATATATATTCAAATCTAAATACGTGGTACAGTCATTAAGTTCTGACACTGACGCCTGAAGGGTAGGCACCCACAAGAATCTGGATGTCTCAGAAGATGCCGCGTGATACTGCGTACACTTAAACAGATCGATATCCTCCCTCAATATAGTCGCCGTTGACCGCTATGCATGTCTGCCAACGTTGGTGTAACTGCTGGAAGCACCGCTGAAAGATGTTGGCAGGAAGATGCCGTACGGCTTCTCTTGTGGCAGTCATGACCTTTTCGGCCGCATAAAAATTACGCCCTCGTAGGATTGATTTCATGAGGGGAAAGAGAAAAAAAATCGCATGGTGCGAAATCAGATGAGTACGGAGGGTGTGGCAAAACAGCGACCTGTTGCCTTGCAAGTTCCTCTTGGACAAGGATGGAGCGATGTGCAGGGGCATTGTCGTGTAGCAACAGCCAATTCTTCCTATGCCAAAGCTCAGGACGCTTACGACGAATTGAATTGCTTAAACGGCCAAGAATCTCTTTGTAGAGGATCTTGTCTACAGTTGCACCTTGTGGGATGAATTCTATGTGAACAATTCCATTTGAGTAAAAAAAAAAAAAAAACTGTTAAAGCATCACCTTGCCTTTTGACCTGTCTTGTTGCGGATTTTTCTGTCGTGGAAATAATGGCGTTTTCCAGGTGGCGGATTGTCGCTTCAGTTGCGGATCGTAAAGGAAACACCATGTTTCGTCTCCAGTTATGATCGGTTATAGCAGTTTCGCCTAATTTCTGACAGAACGTGACGTTTGCCCGTTGCTCAAACTGCAACATACTCGAGTTCCGACGCGCGCATTCAAATCACCGTCACAACAAAGACCGTAGTTCTGCTTACAGTGCATGCACTCAACTGTCTCTTGTTGGGTCGAGAGACTAACTGACAAGGTATCATACCATGGCGCCACCTATGCGCTATAGTGCACCACAACGCCACTATGCGCTCAGTATTAGAACTTAATGACTGTACCACGTATGTATGTTCAAGGGGGGAGAGGGTTCAAACCAGGTAACCCTCCCCTTGCGTACGTCCCTGATATTAACTGTCATAAATTTATATATATATATATATATATATATATATATATATATATATATACATACACGACCTAGTCCTTTACACTCGACAAAATACGGACAGTTACTCATTAATAGCCAATATACATGATCATGAAATTAGAAATAGTGAACAAATTAATATCCCATACTGTAGATTACATAAAACTAGTACAAATTTTTCTGTCGTGGGGATGAAATTATATAATAAGCTTCCCAGTCAATATTATAAATTACCAACCAATAGTTTCAAAGCTAGATTTAATAATTGGCTTTTAATTAATCCTTTCTATTCTGTAGATGAGTTTCTTAACATAAATTCACACGAAAGTGTTTTTTAATAAATAAATTTATTTAGATTAGTTAGCCTACAATTATTATTGTATTGCTGAGTTTTTCAACACAAATTTGTATGAAATTGTATTTTAATAAATAAGTTTAATTGCAATTTAGTTTTCTTCAATTTAAAAGTTTGAAATAATTTCATGTTTTCATTGTATTACTTAAATTTTACTGTTTCTATTATTAGTGTTTTTTAAAATGCATTTATATGTTTTTTCAATGTATTCTGACGAAGCCTAAAATTGTATGTCTAATGGCCAAATGAATTGAATTGAATTGTATTATTAACACTGTTTCAATTTTTACAATTACATTCTCTTCAATAAATGTATAATAATAAAAAAATAATAAAAATGTAATAATTATTATTATTAATAAAAAATAATAAAATAATAATGATAATAACAATAAAAATATAATAATAATAAAAATAATAATAATAGTAATAATAATAAAAAATAATAATGATAATGTTGTTGATGATGATAATAATAATAATAATAATAGTAGTAATAATAATAATAATAAGAGGAAAAATGAATAGGCCTATGTATTACAAGAGCTTCGCAGTTACATTATAGGTTAAAAGGGTCCCGCGGTGGATAAGGTTTGAGAAGCCCTAGGTTTGGGGAATTTTTTCCCCCATTATTAAAAGGTAATATAATTTTTTATAAATTGTTTCTAAGAGTGTACAAAAATGGAGTCGGGTCCTTTCTGCTTCTTTCTCCAAAGTCCTCAATTGTAGACTGAAAGATACAGAAACGGCTAAACGTTTGAAGTATTCATAATGCTTAAAAAATTCATACGGAGTGAATCACGAACTTATACGGCTCTTACAGACCTAAATCCTCAGTTCTTTTTGAGTGAAAACCAGCTCATAGAAACAGGGATCAAATTCTGATTAGTTGCTAGTTATTTTCTATTTTGAGTACGCCACAGTGGATTAGATTTAATAGATTATCTATTTGTACGCAGTCCAATGAAAAGTAATATGGTCATACAAGTGTAATATAAAGAGAGAGCATCAGTTGATTAGCCTGCCTATCTCTGAAAGGCATCTAGATGTGCGATCAACACCGGTTCGGCCAGGTGCATTGAAGCGGGGAGTTGACATATCTGAAAATCTGCTTTAAACATCGCTTTGTGCAGGAAGGAAACAATCTACCGCACAAACACAGCTTTCATGAAGCAGTGATTATTCTTCTACGTTCATTAAATTGAAATATTCTTGTGTATTAAGGGGGGACTCCACTGAAAATCATGGAAATTTTCAAAAAAAAAAATTTATTGGCTATTTCCCTTCTTTGCAATATATATTTTCATACCCTAAATGGATTTAGTTCAATTCTGATTACAAATATGTTTACATTTTTGAATTAAGACTTCAAAGAAGCATGCCATTTAAAGAGCTTAATTTTTTTAATCAAAGAATTTTTTTCTTTACAAATATCTGATTAGAAATCTAGTAACTTTTTGCTCTAAAGTTGGTTCCCTGGAGTTACAAGATGAATGTAGCGGAGGAGAATTTTAATAGGCATGTGTTACATAAATATTCATTTTACTATCAAATCCATTTTTCCTTAAGTTTATTTTTCTTGATTCAGCACCAACTTTCTAATGCCAAATATTAATCAATCAGGATGAAACTTTTACTGCAAGTATTTATGGGGTAGCTGCATGTTTCTATGCATTTATTTTGTAAGAAATGCTGCTAGTTTATTTTACTAATATTATGTTCATGAATTACAGAAAAAATAGCATTTTCAACACTTAAAAAGTAATTTTAAAGTGAATAAATGAGATATGTCATAAAATAAATGCATAGAAATGTTTCTCTATGTTTTGTGAATGTAACCAAAACAAGAAAGGTACCTTAAAATTAGATTTTCCACTAAAAACTTGGATTTGAAAATGTTTCTAAAAAGAATAGTAACAAATAAAAAATCAAAAGCCAAAAACATTTGGAAATTCAAAATTTGGATTTTGTTAGTCATTTACATAGTAAACATGCTCTCAAAATTTGATTGCAAAAAATGATTACAAAAAAGTTGTTATTTTTAGTGGAGTGTCCCCTTAAACTGCAAGGATATAGTGCGCAACTTTAAGAAAACAACTCCTAACGTTCTGTATTGCAAGCACGTACCTGAGATTTAATGAAGTTCTGCGCTTACAAGAATTTTCTGGTATGTTGCATGTTTGTTAGTTTCAAAATAAGTACGTCTTTTCTCAAGATTCAGTTCCTTTTAGCATCGTAATTATTGATAAACTGATCATATAAATAAGAACTTTTCTTACTGAAGTATTAGCACCGTAATTTGATGAATCATTCGTTTATTTATAACAGTACATTATGCAACGAGCCTATAATGGCAGTAATTAAGACGCGAGTATGTTTATGAAACGAGCGCAAGCGAGTTTCATAATTTTCATACGATCGTCTTAATTACCATTTATAGGCACGTTTCATACGACTTTTTATGCTCGACCATATTTCTAACTTGAAATTATTCATAAGTATTCATGTTATTCTTATCTGACTGGGGAGCGGAACTGACGTAGTGCAATATCTCGTAAATTGTGAGATGTGCGCAGACGCGAAAGTATTGATTTTTTTGCAAGGAACAAATGTCATTGACCTTGATATAATCTAGAGAGTAAAATAAACATTAATCTTGATATAACCTTGAAATTGGTTTAGACATTGAAAAACGAGATGACAAATTGAATTTATTTGAATATTATTTACAATTAACGCTAATTATTATAGTAACAGAACGTAACCTTCTGCGACAGTATTGGATTTCCAGCCTCCGTGACGTTTCGCTAGTTGTCTTTCGATTGCATATCCGAGAATAATCCATACTAGCGCTTTCATATTGCTACAATGGTGTTTTCTGATTGGTGGAACACCTGAACTTTAATGAATAGGTGTACTTTAATGAGGTGCATTAAAGGGCTGCTACCAGGTGTATAATTACTACATTTCGGCATGGCCGAGCAGAAAGATAATAAAGCTTATGATTACAGTCTTCCTAATGACTACTGTACCATGTATATTCTTACCCTATTATGAAAGAAAAATATTCGCAAGTTGTGCTTATAAAACAGTTAAACGCCTAAGAAGAAGGCACAATAATCAAAGTTTATTTGAAAAGGTGGCTGGATTATCCAACAAACTGGATTCATTATGAATTTAATGCTTTTAGAATTGATCAAATTTATAAATACTCTTTAATGAAATTCTATCATAAAAATCGAAGGAAATTTGTAGCTCATCCACTTGACCGTAATACGAGACGAATTGAAATTCTTATTTTAGTTGAAACTAAATGCTTCACATCTGCTGCTTTATTACGTTTATATAATTCGATGATAAAAAATTTCATCCAGAATTGGCTGCTTTAAGCAATGAAATTTTCAAATCCGTAATAAAACAATTTATTTGACAGATTTCCCTAGTTTATATGTATCATGTATTGTAAAGAAAATTTATTTCTTCTGAAAAATTCATGACACAATTTTAACACTATACCACTTATAGAATCTATATATATAATTTGAACTGGTAGTGGAAATTGCGGGAAAACGGCTGAACGGATTTTAATAAACGACCCCACATTTTGAAACCTGGAACCCAACGTTTTTCAGAAAAATAGTAGTTTTCAGTGAAATGTAATTTTATCAACAGTAATCTCACTAGACGTTTTGATTTTATCGATAAATCTGCGAGTGGAACACGAGCACATTTATCTAGAGAAAATCAAAACTCGAGTGGGATTTAATTGACTATGACACGATTAGAAGAGAGTATATAAAGATTAGAAGTAACGAAGTACTCCAATACAATAATATATTAATTAGCTTACGAAAATACAACTGTCTTCAAATGTATTATTGTACCATCTCAACATTACAAATATTACGCTAGATGCATGCTAGATGGCAGTAGTGAGCAATGCCTTCTCGTCGAGAAGTTCTCGATCTATTATACACGATGGCAATGTCACTAGTCAAGAAGGCTTTGTTGATTCAGTTTCATTTTTATTAAAATGCAACATTCCACTTCAATTATCCGAATCCCAGTAATCAACGTCACTTGACAGATGATTTTCAATAAATCTTAATTTTAAACAATCTCTGATACGTGACTATCCATAATATCATATAGCAGAAGCTATACCATAACCTAACTAATATACACAAATGTTAGAAAGGTTTTAATTAACGACGATGACATAAAAAATAAACATGAATAATTTTAAAAGGAATAATTATTGAATGTACAATTTTCAAATTTGAATGTGGTTGGTGGTTCAATTGATGTTATATTGGACGTGTGCGTAATATAAGTGGAACTCGTTGATTTAGGCCTACTATGGTGTATTCAACTTATTCAGAATTTCCGAATGAATAATTTTAAAAGGAATAATTATTGAATGTACAATTTTCAAATTTGAATATGGTTGGTGGTTCAATTGATGTTATATTGGACGTGTGCGTAATAGAAGTGGAACTCGTTGATTTAGGCCTACATGGTGTATTCAACTTATTCAGGATTTCCGAATGGTGCTCTTCATTTATTTGTAAATCGGATTTCAGAAGATGCATAGGTATGATCAGTGATTTTTATTAATTCTTGTTCTTGAATGCCAATGCGGGTCATATTTGAAACTGCTGTGCATCGACTGGAGTGGTTTGTAAGTTTATATATATATTTTGACGTCCAGACCAGCGCAGTTTCAAATGTTAGCAAACAAAGAAACAAATGCTAGGGACGCGATAAAATTGTGCGATAAGCAGCCATGATTGGTTGAAATACGTCCTTTCGTACCGTTTTATTGGTCAAAAGTAGTATGACGTAGTAAGAGTGTAATAGTCAACATAATTTTCCTATTTTCTAAAATCCATCTGTCGTCACTAACTAATTGTATTTCAGAATAAAACAAAACACACACTACAGTAAACAATATTACACGGAGGCCATGATCTGCAAGAAGCTGAATATTTAGAGCTCAATTTAAATTGGTTATTAAAAACTTCAAGACTTACTAAAAATAATTTACAGGTCTGATTCTGTGGTGTGTAATTTTCTGTGTACAGCTGTGTATTGGAGATTAAAAACCATAAAACGTGAGGTGGTTTGATGACATTATTACCATTAGAAATAAAATATTGTTATAGTTAATGCCATGATGTGACTATTTTTCATTAATTATACATATTAATGCTATATTGATGATATGAAAGTGAAACGTTTTGGGATTATATAAGTAGATGTAGAGAATATCTTAAATTAGGTATTTATTTCTATAAGTTACTGAGAGGCGGCTGTATAGTATATATAGTATATGTTACTGAAAACTATAAAACTTACGTAAGATAATAATATTGTTATTAAAATTCAAATATTTTTATGGTTATTAATGAAGTGGGTTTGGGTCTTTTTCATATATTTAATGGCGGTGTGGTATAGATGTATATGTACGTGATTCTCTTCACTATTGGCTAGAGAAAGCGCAAAATTTAGAGTTCCTAAGGGAAGAACAAAATATGTTACTTACTGATAAAATAAGAGGCCTACAAGATTTTGTAGTCTCCCGATCATTTCAGCAAGATCTCTTAGCAGGATAAAATGATTTTACCCTCTACATTTCAAGGTAGTTTACGAAAAATGCAACAGCTATACCAAGATGCTTCTTCAGTATTGGCCTACAAAATAGCTCTCGATCATTTCAGCAAGATCTCTTAGCAGGATACATTTCAAGTTAGTTCACGAAAGTTGCAGCAACTATACCAAGATGCTATGTCTATTGTTTGAAAGCATAGCAAACCTGACTTTTTTTTTTTTTAATTTTCACCTACAATCCACAATGACCTCAAATAGCTATTGCTTTACTCCCACATGAAAAACTCACTGATCGTCCTGACATTGTTACTTGAGTTTTCGCGTTGAAACTCATCCTATAGTGCTTACAGCTGTCATTTAGCTCCAGTAGCATACCCTTTAGTATCATTTCCTCTTCTGCTAACTACGGCATATCATCAGCAAATTTTATTCATTATTCTTCTTCCTCCTACTAACATTCCTCCCATGTTCTGAATGGACTACTAAATTGCTTCAGAGGAATACTTTTTTCTATAGAAACCCACTTACTGACTGACTTACTGGCTTTTAAGGAACCCGGAGGTTCATTGCCGCCCTCACATAAGCCCGCCATTGGTCCCTATCCTGAGCAAAATTAATCCATTCTCTATCATTATATCCCACCTCCCTCAAATTCATTTTAATATTATCTTCCCATCTAAGTCTCGGCTTCCCTAAAGGTCATTTTCCCTCCGGCCTCCCAACTAACACTCTATATGCATTTATGGATTCGCCCATACGTTCTACATGCCCTGCCCATCTCAAACGTCTGGATTTAATGTATGTAGTCGGTTTAAAAATATCCTCCCGTCCTACTTTAGCATTCAAATCCCCCAATAAAATTTTCATGTGATATCTAGGTAACTGATCAAAAGTCTGTTTCAATTCCTCATAGAAGCTATCCTTTATATGGTCGTCTTTCTCTTCTGTAGGAGCATGAGCATTTATAACTAAGATATCGCACCATCTACCTTTAAGTACTAAATACGATAACCTATCACTGATAAATTCGACCTTTTTTACTGCTGATTTTATTCTTTTATGAATAAAGAATCCTGTTCCTAATTGGTGATTATCGTTTCCTTCCCCATAATACAACAAATAATCTCCTATTTGATAGAAACCCACATATTAACAAAATACCAAAAATTGTTTGTTCTGCTTCAACGATTCTTCAATGTACATGTAGGCCTATAGGCCCACTGTATTCGTTCAAAGTCTTCTTCCCAAGAGCAGATATTTCACTGCAAATCTAGCATTTCCCATTCTTCCCTTTTATCCGCCGTCCTCTTAGTCTCCAAATACGATCCCCATATCTTAATGTTGTCTGTCATCTGATATCTTCTTCTGCCCCCGAACATTTTTCCTGCTCAACATTCCTTACAGTGCATACTTCAGCGAGCAGTTTTCTGCTCAGTCCGGTCTACTATATTGTATTGTATTTCCGAGGAAAATTCGAAATGATATTTTTCATCGTTACAATAATTTCTCTGTACTTCATATAGACCAAATACGAAAGTAAAAAGTGTTCGAATTTTGTACGATTGCTCAAGAATTCGAAGCACAGGGTGTACCACATTGTGTGCATGACACCTGTCTTTGCAGATGGCTGTTTACAGATTGATGATGATAATTATTCTGATTAGAGATTACAATGCCTGTTCATGTTTGATTGAGTGGCTTAATAACAAGCCATTTCCTTAGGTAATGGACGCGTATGTTTCAGTAACAAGAGATTATTCACCGGGCAGACGCTACAGCTTACAGTCAATAACACCTAATGATTAGTGCCAGAATCTGTTTGAGGCGAGTCTTGTGCATGAATTAGGTCTAATCAAGTAGAACACAAATCCATCCGATCGTGAATGGATTGTTGTGTATTCAGAAAACATATGTTATATATTGTTCAGAATTCTACTGTCCCATAGAAGGGTGCTGCGCGATGTAGAGGAGAAGTGGGTACAGTGAGACAGGGAGAACAGTGAGACATTTTTTTTATTAAATATTAAATTTTGATGTTGAAATGTTTGTAACAGTGGAGTTGTATGTTGCATGAGTAAAGTAACAGTATTTTCATACTCGATTTGATTCTAGTTATAAAGGTGAGTGATAAAAAAATAATTCATAATTTTTCACTCTAGAAGTAAAATTTTGGCTTGTATTTAAGGGGAGAGAATGGTATTTTTGAAAACTTTTTTCCTATAAAATAATAATAATTTTTGTATGTAGAGAGCTCATAGCTGTGGTAACTCAACCAAATGAAAATATTTTGAAAAAAAAAAAAAAATTTGGGGACCCAAATTTGAAAAAAAATATACCTAATGCAGGATTATACTAAAACCGATATATCTAAACCGTTTTTAAAGACAGATTCAAACAGTTTTTTGCCATGTATTTGAAAAAGCATGTTCTACAAACTGTCTGTAACATAATTTTGATATTAGTCCCTACGTTTGTAAAATAAACAATTAAAATTTAATAACAATTTTCTGATTTCCTTTCTTGCAAACAAACGGACGTATTTTTAAAATCAAATCAATTAACGAAATTCTGTTACAGAGAAAAGTTTCCTAATAGTATAAAGAATGTGTGTTCTAAATTTCATGCATGTATCTTTAATAGTTCAGAAATTAAATCCATTTCTGTCTGTCACTGTAGCAAAAAAAAAAAAAATGAAGTTACTGAAAACCGATTAAAGCGGGCGTGTGATTTAAAACTCCATAGCGCAGGAAGTTTAAAAATGACGTCTCAACATCCGATAAGGGCACAAATACCCACAAAATGTTTCGCAATGCATTCCACACATATCAAAGGGTATTTTAAAGAAAAAAAATATTTGTTTTTTTTTTTTATTTAATTTACCGGAAACAACAATAAAAGTGGGCGAGTGATTTTAAAATCCATAACGCAGGAAGTTTAAAAATGGCGACCCAACATCCGATAAAGGCACAAATACCCACAAAATGTTATGCTATGCATTCCACACACATCACAGAGTATTTTAAAGATTTTTTTTTTATTTACTCATTTTTAACCAAAAAATTACCACCCTCTCTCCTTAATGGTTATATTGGATATACAAATTAAATAGAAATATGAATGTTTTGTTACGTAAAACTATGGTATTTGACATTATGTTTGGCAAAGTTTCGTCTTTCTTGTTTTAATTTTGAATTGATGGTGCCATTTTTAAACGAACTATGCGTAAAGGGAACAGTGAGACATGCCATTGAAGGGTACACTGAGACGTCTCACTGTTCCCATTTACCAATGATTTGCAAAAATAAACTGTAATTATATTACATTTACCGGTAACTAACATTAAAAATGAACATACTAGTAACCAATTTAGGAACTGTAGCTTAAAATAATGGATACATTATATTTTAATGGCTTCTGAAATAAAAAATTATTCACAAATTAAAAAAAAATATATATTAAAAAATAATATAGAATTAAATTAAATTCTTATAATTATAAGCTTTGTTGTCACCAAAAATTCCTTTTAGTTTTTAGCAAAAGTTTGAAATGTCATGGAAAATTCACTTTTCAAAATGTTCCAGATGTTTCAATGGTTTCGAAGTCAGACATCAAAATGATTCTAAATAAGTCTACACAACATGGCAGCAGACAGCAAGCTTTCTTTTCTTTCGAAATAAATGTAAATCATTTCAATGTCCGTTAATAGACACTGTGGTGTCCCACTGTACCCTCCTGAATGGGAACAGTGAGACATTGGCATTTTTTGACAAACAGGCATTGTATATTATGTCCTTTTTCTATTAACATTTCTGTTTATGTATTATTGTACTCCATGTTTTAAAGTATATTTCTGTTGCACTTGATTTTAAAAATACTTGAAATTTTACTTGCAAACATATGTCTTAATATTTTGTGTCTCACTGTACCCACTATTCCCCTAGGCTAGAAAATAAGGACGATCAGCCTAAAGGTTGGACTATGAAGGAAGTTTTCGAATGAACAGCAATAAACAATATACTTACTTATTTACTTACTTACAAATGGCTTTTAAGGAACCCGGAGGTTCATTGCCGCCCTCACATAAGCCCGCCATCGGTCCCTATCCTGTGCAAGATTAATCCAGTCTCTATCATCATACCCCACCTCCCTCAAATCCATTTTAATATTATCCTCCCATCTACGTCTCGGCCTCCCTAAAGGTCTTTTTCCCTCCGGTCTCCCAACTAACACTCTATATGCATTTCTGGATTCGCCCATACGTGCTACATGCCCTGCCCATCTCAAACGTCTGGATTTAATGTTCCTAATTATGTCAGGTGAAGAATACAATGCGTGCAGTTCTGTGTTGTGTAACTTTCTCCATTCTCCTGTAACTTCATCCCGCTTAGCCCCAAATATTTTCCTAAGCACCTTATTCTCAAACATCCTTAACCTATGTTCCTCTCTCAGAGTGAGAGTCCAAGTTTCACAACCATACAGAACAACCGGTAATATAACTGTTTTATAAATTCTAACTTTCAGATTTTTGGACAGCAGACTGGATGATAAGAGCTTCTCAACCGAATAATAACACGCATTTCCCATATTTATTCTGCGTTTAATTTCCTCCCGAGTGTCATTTATATTTGTTACTGTTGCTCCCAGATATTTGAATTTTTCCACCTCTTCGAAGGATAAATCTCCAATTTTTATATTTTCATTTCGTACAATATTATGGTCACGAGACATAATCATATACTTTGCCTTTTCGGGATTTACTTCCAAACCGATCGCTTTACTTGCTTCAAGTAAAATTTCCGTGTTTTCCCTAATCGTTTGTGGATTTTCTCCTAACATATTCACGTCATCCGCATAGACAAGAAGCTGATGTAACCCGTTCAATTCCAAACCCTGCCTGTTATCCTGAACTTTCCTAATGGCATATTCTAGAGCGAAGTTAAAAAGTAAAGGTGATAGTGCATCTCCCTGCTTTAGCCCGCAGTGAATTGGAAAAGGATCAGATAGAAACTGACCTATACGGACTCTGCTGTATGTTTCACTGAGACACATTTTAATTAATCGAACTAGTTTCTTGGGAATACCAAATTCAATAAGAATATCATATAATACTTCCCTCTTAACCGAGTCATATAAAAACAATATAAAAAGCCAAAATAAAAAGTTTGAGTTGATTCTAGAAAATAATACAGGATTGTCCGAGGGCTTTGAGTTGTCCTGAAGGTAATATTCAGCACGTTCACTGGCAGCAAGGGTTCAGGCAATGACCTCAAGAACTAGTGAAGTTGTGAAACTTCATGAAATGAATTCATATAGGTGATACTTACAGTATTTAGACGTGTAACGTCTCTGTTTGACCTGCTGTAATAAGAGAATTAAAGGATTTTTGTGGATCGTAAATTACACCGACATCGGTTCACATCTAAATGCTTAAGTCATATCCGATAAACTCAACAATGTGAATGAATACATCACTACATGCAAGTGGAGTCCTCATATATACATAACCTGTGTATTATATAATGTGTTGGGAGTTGCAAATTATTTTGTGCGAGATCATGCGTATTTGCTTGTTTTCCGCACAGAACCAATACGCGGTAAGTGTGAAATACCACATTCAGTATTCCCAACGTAACACACATAACAATTTCCCTCTTCTTACCGCTTAAGCGCGACATTCATTTTACTGCTTTAGGCTTTTAACATATTATCTTTAGAGACGTGTAACATAGTAATAATTATAAATTGGAAACTTACCACTGCAATTTCACCTAAATTGCACTGTTAATTATTGTTTTTAAATATTTGCAAAAATTAAGTAAAGTCTACTACTCCACATAAGCTATTGTATTCCTGATACAAGTAACATTAAGGAAGCCGTGAAAAAAATCAACAAGACTCCAGATGCCGATGTTATTACTGCAATATGTTATATAAATAATGTTGTTAAAATATTAAAATGAAAGATAAATCATTACATAACCTTACCGTTTGTTTTAAGTTCGCATTTATAGACTGGGGGGGGGGGAAGACAGACGTATATCACGGCCTGCTGGAGTATAGATATTTTTGTTTTCTAAAGTTGCCGTTCATTAAACAGAAACCAAGATGGAGATTTCATTACAACTAATTAGAAATTCGTCTTTCGGGTATGTAATAAACGATCTTCGCACAACATAATGTACGATACACGAGCGGTATGTTTGTTTTCATGTTCGAGGAAATTAAAAAAGCTCAACTACGTTTCTCTTTTTCAATCTTTCCTCGAACATGAAAACGTCAACATACCGCTCTTGTAACGTATATTACTATTAAAATAATGTTATTCAGTTGTGCTTTGATATGGACTCGGAACAGATGCGTGCACTGCACATGCGATAAAGCAAATACAAGCTTGGTTTTACTCGCTCGCAGATGGATAAATTTAATAACATTATTTACCGTGTTATGATATATTCTCACGTGCTTGTATACAGTACATTCTGTTTTTAATACATTATTATTATTATTTACTTACTGGCTTTTAAGGAACCCGGAGGTTAATTGCCGCCCTCACATAAGCCCGCCATTGGTCCCTATCCTGAGCAAGATTAATCCAGTCTCCATCATCATATCCCACTTCCCTCAAATCCAGCCTAATATTATCCTCCCATCTACGTCTCGGCCTCCCCAAGGTCTTTTTCCCTCTGGCCTCCCAACTAACACTCTATATGCATTTATTTCTGGATTCGCCCATACGTGCTACATGCCCTGCCCATCGCAAACGTCTGGATTTAATGTTCCTAATTATGTCAGATGAAGGATACAATGCGTGCAGCTCTGTGTTGTGTAACTTTCTCCATTCTCCTGTAACTTCATCCCTTTTAACCCCAAATATTTTCCTAAGAACCTTATTCTCAAAAACCCTTAATCTCTGTTCCTCTCTCAGAGTGAGAGTCCAAGTTTCACAGCCATACAGAACAACCGGTAATATAACTGTTTTATAAATTCTAACTTTCAGAATTTTTGACAGCAGACTAGATGACAAAAGCTTCTCAACCGAATAATAACAGGCATTTCCCATATTTATTCTGCGTTTAATTTCCTCCCTAGTGTGATTTATATTTGTTACTGTTGCTCCAAGATATTTGAATTTTTCCACCTCTTCGAAGTATAAATCTCCAACTTTTATAGCTATTATTATTATTATTATTATTATTATTATTATTATTATTATTATTATTATTATTATTTCAGTGTTCTCCCTAATGGCAGGTCTTTCACTACAAACCCAACTTTTTCCAATCTTTATTATTTTCTACCTTCCTCTTTGTCTCCTCATGTGATCCATATATCTTAATGTCGTCTATCATGTGATATCTTCTTCTGTCCCGAACTCTTCTCCCGATCACCATTCCTTCCAGTGCATCCTTCAGTAGGCAGTTTCTTTTCTCAGCGTGACCTACCCAACCAAATCCTTTTTCTCTTCCTGATCAGTTTCATTTTCATTCTTTCTTCACCCACTCTTTCTAACACAGCTTCATTTCTTATTCTGTCTGTCCACTTCACACATTCCATTCTTCTCCATATTCACATTTCAAATGTTTCTATTCGCTTCGTGGTAATATCCTTGTTTCTGCCCCATACAATGCAACACTCCATTAAAGCACTTCACAAGTCTCTTCGTTAGTTCTTTTTCCAGAGATCCGCAGAAGACGCTCCTTTTTCTATCAAAAGCTTCCTTGTCCGTTACTATCCTCTTTTCGACTTCCTGGTAGCAGCTCATTTTGCTGCTTGTAGTACACTCCAAGTATTTAAAGCTGTCCACTTGCTCTACTGCCTCTTTTAGAATTCGCAAGTTTACCGTCTGTTTTTCTTCCTATGGCCATGATCTTCGTCTTATTTGCACTTATATAATCCCTATTGTTCACAACTGTCATTTAGCTCCAGTAACATATCTCTTAATATCACCTCCCCTTCTATTATTACCTTTTATTATTATTATTATTATTATTATTATTATTATTATTATTATTATTATTATTATTACAATTTCCTACAGTCAATCGGAAGATGTCGTCAATCTTTGCCATGGGTATAAAACAATCTCCGCTGATACCAATATTAAGAAATGATAAAATTAATCTCCATAAATACCTAGCTCTGATGATGATTGATTATTTTTAACTTGATTACTTAACGATATTGTATCAACTACTAGGCTATTTAGCGTCGATGAGTTTGGTGATAGCGAGATCATATTTGGCGAGATGAGGCCGAGGGTTCGCCATAGATTACCTGACATTTGCCTTATGGTTGGGGAAAATCTCGGAAAAGACCCAACCAGGTAATCAGCCCAAGCGGGAATCGAACCCACACCCGAGCGTAATTCCGGATAGGCAGGCCTTAGACAATGATGTATATCACAGTTATGAGAGTTAGGAATGAGTTTTGGAACGCTTTTTCTATCTCTGACATGAAATAAAATTCTTAATAAATGGAAGGACGTAAAGAGTAACCTAAATCATATTATTAATTTTCAGCTTTCTTGAGCTGATACAGTTGGAATGCAGAATAATGTTCAAATTATGATGCACGATTAAAACAAACATAGGCTATTACCCAGTTTACAAGTGCAATTTTTTCTTTGTTTTAAGGTTACGAAATCCAATCCGAATTACTGAAAATCCCTGGTTAGTAGCGACTGCAGACGTAACTGCCTTGTCAATTTTTGAACCTGAAGTCTGACATGTAAATTAGCCCATCGATCTCCCGCAGGATTCAGAGTATCAGCCTATTTCAAGAAATATAGAAATGAATGCAATGTAGGAGTTTTGGAAAATTTTTCTATTTCTCCTCCTCCTCTTCCTTCCTCTTTATTCCGATTTCTCTTCTTTATTAGCCCCGTTCGTCGCCTCAGTTTATCCTCTTCATCGTCACTCTCCTCTCCTCTCCTCTCCCTCAGATGTCAGTTCTGTTTGTCTTCCTCTTCGCAGCCATTTACGTGTGATGGGACGGACCGTAACGAGAACTCTTGTCAGAATAATCTGTGTTGGTGGTCTGAATGTGAGAAAGCTAGAGTGAGATAATTCGTAAACGAGTTTCCTTACGAATTATAATAGTAATATACGTTACAAGAGCGGTATGTTGACGTTTTCATGTTCGAGGAAAATATTGAAAAAGCGAAACGTAGTTGAGCTTTTTTAATTTCCCGGAACATGAAAACAAACATGCCGCTCGTGTATCGTACATTATTTTGTGCGAAGATTGTTTATTACGTACCTGAAAGAGGAATTTCTAATTAGTTGCAATGAAATCTCCATGTTGGTTTCTGTTTAATGACGGCAACTTCGGAAAACCAAAATATCTTTCTTCAGCATTGTTGCTATAAAATGTTTTCTGCGTTTACTATACTCCAGCAGGCCGTGATATACGTCTGTCTTTTTTTTCCCCCAGTCTATAAATGCGAACTTAAAACAAACGGTAAGGTTATGTAATGATTTATTTTTCATTTTAATATTTTAACAATATTATTTATATAACATATTGCAGTAATAACATCGGCATCTGGAATCTTGTTGATTTTTTCACGGCTTCCTTAATGTTACTTGTATCAGGAATGCAATAAGTTTCGTGGAGTAGTAGACTTTACTTAATTTTTGCAAATATTTAAAAACAATAATTAACATTGCAATTTAGGTGAAATTGCAGTGGTAAGTTTCCAATTTATAATTATTACTATGTTAAACGTCTCTAAAGATAATATGTTAAAAGCCTAAAGCAGTAAAATGAATGTCGCGCTTAAGCGGTAAGAAGAGGGAAATTGTTATGTGTGTTACGTTGGGAATACTGAATGTGGTATTTCACACTTACCGCGTATTGGTTCTGTGCGGAAAACAAGCAAATACGCACGATCTCGCACAAAAGCTTTTTAATATGTGGATCATTGACGGTAACAGAAATTTCTTAGTCCTTTTCTTTTTTTCCTTCATTAGGTGAAACTGTTGTAACAGAGAAAATTAAATTGTCGACTTGCAATTTGATACATATGAAAGAGAAGTTTAAAAAAAAAAGTTCCTCCGGGCCGGATTTGAACCAGCGACCTATGGATTACTGTCTTCTGACCAACCACTACAGTCCACCGCTCTACCAACTGAGCTACCAGAGGATATAATCTGGATTACTCAGTATGCAATAAACTCAAGTGTAGGAGCTGACGCAATATGGTCTTATTCGTGACACTGCACTGAACTGGTTTTATAGCCAGCAGCATCCGGTTTTGTCGTAATTGGTCGCCTCTCGAAACCGGTATATGAAATCAGTGCAAGTTTTGTACTCAACGGAGAGCAGTGCATTGACAAACTTTCGACAATAAGACCACAGTCTACTATATACAGTCGCGAAGCTCAGTATGTAGTAGAAATGCAAAGATGGGTAGTTGCCCACCACTAGGATCGCTACTATCGCCTCATCATCGCAGATCTCTCTCCTAGCAGACGACAAAATATGTTACAATTTCGTTGTGTTTTGGAAAAATTAACACCTTCCTTCCATTATTGAAATATTAAATGCATAAAGTTAATTTATTATTTTAATGAAGTAAATTAAAATCCATCATAAATTCGAAGATACCTGCAAGAAATAGGTTAATAATATTTTTGTTTGTGCAAAACGAACTGAAATTTACTATAATAGCTTCAATCATTCAAGATTATAGCGATAATTAACTATGAAACCAATAAATATTAATTTGCATTTCCCTTTACAGAAATAATAATGGAAATATGAATTAATGGAGTAACTTACGTGTATCGGTACTTGTAGTGTAGGCTTACGTAGTTAACAAAGTGGGATGAGGTTAAGCAATAATAATCACATCAGAATTGGAAATAAAACGTGATCAATAAATTTTATTGTAACAGACTTTTTCTACGTCTCTAGTAAAGTAACAAATAAAAATAACAACAAAATTAACAGCTATAATTAAAAACATATCCTTTGAAAAAAAAAAGTAGGCCTAAGCAATAATAATCCCACCAGAATTGAAAATAAAACGTGATCAATAAATTTCATTAAAACAAACTTAATTTTTCTACGTCTCTAGTAAAATATTATTATTCCAATTATTGTATTTTAGCCATTAACATTTTCATTACAACCAATAACGAACATTTCACAAGCATCAATGTGAAATACGCAACGAGCTAGCACTCGATTGAAATACGACACAGTCCAAAGTCGACCCTGGACAGTCTATTGTTTCTAGTTGCTAACCGCTTGGAGCGCTTTATCACGAGATTTGCAAAAAATCATCTCAAGCTTTGCGACTGTATATAGTAGACAGTGATAAGACCAAGAGCAGCTTCATTCGCGCTAGATCTAGATTTCTGGAAGTTCCGTGTCTCGGAAAAGTAATAGTAATTAGCAAGGAACCACCGCGCCTGTCTTTTACAAGGTATGTCACAAGGTTAATGGGTTCGGTATGGCACAGTTGCTCCCCGCCATCAATTGGGAGGCCTAGGTAAGGCATAGTTGCGCCCAGAAGAAATCAGGTAGCAAAATGGACATGGCATAGTTGCGCATAACTTACTTACTTACTTACTTACTTACTTACTTACTTACTTACTTACTGGCTTTTAAGCAACCCGGAGGTTCATTGCCGCCCTCACATAAGTCCGCCATTGGTCCCTATCCTGAGCAAAATTAATCCATTCTCTACTATCATATCCCACCTCCCTCAAATCCATTTTAATATTATCCTCCCATCTACGTCTCGGCCTCCCTAAAGGTCTTTTTCCCTCTGGCCTCCCAACTAACACACTATATGCATTTCTGGATTCGCCCATACGTGCTACATGCCCTGCCCATCTCAAACGTCTGGATTTAATGTTCCTAATTATGTCAGGTGAAGAATACAATGCTTGCAGTTCTGTGTTGTGTAACTTTCTCCATTCTCCTGTAACTTCATCCCTCTTAGCCCCAAATATTTTCCTAAGCACCCTATTCTCAAACACCCTTAATCTCTGTTCCTCTCTCAAAGTGAGAGTCCAAGTTTCACAGCCATACAGAACAACCAGTAATATAACTGTTTTATAAATTCTAACTTTCAAATCACTGCATAAACAATACAAAAACATTGACGTCATACCACGGAGCCGCCACGCTCTTTGCTCGGCAATCTCTGCATACTGAGCACAGCGAGGAGAGAAGGTTCAACTGAACAGTGGTGGTACTGCGCCTATGCAATGACAGAGCGCGATCCATTCGTCTGAGGTGGTATGGGAACAGCACAATTACAATACATTTGTACGAAAACAAAACTGTACATCCGTGATAAATCAATGTAACAAAATATTTTGGTTTGTAATCAAATTTAATATACTTATAATAATATGAAATTCATAATACAGCCAGCTGCAGAAGCGTTCGCATTATGTAAATGAGGCTCCGAAACTGCTATAAATATTCTAATATAGAAATAAATAATTTAAGCAGTACTACAACACTTGTCTACTCGGAAACTTGAAAATAGTTCAAGTGTTTTTAACAGACATTTTCCTACACAATATACAGATTGAACTATATAGGTCCTAACTTGGTGAGTAGTATCCAAAGAATATTTCAACTTTTGAAACACACCATCACTTTGTGTTACTACCGTGCCCAAGTTAAATGCTTTGTCGAGGTCAAACTGTGTTATGGAGTATGGAGGAATGGCGAAGTGTTTGATTTGTGGCAAGTTGTTTCAGCATGTAAAGAAATTCAATATACAATGCCATTATTCTCTATGCCACACAAATGATTATCGACAAGTACTAGTGCAGCAATTGAAAGATAAATTAAGTGAAGCTAGGGAACACACTGTCAATGAATCAATGGTAAGCTTAAGGCTTAAGATATAGGATTTCACTAGCCATTGCAAAGAACATGCGTTCTTTTAATAACGGGGAATTCGCCAAGAATGTTGCCATCATGACCGCAGAGTAGTTATTCCCTATCAAAATACAGGAATGTGATTCCATCAATTTATCTCCAAGAACTGTCGTATCATTGCTGCACTGACGCCACTGCGCTGGTGCGTGTTAACAGTAATACGACTCAACTGCTCGCTCTTCCAAGCTCTTGAGGCATGACTGGCTCTTACGTCATAACTGCAGCATCTGCCGGCCACTGGCATAAACAGTAGAAAAACATTTAGTAAAGTACTGCCAACTTTACATATTCCGAAGTGATGTAGTGTTAAAAGTTGTGTGATCAAGATGTATATTCAATTTTAGGTTCACAGAGAGGAATAAGTTGAAGAAATACTCTCTTTGTAGTAAAAATCTATGAACGCCGTAACGGTAAGTAGGCCTACACAACAAGATGAATCGGACTGCAGTTACAAAATTCACATGTTCATCATCGCTGCAAAGATCAAGGAAGGGTGAGCAACGCAGTGAAAAAGAAAAGGTTGTGAATAAAGGCTGTAGTTTACAACCATTTTTGGTTAAACAAATTCCATGGGTATTATATGAAGAATCAGACGAAGTCTTTTGTGTAAAATTTACTGAGTAAACGGTAGGTAATGTCATTAATTTATTTTTTAGACTAGCCGTACCCGTGCGCTCCGCTGCACCTGTTAGAAATAAATATAAAGTAATTACATAATTAAAATAGGACATATGATCCAGGGAACATTCGTGTTTGATAGAAGGATAAATCGTTTAATATGTTACTTAATTTAAATTGTATTTAAATAATTAAAATGCGGTCATTTTGATCCAGAGAGCAATCATTTGGTGCAATGACAATAATTCCTTTAACATGTTTCGTAATTGTTATTACATGCAACCATAGTTTAATGAAGATTGACATATCATTTAGTTTTAATGTGAATACTTTATATTACTTGCTATATGTTTCAGAAGTTACTGTAATAACATTGTAGAATTATGTCCATCTAGAGAAACTACACTTTCCAATGGTGAAATAATAATTAAAGTCGATTGGTGTTGTCCAAGGTCCCTTATAGACGAAATCATTTGTTTTTATTTCTGTACAGAGACTTAGATGACGTTATTGTAATTTTAAAACTCATTTATCTCTTTAAATATCAGTCCTATCAAAATTTTGTATAGAATAAGACTTATCGGAAATTATTTTTAAAGAAACGTTTATCATGTAACATTTTTCAAGAAAAGTAATAATAAGGGAGATATTTCGATTTATTTAATTCAAGCCCCCTTATAACCCCCCTTTTAAATAAAGTATTTTCAATGCCATATAGCCTAAAATCTAAGTTACAACGAACTTAATTTATATTCCAATTTTCATATAAATCGGTTCAGCCATTATCGCGTGAAAAGGTAACAAACATCCAGACAGACAGACATACATACAACAAAAAATTTCAAAAAAAGGGATTTTCGGTTTCAGGATGGTTAATTATACATGTTAACACCAATTATTTTTGGAAAATCGAAAATTACCAGAAAAGTTTGGCTACAGATTTATAAGACTATTAGTATAGATATTTCAAAGAAAAAAGTTTAATACAATTTCGCTTGTTTTTGTTTCCTTTCAGAGATAAAAATTGTTTTATTTGAAATATTTCATAGCATGTTTTAGCAAAGCTATTGATTTAATTCCCAATATGCTCAGTCAATTTAAGAGAGCACTATATCATGATAATGAATGATTGAAAGAATTTTAGTTTTGTTCTTTAAATATGCAGAAATTTGATCGGAACAAATGTAACTTCTCGTTCTGAAAACGAACTTTATAATGTTACACTCTGAAATTAATGATATTACTTAGGCTTCATTCTGTATTTTTAACCCTTCAGTGGTCGCTAAGGAAGCTTGCTGAGGGCGACGGTACTCCAGCGAGCATCGCGTTGAACTGGATCTCAAATACTGTTTGTAATTTAGTTCCGTAACACATGCCTGTAGTTACTTCACATTGCCAAGCCATAAGTCATTATGTCATTATTATATCACTATAGCAACAAAAAGTGGCTTGAAATCTTGTTCATAAGTGGCCCGTGTCCTGATCTAGATGACCTTGTTATGTAATACGCTTTAATATGAGTATTTTTCAAGCGATTAGAATGTATCCTCTGGTAGCTCAGTTGGTAGAGCGGTGGACTGTAGTGGTAGAAAGTAAATGCGGTTATCCATAGGTCGCTGGTTCAAATCCGGCCCGGAGGAATATTTTTTTTTCTAATGATTGGAGCTAGAATTTTTTGCAATTCTGCAAATTAGTACACATTTTCCATTCTTGCTATTTTAATTTTAAATTTAATCGTTTTATATTCTTGTTTCCAAGAAGAGATTCAAATAATTTTTTATGTGCAAAGACCGTCTTGTAGATACTTTGCTCGGTAACTAAAAATGGAGTACTGTAAAACAATATTAACCAGGGTTTTTAAAATAAATTATTTAATATTTGTATTTTTATTCTATTCGGTTGAAGAGAAAGATTTCTAATTAATAAATGGTAACTTTTAGTAGCTTTTAGTGCTTTCTTAATATCAATTATCATGTATTCTTAATATATTTATGCTCGACCATGCCGAAATGTAGTAATTATATACCTGGTAGTAGCCCTTTAATGTACCTCATTAAAGTACAGCTATTCATTATAGTTCAGTTGTTCAGCCAATGAGAAATCACCATTGTACCATTATAAAACCGCAAGTATCGATTATTCTCGGATATGAAATCGAAAGAGAATTAGCGAAACGTCACGGAGGCTGGAAATCCTATACTGTCATAGAAGGTTATGTTCTGTTACTATAATAATTAGCGTTAATTGTAAATAATATTCAAATAAATTCAATTTGTCATCTCGTTTTTCAATTCTAAATCAATTTCCAGCTTATATCAATACTAATGTTCATGTTATTCTCTAGATTATATCAAGGTGAATGACATTCGTGCCTCGGAAAAAAATCAATACTTTCGCGTCTGCGCACATCTCACAATTTAGAAGGTCAGTCCCGCTCTTCACTTAGATAACCATAACATGAATACTTATGAATAATTTTAAGTTAGAAATATGGTCGAGCATAAAAAGTCGTATGAAACTTGCCTATAATGGTAATTAAGACGCTCGTATGAACATTATGAAACACGCTTGCGCTCGTTTCATAAACAAACATACTCGCGTCTTAATTACTACCATTATGGGCTCGTTGCATAATGTACTATTCTGTTACACTCTGTTGCCTAAATCAGCTATCTTCCGGGACAGATTAGCAATCTGTAAACTGGACGAAGATATTCTGCTCAGTTTGTAGATAGAGGGGCAGATTGGTTTAACCGCATGGAATATTTGAAATTGGGCAGTGAGAAAAATTACTGTTCTAGTAACTGCATTGCCAAGACAAAAGTGCTATTATGTCACAATAATAAGTAATAAACTTGCTTGCAATCTCGTTCACAAGTGACTCGTTCTTGATCTGGATAGCCTAGTGACGCAACATGATTCCATATTCCTCATTGCTTAGCTGAGTTAGTAATGTTATTGTCTATCCTCTGGTAGCTCAGTTGGTAGAGCGGTGGACTGTAGTGGTGTGTGAATAGAGGAACAGTTATCCATAGGTCGCTGGTTCAAATCCGGCCCGGAGGATTATTTTTATTTATTTTTTATCGGAGCTGAAATATTCTGTGGTCTTGTGACTTTATTTTATATTTTTTTCATTAATTATATTTAAAATTTAAAAGTACATTTACAGTAAAAGTATTTACATTTCCAAAAAAGAACAAATTGGAAAACGTATTTAACGAGGTGAAGGATTGTGTCAAGGTTAGAGTGGGATAGATGAGGATATATCTAAGTTATAGGAGATCGACGACTGTTAGAGTGGGATACATGGGTTCATATCAAAGTGATAGGAGGTTGGGAACTGTGACAAGGTTAGAGTGGGTTAGATTGTGAAATGACAAAATGGCAGGAGGTCGAGGACTGTGGCAAGGTTAGAGTGGATTAGATGGAAGGATAGCTAGCGTATGTTATTGTATTATGTGTAGTGTATTATTTGTATTGTGTATGGTATAATGTATGTTATTGTATTGTGTTTTGTGTATAGTTTTATATTGTTGTGTGTAGTGTATTGTTTTGTATTGTGTATAGTGTAATGTACTGTTTTGTATTGTGTGTAGTGTAATGCTTGTATGGTAATGTATGTAGTGTTATGCTTTGTATAGTATTATATTAAATGTAATTTTTCCTTCCTCCTGAAAGAAATTATATAGGGACATCATTTTATTTTTACTAACATTTTTAATATTAACCTGGCTATACCTTTAGAGAACCGGAAACACCGTTTGCTACCCCCTTTCCACGACTGTAGTTCGATGATACTGGCGTAAAACACAAACAAATCATTTTACTAGGTATAGGAGGGAAGAAAAGTAGTTCATCCATTTACGTAAACTAGGAAATATCGTATTTTGAGTTTGATAATTTTCATTTGGTTTTTGTTTAATCAAAATACAGTACTGTATTAAGAATAAGTGTTTTTACTCACGAACTGAGTTATCCACGCAGACGTATTCATTATGCAGTGTATATTATATTGCCTACAGCATATTAGCGTACAATATAGAGAATGAAGTTAAATTGACAAATAATAATAATATGGATATTTTAACACATTTTTGAAAATGGTGGCCGATCATTTCGGTACATCTTCAGTTCTTTTGTGCATATTATCGCATTATAGACTACTGCATCTAATTCCAATCGCCAGTTTCGTCCTTCGTACTAGTAACTCATGTTAAAATAATTCTGTAACTACTCTATAAAAGAGTACCTTACGTACTGTAAATTCAATCTTCACTTTTGCCCGATCTGAAAAGATAAAATTACTCAGACATGCTATCTACTGTCCGTTCAAGTGGTTATGTCGCAGGATCGTAGAAAGGGGGGAAATCACGTGACAGTTAATTACTTAACGAGGCCCTTTTATTTAAGTTATTTTAAACAGTTGTATAATATTACGTAAACGTCCAATTCCTAACATAAATTAACGTTTTCAGAAAAGAGATAAGACAGTCCAGCTTTTACAGAGAGGCGGGATGCGACGTAGGCAAACGGAGAGTACCTGTGCGAAAATATGATTCAATATTGCAAGCTCTTTCGTCACTGGAAAACGCGAACATATTTCTGAAACGTACTATACTCACTAACTCGGTGCTGTTTACTATATGCGGTTTTGGTTCTTTGTGGAGAACGGTTGAAAGTTTACTAGTAGAAGGGGTAGGAGTGAAGTACATTCAAAAACTCAGGTACAATAAAAATTGAAGTAACAATAAAATGATGTCCCTGTACTTTGTACTGTCACATAGTCGTTTCAGTCAATCAACGACGATACCTATATTGTTTTGTGTATATTGTGTTGTATGTGTTGCATTGTTTACGGTGTGTTTATGTTACGTTACCTGTGTTTTTTCTCAGATTTTTTCTCCAACTTTAAGGCGAATGTCAGATAATCCCATGACAAATGACGAATCTTAGGCCTCACCTCACCAAATACCAACTCGTTACCACCTTAGTGCTACATCAACGTTAAATAAACTTAGTAGTTGATAACCGACTAAAATGTTACGCTTGTCTGTGTGTCTCAGTACGTATCAATATATTATTTACTTTAGATAAATCAAATAATTCATTCACTCCGTAACTAA
Organism: Periplaneta americana; assembly: GCF_040183065.1. Taxonomy (NCBI): domain Eukaryota; kingdom Metazoa; phylum Arthropoda; class Insecta; order Blattodea; family Blattidae; genus Periplaneta; species Periplaneta americana. Next base: position 144,714,447 of record NC_091129.1, on the reverse strand, counting down.
ATGCTCTATTTAAAGCTGATGGCTTCCATATCAATGTAACTCATTTCTCTGATATCTTATAACATTTTGAATAAAGTTGTGTGCTTGTGTATGACGTTATTCAAGCTTTATCGAAACACTTGGCAGAATCTGCAGCTATCAGCATTGCATTCATCGTCGCACTGTTCTCGGAGAAACCAAGGAAACGTCAAGATAAGTAGATGTAATGCATTTACAGTTAGTTCATTAAAACTCTGCTTAGAGTTTGAAGCAAAACATTCAGTTGTAAAACTTAATGCATAGTAAACCTCGTGGAAGTTGCGCACTCACAAGGGACTCGAATTAGAAGGAAATATTTCCGAGAATGCACAAATTAAGACTTAGGATTACTTTTGGATACTTCAAGAACGTAATGAAACATTGGAAACTTGGTTGAAATCCAGATGAGTTCTAGGTCGAATTTTTTTTGTGAACGAAGATGGTGTGACGAGTGTTTTCTCGGAGTGTTGTCATGCCAGCTATTCTTTTTGTAATATTAATTTATGATTTTGTCATTAAAAAATCAATATCTGATATGTACAGGGACATCATTTTATTTTTACTAACATTTTTAATATTAACCTGGCTATACCTTTCTATTAACGATTGAAACAGGAAACACCGTTTGCTACCCCTTCCACGACTGAAGTTCGATGATACTGGCATAAAATACAAATCACTTTACTAGGTATAGGAGGGAATAAAAGTAGTTCATCCGTTTATGTAAACTAGGAAATATCGCAATTTTGAGTTTGATAATTTTCATTAGGTTTTTGTTTAATCAAAATACAGTACAGTATTAACACTTAGTGTTTTTACTCACGAATTGAGCTATCCATTCGGACGTATTAATTATGCAGTATATATTGTACTGTTACAGCACATTAGCGTACGATATAGAGAATGAAGTTAAATTGAAAAATAATCATAATATGGATATTTAAACACATTTTTGAAAATGGCGGCAGTTCATTTCGATACAGGCTTCAGTTCTTTTGTGCATATTATCGCACTATAGACTATTGTACCTAATTCCAATTACCAGTTTCGTCCTTCTACTAGTAACTCATGTTGAAATGATTCTGTACCTACCTATAAAAGAGTACCTTACGTACTGAAAATTCAATCTTCACTTTTGCCCGATCCGAAAAGATAAAATTACTCATAAATGCTATCTACTGTCCGTTAAAGTGTTTTTGTCGCAGGATCGTAGAAAGGGAGGAAATCACGTGACAGTTAATTACTTAACAAGGCCCTTTTATTTAAGTTATTTTAAACAGTTGCATGATATTACGTAGACGACCAATTCCTAACAGAAATTAATGTTTTCAAAAAAGAGCTAAGATAGCCCAGCTACTAGACTTAACAAAGGGGCGAACAGAAGCAGGTGGGGGAAACCGGGATGCGACGTAGGCAAACGGACGACAGTACTTGTACGAAAATATGAATCAATTTTGAAAGCTCTTTCGTCACTGGAAAACGCGAACATATTTCTGGAACGTACTGTACTCAGTAACTCAGTACTGCTTACGCGCCCTCGGCTCTGTGTCGTGAACGGTTGGAAGTTTACTAGTAGAAGGGGTGGAAGTGAAGTACATTCAAATCTCAGGTACAATAAAAATTGTAGTAAAAATAAAATGTCCCTGCATATGAAAGATAAAGACTTTTGTAACTGGAGTTCAGATTTATACAGGGTGGGAGTGAAATAACCCTGAAGATTTTCAGAGCGAATAGCTCATGTTGCATGTAACAAAAAATATAATACAATTTTGGTGCAAAGTTCATAATTTTCTCAGAAAAAATGTAGACCTACCTTCCGGCACAAAAGTAGACATTTTTCGTAATCTATACTAATAATAAATCTGTAGCCGAAATTTTTCTGGTAATTTTCGATTTTCCAAAAATAATTGGTCCTAACATATATAATTAATCACCCTGAAACCGAAAATCGCTATTTTTTAATTTTTCACGCGATAATGGCTGAACGGATTTCGATGGAAATTGGAATATAAATTAAGTTCTTTGTAACTTAGATTTTAAGCTACATGGAATTCAAAATAAATTATTTAAAAGGGGGGTTATAAGGGGGCCTGAATTAAATAAATCGAAATATCTCGCTTATTATTGATTTTTGTGAGAAATGTTACATAACAAACGTTTCTTTAAAAATAATTTCCGATAAGTGTTATTCCTTGAAAAAGTTTGATAGGACTGATATTTAATGAGATAAATGAGTTTTAAAATTAAAATAACTGCCATCTAAGGCCGTGTAATGAATTAAAAAACAAATGACTTCGTCTATAAGGGGCGTTGGACAGCAACAATCGAAAGCCATGAAAGATAGCCTACAGAGGATGTTTCTGTCTTTGTATGAAGTAATATCGGAAGCTAAATTAACCGATTTGTATAATTAATTATTAATTCACCATTGGAAAGTGTAGTTTCTCTGTATGGACATAATGCTATAATGTTATTACAGTAACTTCTGAGTGAATCGAGGACAGGTATGATTAAAATAGCTTCTTATGCACAGAAAACTTGATAGGCTATTCTGTACATTCGTTTCCTGTATTTCCTAAAATAATTTTTATGACCAAATGAGTGGTCTCTGGATCAAAATGATCGCATTTTAATTATGCAAATACAATTTAAATTAAGTAACATAATAAACGATGTATCCTTATATCAAACACGAATGTTCCCTGGATGAAATGTCCTATTTTAATTATGTAATTACTTTATATTTATTTCTAACGGGTGCAGCGGAGCGCACGGGTACGGCTAGTACACTAATAACAGTACTAAATCACATCAAGATAGTTGCTGGAATGCTTTCTGCATCCAATCATAATCGGTAAAACTTAGATTTTAGACAAGGAGTTCCTGGGAAGGGCGGGGGGGTGGGGAATTTGTCTCCAGTTCTTAAGAAGTAGACAGGTACAGCACACGGACGGAGATTAGTAGAGAGATTCCCAATTTTATTTTATGTAGGTAACTTCTTATCTATTAGCACAATACGTAACATTTTCCGTCCTCTTGCCCAGATACATCTGCTACTTTCTATTTTAATAACATGTAGTCCTGTGTATCATGGTCCTAATGGAAATGGCGTTGTTAGGAACAGTGCTGCAAATTGAAATGTCCGGAAAATCGCCAAACAGTAGTTCAGAAGCCGCTAGATTCCTTATTATCAATAGATAAAGTATCATTTTCGTCGCTAGAGTGTGTTGAAAAAGTCTCTAAATCCCTATTTAAACAATACTTACTTACTAGCTTTTAAGCAACCCGGAGGTTCATTGCCGCCCTCACATAAGCCCGCCATCGGTCCCTATCCTGAGCAAGATCAATCCAGTCTCTATCATCATATCCCACCTCCCTCACATCCATTTTAATATTGTCTTCCCATCTACGTCTCGGCCTCCCCAAAGGTCTTTTTCCCTCCGGCCTCCCAACTAACACTCTATATGCATTTCTGGATTCGCCCATACGTGCTACATGCCCTGACCATCTCAAACGTCTGGATTTAATGTTCCTAATTATGTCAGGTGAAGAATACAATGCGTGCAGTTCTGCCTTGTGTAACTTTCTCCATTCTCCTGTAACTTCATCCCTCTTAGCCCCAAATATTTTCCCACCTTATTCTCAAACACCCTTAACCTTTGTTCCTCTCTCAAAGTGAGAGTCCAAGTTTCACAACCATAAAGAACAACCGGTAATATAACTGTTTTATAAATTCTAACTTTCAGATTTTTTGACAGCAGACTGGATGATAAAAGCTTCTCAACCGAATAATAACAGGCATTTCCCAAATTTATTCTGTGTTTAATTTCCTCCTGAGTATCATTTATATTTGTTACTGTTGCTCCCAGGTATTTGAATTTTTCCACCTCTTCAAAGGATAAATTTCCAATTTTTATATTTCCATTTCGTACAATATTCTGGTCACGAGACATAATCATATACTTTGTCTTTTCGGGATTTACTTGCAAACCTATCTCTTTACTTGCTTCAAGCAAAATTCCCGTGTTTTCCCTAATCGTTTGTGGATTTTCTCCTAACATATTCACGTCATCCGCATAGACAAACAGCTGATGTCTTTATTTAAACAATAGAAAATAGAAAATAAATTGTCGCCGAAAAACAGCTTCAAATCGCTAAATTTAGTGACAAACTCACTATACTGGCAACAGTGATTAGGAAATTATTTATGAAATATTTATCTTGTTTCCAGTTATTCATTTGTCATGTTACGATCGTAGCCTACCTACTTAAATAATAGCTTTTTGGCGCTAATCGTAGCTATTTTCGATACGATCATTATTTATTAACAATTGATTGTCAGCTACTCACCAGTTTTTTTTTTCACATCGAAGTGACGCAAAACACTGTTGGCCTTCAACTTGAAAAGCACATTACTTAACAATGCCTATTTTATTTCAACCATTTCACTGCTAGCAAAAAAAGATAATCTCGTGTAGCATTTTCTAGAGAGATGTTTGTCTTTTCTACGAATTGCTCTGACCTACATACAAAATTCTATTTGGTCATTAGGAGGGGAAAATAAAAAATCACTTCAGACTTAATAATCTGCCCTATAGCCGGCAGAAAACAAGTCGGAGTTTATGTACGTACCTAGATACATTTAATACCTATCCAAAGTTATATTTTACTAGGCTTACTTACTTACTTACTTACTGGCTTTTAAGCAACCCGGAGATTCATTGCCGCCCTCACATAAGCCTGCCATTGCTCCCTATCCTGAGCAAGATTAATCCAGTCTCTGTCATCATATCTCATCTCCCTCAAATCCATTTTAATATTATCTTCCCATCTACGTCTCGGCCTCCCTAAAGGTCTTTTTCCCTCCGGCCTCCCAACTAACACTCTATATGCACTTCTGGATTCGCCCATACGTGCTACATGCCCTGCCCATCTCAAACGTCTGGATTTAATGTTCCTAATTATGTCAGGTGAAGAATACAATGCGTGCAGTTCTGTGTTGTGCAACTTTCTCCATTCTCCTGTAACTTCATTCCTCTTAGCCACAAATATTTTCCTAAGCTCCTTATTCTCAAACATCCTTAACCTATGTTCCTCTTTCAAAGTGACAGTCCAAGTTTCACAACCATATTGAACAACCGGTAATATAACTGTTTTATAAATTCTAACTTTCAGATTTTTTGACTGCAGACTAGATGATAAAAGTTTCTCAACCGAATAATAACAGGCATTTTCCATATTTATTCTGTGTTTAATTTCCTCCCGAGTATCATTTATATTTGTTACTGTTGTTCCAAGATATTTGAACTTCTCCACCTCTTCAAAAGATAAATTTCCAATTTTTATATTTACATTTCGTACAATATTCTCGTCACGAGACATAATCATATACGTTTTCTTTTCGGGATTTACTTCCAATCCTATCTCTTTACTTGGTTAAAGTAAAATTTCCGTATTTTCCCTAATCGATTGTGGATTTTCTCTTAACATATTCACCTCATCCGCATAGACAAGCAGCTGATGTAACCCGTTCAATTCCAAACTCTCTCTGTTATCCTGGACTTTCCTAATGGCATACTCTAGACCAAAGTTAAAAAGTAAAGGTGATAGTGCATCTCCTGAGACGTAGATGGGAGGATAATATTAAAATGGATTTGAGGGAGGTGGGGTATGATGATAGAGACTGGATTAATCTTGCTCAGGATAGGGACCGCTGGCGGGCTTATGTGAGGGCGGCAATGAACCTTCGGGTTCCTTAAAAGCCATTTGTAAGTAAGTAAGTAAGATAGTGCATCTCCTTGCTTCAGCCCGCAGTGAATTGGAAACGCATCTGACAGAAACTGACCTATACGAACTCTGCTGTACGTTTCACTGAGACACATTTTAATTAATCGAACTAGTTTCTTGGGAATACCAATTTCAATATGAATATCTTATAAAACTTCTCTCTTACCGAGTCATATGCCTTTTTGAAATCAATGAATAACTGATGTACTGTACCCTTATACTCCCATTTTTTCTCCATTATCTGTAGAATACAACTATCCTGTCAATAGTTGATCTATTACGCCTAAAACCACATTGATGATCTCCGATAATTTCATCTACATATGGAGTTAACTAGGTCTACTACATATATAATATATTATTACTATACCTGACATTTTAAGTCAAGAAAAGTATAGTGTTATGTTACGGTGTCTAAGGTATGCTCTAAAATATAAAATTTTGCCCATAAAATAATGAAATAGGTTCTTAAAATATTATAACCGGCTCTCAAAATTTTGTTTAGTGAAATCAGGATAGTATCAGTGAAATGTGTCATAGTTCCAGTGCACGAGTGAGTTCACAGCGAAATTAGTGTAGTGCTGAAAGGTACTTGTGCATGTATGTATATCGTACTCGTGTGTTTTAGTTTGAACTTGGGGTTAAGATACAAATTAGACTGAAGCAGGTCTAAGGCACAGTTCTAATCACGGTCCAAGATTATAAAGGGACATCATTTTATTTTTACTAACATTTTTAATATTAGCCTGGCTACACCTTTATAGAACCGGAAACACCGTTCGCTACCTTCTTCCACGACTGGAGTTCGATGATACCGGCGTAAAACACAAAAAAATCACTTTACTAGGTATAGGAGGGAAGAAAAGTACTTCATCCATTTACGTAAACTAGAAAATATCGCGATTTTGAGTTCGATAATTTTCATTAGGTTTTTGTTTAATCAAAATGCAGTACAGTATTAAGAATAAGTGTTTTTACTCACGAACTGAGCTGTCCATGCGAACGTATTCATTATGCGGTGTATATTATACTGTCTACAGCCCATTAGCGTACAATATAGAGAATGAAGTTCAATTGAAAAATAATCGTAATATGGATATTTAGACACATTTTTTTTTAAATGGTGGTCGTTCATTTCGATATACGCTTCAGTTCTAATGTGCGCACTATAGACTATTGCATCTAATTCCAATTGCCAGTTTCGTCCTTCGTACTAGTAACTCATGTTGAAATAATTATGTACCTACTCTATAAAAGAGTACCTTATGTACTGTAAATTCAATCTTCACTTCTGCCCGAACCGCACAGATAAAATTACTCAGACATGCTATCTACTGTCCGTCCAAGTGGTTATGCCGCAGGATCGTAGAAAGGAGAGAAATCACGTGACAGTTAATTACTTAACGAGGCCGTTTCATTTAAGGTATTTTAAACAGTTGTATAATATTACGTAAACGTCCAATTCCTAACAGAAATTAATGTTTTCAGAAAAGAGCTTTTACAGATGGGCGTGCAGAAGCAGGTGGGGGAAATCGGGTTGCGACGTAGGCAAACGGACAGTACCTGTACGAAAACATGATTCAATATTGAAAGTTCTTTCGTCACTGGAAAACGCGAACATATTTCTGGAACGTACTATACTCAATAAATCAGTGCTGTTTACTATATGCAGCCATGATTCTGTCTGGAGAACAGTTGAAACTTCATTAGTAGAAGGGGTGGGAGTGAAGTACCTTCAAAAACTCAGGTACAATAAAAATTGAAGTAAAAATAAAATGATGTCCCTGTGTAATGATTTTATAAAGAGGAATCCTAAACTAAAATTATTATACGATACATTATTCAAAAAACAAGTGCTTGAACTGTTTTTAAAATTATAATAATGCAAATTCTTATTCTTTCTTTATTTTTTTTTTTCTGTCACCTTAACAATGTTGTATTCTTAACTTAGTATGTGTATGTATACTGTAGGCTATGGTACTACGCGACCAAGGCGGGAACCGTTTTGTTTGGTGGCGCTGCGATTCGCTTCACAACACAGGCCGTGTTGTAAAGTCCGCATCACATGCAAAATGAAGCACAAGCTGAACTGCGCTCTTGTTTCATTGTTATTAACTCGCTTTATATGTTGTGTGTTCGTATATATAGTTAAGTTTATTGTTTAGTTTTATTTTACTATATGCTTACACACATAGGAATCTATTCAGAAAACACACCACAACATCGGTGTTCGTAAAGGATCCATGAATCGAAAGTAACGGAAACTAAAAATAGGTACTGTATTTTATACAATATTGCATTTCACATACATTTCTTACCTTAGCATTTTAAAGTGGCCGGACTTTGGACATCATATATGAGGAAATCACCCGGTATAAAACCATCACTACCACCAGCATGGGCTACTATAAGTCGTTGACCTGCACTGCTATTTGTATAAACTGCTGACACGTTTATGTCTTGCCAACATTTGTGGACAGTGTAATGGGTATGGAACCATGTTTCGTCCAGGTAAATAACGGGCTACTATATCATAGCGTTCTATTAGATATTTCCTTTTATCTTTACATTTTTTGAATGCAAATCCCATGGATAGTATGAGTTTTCGTAAAGTTTCCTTGCACCCTTTAAAACCTATCTCTCTCTTACAAAATTTATGCAACTTTCCTAATGTTGAAAGATCTTTGTAGAGACTATAATATTTATGAACTTGTCTTCTTATGACACATTTGTCCATGTCGTCTAATTCAACCTTATTTGCAAGAGGTCGTCTAACTTTGTTTGGTGTCGGTATTTCTATACCCTTGTCCTCACATTCTTTACTTTCCTTCCTAATCCTACTAATTGTTTCCTTATTTAACTTCACAATAGCTGCAGTATGCTCTGTTGTCTTCGATAGAAGTAGGAATAAACCAGTTGTCTTTTCTACATCAGAAAACTTTATGGCATTATAAATAATGCTCCGCGCTTGGCTACGAAACACACGTCTCCCTACACGCGGCATTGCGATCAGATTGAAACGCTAGGCATTGGATGTGACGACACTCCAGCAGTAAACATACGCAGCGAGCACGGAGTTCCTCATTCTGCCACGACGGGTCCCGCCTTGGTCGTGTAGTACCGCTGGTTTGTTTGTTTGTTTTTGTTCTTATTCTTATTCTTTTTCAACTTTATGTGTAATTACATTTAACAGTTTAATCACAGTTGTGATTATTATTATTATTATTATTATTATTATTATTATTATTATTATTAGCCTATTAATTCATTTATTATTTTTTTCTTCTATCCAGTCTTGGTCACATCCGACCTCAAGCATCTTGCTTTTTCGGATGTGACCCAATTACATTGTATTTATACAATAAATTGTAATATGTAGGGTATTTAACTATGAAATTGGTAATCAATTTCGAATTTTGAAGAATGTTCATATACGAGTATTACAATAATATTGTAAAATGTTTGTTATTGTATTTAATTTTTGCTTGCAATAAAAAATCTTGTAAATTTACTTTAGATATTATTTTAAGTGATCGTACTTCATTTAATTTAGGATGCTCCTTGTTAATATTATTATACTATTGTTATTATTATTTATTATTATTAGTATCATTTATTATTAGTATTAATTATTATTAATATTAGTATTAATTTATTATTAATTGTGTTTATTATTAATTGTCATTATTGTGTGTAACTAAGTTACCACTGCCATCGGGTATTTACCCATTTACAGTGTGAATAAATACAGGGACATCATTTTATTTTTACTTCAGTTTTTATTGTACCTGAGTTTTTGAATGTACTTCACTCCCACCCCTTCTACTAAGGAAGTTCCAACTCCACACAGAACCAAGACCGCAGATAGTAAGCAGTACTGAGTTACTGAGTATAATACGTTCCAGAAATATGTTAGCGTTTTCCAGTGACGAAAGAGCTTTCAATATTGAATCATATTTTCGCACAGGTACTGTCCGTTTGCCTACGTCGCATCCCGATTTCCCCCACCTGCTTCTGCTCGCCCCTCTATAATAGCTGGGCTGTCTTAGCTCTTTTCTGAAAACATTAATTTCTCTTAGGAATTGGACGTTTACGTAATATTATACAGCTGTTTAATTTAACTTAAATAAAAGGGCCTCGTTAAGTAATTAACTGTCACGTGATTTCCTCCCTTTCTACAATCATGCGGCATAACCACTTGGACGGACAGTAGATAGCATGTCTGAGTAATTTTATCTGTGCGGGTCGGGCAGAAGTGAAGATTGAATTTACAGTACGTAGAGTAGGTACAGAATTATTTCAACATGAGTTACTAGTACGAAGGACGAAACTGGCAATTGGAATTAGATGCAATAGTCTATAGTGCGATAATATGCACAAAAGAACTGAAGCCTGTATCGAAATGAACGGCCACCATTTTCAAAATTGTGTTTAAATATTCATATTATGATTATTTTTCAATTTAACTTCTTTCTCTATATTGTACGCTAATGTGATGTAGAAAGTATAATATACACTGCATAATGAATACGTTCGCATGGATAACTGACTTCGTGAGTAAAAACACTTATTCTTAATACAGTACAGTACTGTACAGAAAAACCTAATGAAAATTATCAAACTCAAAATCGCGATATTTCCTAGTTTACGTAAATGGATGAACTACTTTTCTTCCTTCCTATACCTAGTAGAGTGATTTGTGTTTTACGCCAGTATCATCGAACTCCAGTCTTGGAGGGGGGAGCAAGCGGTGTTTCCGGTTCTCTAAAGGTATAGACAGGTTAATATTAAAAATGTTAGTAAAAATAAAATGATGTCCCTGTACATACACACATACATTAAAAGTCTATTCATAAGATTGTGGATCTCGAGAAGACCCCAAAATATCCTTTGCTCCATTCCGAACACATTCCGAATAGATAGATAGATAGATAGATAGATAGATAGATAGATAGATAGATAGATAGATAGATAGATAGATAGATAGATAGATAGATAGATAGATAGATAGATAGATAGATAGATAGATAGATAGATAGATAGACAGGTGGGTAGATAGATAGGTAGGTGGGTAGATAGATAGATAGATAGGTAGGTGGGTAGGTAGGTGGGTAGGTAGGTGGGTAGGTAGATGGGTAGGTAGATGGGTAGGTAGATGGGTAGGTAGATAGGTAGGTAGGTGGCTAGATAGATGGGTAGGTAGATAGGTAGGTAGGTGAGTAGATAGATGGGTAGGTAGGTAGGTGGGTAGATAGATAGATAGGTAGATAGATAGATAGGTAGACAGACAGACAGACAGATAGATAGATAGATAGATAGATAGATAGATAGATAGATAGATAGATAGATAGATAGATAGATAGATAGATAGATAGATAGATAGATAGATAGATAAAAAGACAGACAAGTAAATAAATAAATGACGGAGCCCAAATGATATATGTATAATGATACATTTTTTCATTTACAAATTTTTCATACGACTTTCTATAACAGATACCTCGCCAGAATTTGCTGGTATAAGAATATGTAACAAACTCACATCAACCCACATACACCCGTCAACATTCCAGTGTATGAACGTCAAATTGGCATTTCAACTATGTACTGAATCGGTAGCTGATGGAATAAAATTTTACCGAGAGGTAAACGTTTTTGCGTTGGAGGGCAATGCAGGCACTGAAAACTTTACGAGAGATTTAAATATTCTGGTGGACATTTTAAACTTTTCCACTTCAGGGACTGCGCTGCATTTAGGATGCACTTAAAACAATTGTCACATTCAGTTAACGACATAATACAGTTTTATCTGTAAGAAAATACAAAGCAAAGCACAGAAGAATTATCCGAATATTTATGCAGTAGTGGGTTTGGCTGTATCGTTAACTCTAAATTAAATCAGACTCGATAGAATATTATTTTTTTATTATGAGATTTTTGAGCTGCTATGATTATTCATTGATAACAGATTTTCCTTTTACATTATATCTATAGCAATTAGTTCATCATCGATCCTTTAAAATTTGTTTTTACCTTCAGCCATGAATGAGGATCAGAAATGTAGAGAACCACTGACATCATGTCAGTCAGATGAGGTCACATTGAGCCTCATCTAAAAGTTTTTCTGAGTGGCTATGTCTTTGACTTTTGGTTTGGTATTTATGTGTGCATTTTGTAGCATGTATTTGGATTTTCTATCCCCTTTCTTAAACATTGAAATGACTATGGCATTCCTCAAATCTGTTCGAAATACTCCTGCAATGTAAATGCTATTTAGAAACTTTTGTGATTCATTCATTCATTCATTCATTCATTCATTCATTCATTCATTCATTCATTCATTCATTCATTCATTCATTCATTCATCCATCCATCCATCCATCCATCCATCCAATCATTCATCCATTCATCCAATCATTCATCCATTCATTCATCCATTCATCCATTCATTCATGCATCCATTCATTCATCCATTAATCCATGCATCCATTCATCCTTTCATCCATTCCTTCATTCATTCATTCATCCATTCATCCATCCATCCATTCATCCATCCATCCATTCATCCATTCATCCATCCATTAATTAATTAATTCATTCATTCATTCATTCATCCATTCATTCATTCAGTGTTCTGTCCAAGGGCAGGTCTTTCACAGTAAACCCAGCTTTCTCCAGTCTTCCCTATTTTCTGCCTTCCTCTTTGTTTCCCCATATGATCCATGATATGATATGATATATTTATTATAGTTCAAAGACAAAAAAAATATACATACATGTAATCATTGAAGCTTTACATTACATACTTTATATTTTATATAATTTCTAAACTTAACTATTTAATATAATATGTTTTATCTTGCACTTGCGACTAGTTTTGTGCAAGACTCAACTCATTTTAATATGTTGTTACAATATTCATTCAATTGTAGCTATTTCATTTATTTTTTCATTCTATTTTTTTTTACCAAAAAGATATAGACCTATTTGTCTTTGTTATTTTATATTATTATTATTATTATTATTATTATTATTATTATTATTATTATTATTATTATTTCATAATTTTACTAGCTACTTCAAATATTAAATTAATTATAATTCATTAAATTAAATTAGCTCATAAATTAAGTTACTACTTTACCTTATAGTTTTATCTAAATTTAAATAAATATGTAGTGAAGAATATTGCTGGAGAACCTTTTAAGTGTAGTGTAAATATTTGTAATTTAAATTTATGTATTGTATTGATTAAGGCTGGTTGAGTGGAAGAGAAGGCCTTATGGCCTTAACTATGCCAGCGAAAATAAAATTATTATTATTATTATTATTATTATTATTATTATTATTATTATTATTATTCATGGGTTTTCTTATGGCTATTTCTTTATTCATTTGTAGGAACTTTTCATTTATGTATTTCGTCCGTGTTTCTATTGTACCACCGACCTGGTTGGCGAGTTGGTATAGCGCTGGCCTTCTATGCCCAAGGTTGCCAGTTCGATCCCGGGCCAGGTCAATGGCATTTAAGTTTGCTTAAATGCGACAGGCTCATGTCAGTAGATTTAGTGGCATGTAAAAGAACTTCTGCGGGACAAAATTCCGGCACATCCGGCGACGCTGATATAACCTCTGCAGTTGCGAGCGTCGTTAAATAAAACATAACATTTCTATTGTATCTTGACATTAAAAAAACAATATGAATGTCATCTTCCTTATGTCCACATAATGGGCATGTGCCTTGAGGTATATTACCTCTATTATTTCTTAATCTCCAAATCCCCAGTCTGAACCAGCCATATGATCCATATCTCTTAATGTTGTCTATCATCTGGTAGCTTCTTCTACCCCGAACTTTTCTCCCGTTCACCGTTCCTTCCAGTACATCCTTCGGTAGGCAGTTTTTTCTCAGCCAGTGACTCAACCAACTCCTTTTTCTCTTCCTGATCAGTTTTAGTATCAGTCCTTTTTCACCCACTCTTTCCAACACAACTTCATTTCTTATTCTATGTGTCCACTTCACACGTTCCATTCTTCTCCATATCCACATTTCAAATGCTTCATTCACTTCGTCGTAATGTCCATGTTTCTGCCCCCATACAATATCACACTCCATACAAAGCACTTCACTAGAATTTAGTGTTAAGCAATCTAAATAAAATAAAATCGTAGGTTGGTCTGGTAGTTCCGAAGACAGTCGCTCCTGGCCTTCTATGTCTCGGCGTTTATGTCATGGAGTGACTGACGGCTAGGAATCACTAACGAAGTCCAATCGAGGGGACTGCAGGGGCGGGGAGAGGGTAAGTGGCAATCTTCACATTCCTCTCCGAGGGTTTCATTACACGCAACCATCCAGGGATGGAGTGGCGGCGCGTCGAGTTCGGAAATCCAGTAACTGTAGCATGAGGGCCCTTCATGTGCGAGTGGCAAGATGCGATTTTGTTTTTCAAGCAGCTCATGAGACCCCCGGCTTTGTTACTACGTCATGGGCTTCTATTAAATATGAAATATTTTGATTTAGTAAACACGAGTTACTCTGGCGACGCATTCAAACGCTGCTTAACAATAATTCAAGCGGCGTTCAGCAGGTACTAATTCCGTACCAGAATGCCCGAGTGAAATCAAGTGTACTTCGTAACATGTAGGCGTGGGCTATACTTGTAGATATATTTATCGAAGATATCTCACAGTCTCTGCAGAGTTTATTTTTGAGCACATATTTTGGACATTTTTCGCCATGTATTTTACGTGTGATGTACCATAAGTAAATGCAAGGTAACAGCATAAGCTTATATATTCAATTAAATTCAATTCAGTTTATAGTGTAACTAGTGGCTTGTGCAGCAAATGCTGGCAAACTAAGTTCCTTAGGCGGTCAAATAAAAATTTTTCATATTTATTTTCAATGAAGAATGCTTGACATTTTTATAGTTATTTGCTTCCATAATAATGAAACATACTCCCTCTGAATGGGATTTTAGGCCAAATACTTTTTATTGAACCTATCTACCTTCAGTTTTTGAGTTTCAACGCGGAAACGCAAGTATCAATGTCAGGACGATAGCAATAGCTGTTTCAGGTCATTGTGGATTGTAGGCGAAAGTTAAAAAAATGTCAGCTTTGCTAAGCTTTCGAACAACAGCATTTTCGTATAGCTGCTGCATGAAGAACTTGAAATGTAGAGCATAAAATCATTTTATCCTACCAAGAGATCTTGCTGAAATGATCTGGAGACTACAAAATTTTCTAGGTCTCTTATTTTATCAGTAAGTAATACCTTTTGGTCTTTCCTTAGGAACTGTATTTTTTGCGCTCTCTCTAGCCAATACTGAAGACAATGACACATATCAATATGTACACTACACCGCCATTAAGTATATGAAAAAGATCCAACCCCACTTGGTTAATAAGTATAAAAATATTTGATTTTTAATAACAATATTATTATCTTACGTAAGTTTTGTAGTTATATATAGCCGCCACTCAGTAAATGATAGAAATGAAGATCTAAATTAAGATATTCTCTACATTTAGGCCTACTTACATAACCTCAAAACGTTTCACTTTCATGTCATCATGACATTAACTATAATAATATGTAATTTCTAATGGTAATAATGTCATCAAACCACCTCAAGTTCCGTGGATTTGAATATCCAATACACAGCTGTACTCACAAAATTATACACTGCAGAATCAGACCTGTAAATTATTTTTTAGTAAATCCTGAAATTTTTAATAACAAATTGAATTTTTAGCTCTAAATATGTCGGCAATCCTGCAGGTCATGGCCTTTGTGTAATAGCCTATTATTTATTGTAATGTGTGTTTTGTTTTGTTCTGAAATTCAATCAAGTCGGCCGTGATTTAAGAAAATTAGTTCTCAAAACTGACAACAGATGGATTTTGGAAAATAGGAAAATTATGTTGGAAAATTGACATTTCACTGAAAACTACTACTTTTCCGAAAAACTTTGGATGCCAGGCATGAAAATGAGGGGTCACTCATTAAAATCCGCTCAGCCGTTTTCCCGTAATTTCCATTACCATTTCATATTATATATATAGATATTTGTGTAAGTCTAACCATATCAATAGGGGGCGGATGTTGATGACCTAAAAGTCTACTTAAAACTAGTGGCTTGTGCAGCAAATGCTACGAAATAAGTTCATTAGACGTTGAAATAAAAATTTTTCAGATTTATTTTCTATGAAGAATGTCAGATATTGTGAAAGTTAATTGGTTCCATAATAATGAAGCATACTCCCTCTAAATGGTTTTTTATCCCAAATACTTTTTCTTGAACCTATACACCTTCAATTTTTGAGTTCGAACGCGAAAACGCAAGTAACAATGTCAAGACGATCAGTGGGTTAATCATGTGGGAGTAAAACAATTCAGTTCATTGTGGATTGTAGGTGAAAGTTAAAAAAAAAAAGTCAGGTTTGCTATGCTTTCGAACAATAGACAATAGCATCTTGGTATAGCTGCTGCATGTAGAGCTTGAAATGTAGAGGGTAAAATCATTTTATCCTGCTAAGAGAAGATCTGAAATGATCAGGAGACTACAACATTTTGTAGGCCTCTTATTTTATCAGTAAGTAATACCTTTTGGTATTTCCTTAGGAACTGTAATTTTTGCGCTCTTTCGAGCCAATACTGAAGAGAATCACGCATATAAATATCTACGCCACACCGCCATTAAATGCATGAAAAAGACCCATTCCCATTTGATTAATAACTATAAAAATATTTTATATTTAATAATATTATCTTACGTAAGTTTTGTAGTTTTCATTAACACACACACACACACGCACGCACACACACATACACACACATATATAATGTAGGACTTACTATATAGCCGCCACTCAGTAAATTATACAAATGAATATCTAACTTAAGATATTCTCTACATCCACTTATACAACCCCAAAACATTTCACTTTCATATCATCAATACAGCTGTCATCGCTGTCATGGCCTTCGTATAGTATTGTTTATTGTTGTGTGTGTTTTGTTTTATTCTGAAACGCCATTAGTGTTCTCAAAACTGACGAAAGATGGATTTTGGAAAATATGAAAATTATGTAGGAAAACTAACGCTTCACTGAAAGTTACTATTTTAATGAAAAACTTCGGGTTCTAAGCTTCAAAATGAGGGGTCATTTATTAAAATCCGTTCAGCCGTTTTCCCGTAATTTCCATTACCAGTTCAAATTATATATATAGATGATCATTAAAATGTCCTTAAAGTAATGGAAAAATGACATAGACTTAAAAGAAAATGGCATTTAAATACTGTTCTTTGTACTCGCACCACAACTTCTTAAAAATCAGTCACCTTGTTGCAATGACTGCTCTGCAAATCTCGAAGACAGGAGGAAACTTCTTGGAATTTGGCTAAGATAAAGGAAAAGAACATGCAACAAAATTAAAGTTAAGGGAAAATTATATATTTTAATGAGGGTTTACAATGTGTTTCAATCAAGTGGTCCATATCAGTGCCTTCATTCTTCGTCTCCTCCTCCTTCCGCGCTTCACTTTTGTTATCAGATCTTCCAGATGAGGGAGTGTGAATGACAAAACAGATTGTGGGAGCAGCGTGCATTCTTGCAATCTTTATGTTATAAATATTGTCTACTACAGTAGACATCCCTTCCGAACCATGTTGACGACACAACGTCCTGTCCAGGACATGATGAAAGCTTCTCCCCTTCCAAACATAAATTCTAAAGACACCCTTGTACCGACAAAAGAACAGTAGCGATCAAAATCCTCACTTAAACTAATCTAAGCATTTTATATTACTTCCGTTGTGTGAAGTGAATCCTTCAGTGTAATGAGGGATGGACTTTAGAGTCTGTTCCAAACTATAAAACTCAAACTTCACTGTTACTCACTTATTCAGCGAGTAATTATTGGGTTAGAAAACGATTTAACAGACCTGTTGGTAAAGAAAAAATTAAAATGCATTCCAAATAATCTAAAAGTTCTTCAGAGTATTAAAAATGAACAAAAAAAGCCCAAAAATATAAAAATGACCTATTAGTTCAAAAACGTCAAAGAATGCAAAAAATGCAATATAAGAAATTACTTTTTTACTTTGATATTAATATAGAAAGAATTTCTACATTAATAGGCATCGTCCTAATGTGAAAAATAAGAAGATGACTTTTCATCAACATCCACCCCCTACATATCAGTTTATGTAGTGAGCCTGTAGAATGTTATGTAACATCTAGTAAGTAAGATGGACCTTTACTGCACGCAACTAAAACAACCCTTAAAACGCAACCTTCTGATAAAATATCCATCTTGCTACCACGGGAAGGCAAGGAACATGTGTTGTAATCAGAGCATGGGACAATCTTTCACGCGGCCCAGACTTATTTCTCATTTAATTACTAGGCTCTTATTAAAAGGCTAGGATTTTATTTTCGTACGTTTGAGTTCAAGTGTACAATCTCAAGTCAAAAATATTAACGCTTTATTTAACGTTATGTTTTATGTTTCTTAGAAATGAAAATTTATTTGATCATTTTTTTTTTCTATTTATGACACCATAAGTAATATCTGATAATGGAACCAGAAAATTTTGATAACTCTGATACTGTTTTGTTTTGTGTTTTTCTGTCAATTAAACAGCTCTAGTGTCACCTGTTTTAATTATGTATGTTATTCAAATTACGAAATCTTTCCACGCCGACCAAATGCAATTTCGAGAATTATGAGCGAGACTCGAAGCGCACGAGAGATACGAAACGAGACTCTAAAGACAAGCGCAACGAACACAATGAGCGAGAGCGGCAGTCAGATTTGTTCGTTTCTGTTAGCCAATATAAGAGAGCAGGGTATTATGATAATAAATGATGGAAGTAATTTTAGTTCTGTACTTTAATTGTTCAGAAATTTGATCCGAACAAATGTAACATTGTAAAATTTCTTTGCAGAATGTTGTTCAGATAAAATTTCTGCATATTTCAAGGACAAAACTAAAATTCTTTCAATAATTTATTATCATAATACACTGCTCTCTCAAGTTGACTGAGCATATTGGGAATTAATTCAGTAGCTTTCCCAAAACACGTTATAAAATATTTCATATACAGAATGGGCAAAATAAAACTGGCCCGAAAAATCTTCAAGTTGCGATTTCGTCGGACTTTGTTCCAGGCTTTTCTGCGCTCGATCAGTGTTTTCTGGTGTTTTAACTCTTTTCGGATAGTTACGGTTTTTTTATTCGCTACAGAGCCCGTTTCACGCCATTTTGCCACTAAGTTTTGCATTGCAGCCTTTGCTGGAGGTTTTGCCAAAACACGTCCAGTCTGAAACTTTTGCGCAAACAGTTCCGCACACCTTTTCCATGAATTGTGCTTCGCATAACACTCGACAATGAACACGCTTTGTTTTATCGTGAGCACCATTTTGTGTTTCATTCAACTGGCCACTAACACATCTGATCCTCTCACTCACTCAAACGTAATGACACAGCGAAGCTCGGGACAGAGCATGTGGGAGATGCGCATGCGCGGACATGTGACAGCAACCCATTGTTGCATCGAAATTACGGTTTCCTGCATTGTCAGGGTAATTTCCGCGTCAGTCTTAGACATATAAATTGATATATTTCATACATATTGTCCACACCTGTGGAGTAACGATCAGCGCGTCTGGTCGCGAAATCAGGTGGCCCGGGTTCGAATCCCGGTCGGAGCAAGTTACCTGGTTGAGGTTTTTTTTCGGGATTTTCCCTCAATCCAATACGAGCAAATGCTGGGTAACTTTCGGTGTTGCACCCCGGACTCATTTCACCGGCATTATCACTTTCATATCATTCAGACGCTAAATAACCTAGATGTTGATAAAGCGTAGTAAAACAACCTACTAAAATAAAATAAATCCATACATATTTTACGCGGGCCAGTTTTATTTTGCCCACTCCGTATATTTTTTGTTTCGAAAATGAATAAAAAACTGCTTTGTTTAAAATATCTCAAAGAATAACCGCAGAAATTAAAGACAGTACTTATGAATCACTATGAATATGATTATCTTATCATCGGTATTTTTTTACTTGGTTATTTAACACGGTGTATCAACTACTAGGTTATTTAGCGCCGATTGGATTTGTGATAGCGAGATGGTATTTGGCGAGATGAAGAGAGGATTTTCCATAGATTACCAGACACTCGCCTTATGATTGGAGAAAACCTCGGAAAAACCCAACCAGGTAATTAGCCCAAACGGGGATCGAACCAGCGCCCGAGCGCAACTCCGGATCGGGAGGCGAGAGCCTTAGCCGACTAAGCTACACCGGTGGCTCTGAACCGTATTGAATTATGTGTATTTAAACTTGTATTAAAGTTTCTTTAGTGTGTATTGTGTTCCAGTCTATGCACATTTTGTTTATACCCATATGTATTAAATGTTGTAGCTAACAGTGTTTAACTTCGAAAAATTTATACGAATATCATTCGATATGCGTGCGAGTCATAAATATAAAAATAAATATATGTGGTATTACCGGAATTTTACACTTGTCCCGTTCAGAACTGGGCCAGTGATTGTATTCACACTGGACCACAAACAAAGCCATGCACTCCACAAAAACTGCCTAATGAAATAATATACGCCACATCTCCATAAAGGAATCAGTGAAGCCGAAATTATACGTAGAGTTCTAATCCTTTGCGAAATGGCTCTTGACATATTACAAATCAGCACAAAAAGGTAACAAAATCCTAAATCTGTAACATGACCTGCACCAAGTTAATGCCGACTGTAACAAATTTCATGACAAAAGAGAAGAAAGGAATGTGCAATACTGTTAAAACGAGAGTTCACCATTGGAGCTATTATGTGCCTGTCAGTAGTAGCACCCCGGTGTCCACTTAATACAAAGGGAACCGAGGTCAAAACAAAAAAAACTTTTACAATGTAGAGGATAAAATCCCTTTTATGTACAGAATAAAGTTTACGATTACAGAGCAGTCTACCCCATAAGTTCTTCAAGAATATACT